>NC_140587.1:148623156-148945656 GCF_964204655.1 Triturus cristatus | reverse complement strand
TGGCGCTGAAACGATTTTCAGGGTGGGAGAATGCTGCCAACAATGTTGCAGCAATTAACACGGGCACCGCAAACAACCCAAGCGTTTCATAAAGGACAAGTCCATTTAGGAGACTGGTCCAGGTGTGGTATGGAGCAAGGAGTGCATTATGAAGAATAGGTTATTAAAAGCATCATGTGATATAGCACACTTTCATTTACAGACATGTTTCCATTGATATGGCTGCAAACGTTGCACTGATGCAGTTTTACTGATAGAACTATACAGCTCACAAACGATGTGTAAAAATCTGGTTTCAACAAATGTTTATCTTTTTTACTCATCCAAAGTAAAGGGTTTCCATCACACTTCAGTAGTTAGGAAAGCACACCTGATGTTTAAAAAATGTGTACAATTGATTTACAGGTATTTACATTTTGTTGCGTAAAAAAACAAGCATTTGCAATGCAATAGGTCTCGCATTTACCCAAGTTTCAGCTATTGGCATTGTAAGTGATAATGCTTTTTATTTGTGTTTTAAAAACAAAAATAAAAGGAATTGTCCTTTGCAATGTTAAGAGCTCCAACTCGTGTAAATGCGAGACCTATTGCATTGCAAATGCTTGTTTTTTTTACTTTTCAGAGAATATTTTTTAAAGCTTAGCCACAAATTTTTGATGGAGGAACTGGATTACTTACAAGTGATTAGTGAGCATGTTAATTGGTTAAAATATCTTCATGTTTTAGGCATAGGTGATGTTTCCTGCAAATAATACCCTCCTGAACAAGAAGCATTATTTACGAAGCTGAAAAGAGGAGTTTGGTCTCCAATGGATTATTTCACCATGCTTTCCATTTTCTTTTTAATGTTCTTTTCTGATTTAAAAGAGCGGGGTGTACAATTTACATGCTACATTTTTCAAGTGTTTTTTGTACTCGCTGGGCATGTCATCCAGGATACTATCTGGTTGTAGAAGGTATTGACCCTGCTGGAAGAGTCTATTATTATATAACCCTTATGAATCAGCAAGTTTGTGGACCATTTTAAAAATGTCACCAGAACAAAGTCTACTTAACGCAGTTTTTTAAATCTTTAAATTTGTCTGTCTTATTAAGGTAATGCAGAATTAAAAAAACAAGCATTTGCAATGCAATCGGTCTCGCATTTGCGAGAGTTTAAGCTATTGTAAATGACAATGCCTTTTATCTGTTTCGATAATTAACACATAAATAAAAGGCATTGTTCTTTACAAAGCCAATAGCTCAAACTCTTGTACCTGCGAGACCTATTTAATTTCACAAAGCGTATGACTAATCCATCTATGCCTCTGTCTGTCCATCTGTCCGCTTGTCTGTGCTGTATTCTACACAAACGGCTTTCCTCTGCAGGACGTGGCTGGGTACTCTGTAATGGAAGCCTTATACAAGTGGAGATGTAGGGCACCTTGTGTGCCAGGTGCACACTGCGAAGGAGGCCCTGAGAACCCGTACAGAAGGCAGGGAAGTGGCTTTCATGCACAGCAGGTGCAGTGGCGCTGGTGCCTAGATGCCTCGGGGGTACACTGAGCCCTGATAATTACTGTGGTCTCCTTTCCATCCCTGAACTAGGGCCCATGACACACGGACTATGCTAGTAACAGCAGATCCCACTCTTTCAGCATAGAAAATTTGAGCAATGTATCTTAAAACTTGAGGGAATATGTCCGGCTTGCATGTTGAGTCCTGACTAAAACGTAAAAAAAAAAGCAAAATAAATGTAAAAAAGTTTGCTCTCTGTGTACTCAGCATAAATGAAAAACTGATTTTAATTTGGGATGATTCACAGTACTATGAGATGTAAAATATTTCCTTGTGTACTGTAAAGCAAACCATCTGTGGGAGACGGAGTGATATACCCAACTGCCTATAGAAAGCTTTGAGGGGAAATGTGCGAAGCCAGAGCTCGCTGTTCGTCCATTGGAAAGAGATTGTAACAGACATGCCAGTCCTAAAAACAGCCTCCCCTGCCAGAGGCAGCACGCTGCGCAGAACAGACCTACTTCTCACATTATAATGGTCTCTCAAACCATGTAGGCACCTGTCTAGTTTAAAGGACAGTTCTCCTCGATTCTGGAGACGGGGCTTCGAGTCAGACGTGTGCGACTATGCAGCAGTCTCCAACCCCACCGAGATGGAAAAACTAGACTTCGCGTAGTCCTAGCGCTGACGCTACGAGTGAAGTTTGTTTGAAAGGTCTGTCAATTGTAGGGGAATGATTGGAAAAAAGCAAGCATGTTTAACTGTTTGGGGGAACTACTTAAAGCTCCTGGCTTTAGGACCGTAAGACATTGCACACGAGCAGAAATTACTGCGCTTCGCATTCCGTGAGAAGCATTTACGGCAGACACAAATAACTTTTCACTTTTTTATGAACATGGTTCATATTTTTAAATGAAGTAAACGGCGAAAACAATTCAAAATGAAAATAAAAACTGATTGTTAAAGCATAAACAGTCTCCACTGGGGGCACTTCGCATTCAGACTTGCATGCGGCTGGCCGTGCCTAACTTTTTCCATTGCTGCTTTGATAGTCACGCGCACACACACGTCCTATGTTTATAGGACTGCAAGCGATACTTGCCATGTTTGGGGCTGCTTCATCGCAGCCTTTCCTGTAAAATTCAGAGATTTTATATAGGACACTGCCAGCAGGGATCTGATGGCTGGCCTCAGTGGACTAACCTAGCAAGCGTGGAATTTCCCTCGGTGTCCCTGCACCGGTGGGAGAAAGACATGACCATTGTGTGCCAAGCACATGACTGTCTCCTGCCTAGCCCTGGTGGCTTCACAAAGGTAACTCAGAAGTTTTAGTCAAATCCAGCTGTGAGAAGTCTAAACACGTAACACTATGCTGCACTGGAGTTACAGGGACCATTTGTTAACGCGCAGCCGTGTGTGGTTGATGTAAAGTGAAAGGCTGGCGCGAAAAGTTCACCCACATGTATTGTAAAACTGTTAGCGCAGAGTTTGTCGATTGAACTGCTCTTGATTCAGGATGCTCTTCTGGGCATAAAGGTGCGACCCCTTCTGCGCCCCCCCCTCTCCCCCCGCTTCTCTGTATACAGATGGAAGCCCCCTCCCCCGATGCCCCAACGCCGCCGTGCATCCCTTACCTTCACCACGTCATCGTATCGGTGCTTGGGGTCCCTGTCCACCAGGTCAATCTCCTTGGTGTGGGCGTCGCGGCAAGGCTTCTCGTCATGCACTCATCTGCCATGACTTTTTTTGTTAGGCTTATAGATGTTCCCCTGCTCCCTGATGGGCGAAGAGTACTTAGAGTAGAGTGCGTGGCATGTGGTCTGGAAGAAAAGCAACTTTAGGAGAGGCGTCTAACCACAATACAAGCAGCAGGAGCGAAGGAGGCAGGGCAGTCCGCTTGGGAGGGAGCGCAGTGGGCTACCTTTTAAATGACAAAACAAAGACACACCACACCCCTCGGTACCAGAGCACAGGCTCGCACCACCAGGGATCAGCGTATAGCGGAGCTTTCACTGCTCAGAGCGAAGGAGAATCCACATTCCAGGTGATTCCCCCCCCCCTCCTCCTTTCCCATTGAGGACACCCACTCCATGAGCAGCTCAAACACAGAAGACCCCTGCTCCAGCAGCGACGCACTCACCGGGGAGGGACCAGCTCCGCACAAGCACCTCTACTCAGCCGCTCTAACCAAACAAGCATGTTCAATGCAATAGGACTCATTTACGCGAGACCTATTGCATTGGAAACAGGCATGATGCGAGGGAGAAGGCTCAAACGGGAGTGCTTTGGGGGTGTGGGGGGTACCAGAAGTCCCAGACGTTTTTGAAGTAAAGGGGCGAATACCCATGGAAGAATACTAATGACGACACGCCATCATGAGGAGGGACTAACAGGCCTAAAACCAATCGGAAGGCAGCATTTAGGACCTAGACCAATGAAAAAGATGGGCGGAGCTTCCACGAAGCTTCCACACTACACTGAATTACTTGATGCCTCGCAAGGCTTGACCTAAAAATTACTGGACCTGGAATTTTCAAGTTTGCCTTTTAAAATCGAGCGCATCTTTCTGGGCAGTTCTAAATTGTGACCCACTTTGTGAGTTGTACCAAGCACTTGCTGGGATAAATTAATCATCCCCATTGAGAGTAGATTCTCATGCGTGCCAGTGTTCAGTATATTCAGTCAATACATTGAAATGACTTTGAACTCAGTAGAATTACTTGGTAAGAGCAGCTTTTCCAACCAGATGAAGTAGTCCATTGTAAGCCAGGTTAGGGCAGTAAATTAAAAATCATCCTGTTATTCCATCCCCCACCAGGTATAAGGTAGCCTACTTATATATTGTATTAAATGATCTGAATTAAACACGTTAGTCAGATTCCTCACCTTAGAATATCCCCAGGCGTCAGGCTGGATCCGGAAAGATTTTTCGTCCGCAATACCCCTTGCGCGTCGCTAGGCGTCGTCTGCGGCTCCGCGTCCGTTGTCTGCGTCGTGCGCCGGAATGATGTCGTCTGAGTACTTAGACGCCGCCCTCACGCGCTGACGTCAGTTCTTTTTTCCGCGCCAGACGGCGCCGATCCGGGAAGAGCTTAACCCTTAGTCACTTTTTGACTAAACTTTTTTGACTCTTTTTGGTCTTCTGTCGACTCGACTCTGGTGCCGGTAGGATGCCTGGTTTTAAGGCCTGTGGCTCCTGTCATCGACTGATGTCGGTGACTGACCACCATCGCTGGTGCCTTTACTGCCTGGGGCCTGACCACGATGCGGAGTCGTGCCTCGACTGTCAGGCCTTGACCTCGAAGGCTAAGCGTGAGCGGTCCCGTACGCTTCTCGAGCTTCGGCACTCAGCTCCGTGCCGTTCACGGTCCCGGTCCAGAAGGAGGTCCAAGGACCGGTCACGGAGCCGCAGTCACCATCGCTAGTCTGGCTCAAAGTCTTCGGGTAAGTCGAAGCGCTCGAAGAAGTCCAAGAGGCGACACCGCTCTTAGGACTCCCCTCGCCGGTCGAGGGTCAGGGTGGTCCCAACCCCGCGGCTCCATCGGAACCGCAGGAGCCGCTTCCGTCTCCATACCCGCCGGTCCCTGGGACTGACGCGACTCCGGCGGAGATCAGCGCCTTCCTCTCGACCATGAGGGGCCTGGCTCCGCCGTCGATGCCTGCCGCCGCGCCTTCGGGCCCCGCAGGCTCGACTGGACGACCTCGCGAGCCGTCGGCCCCGGCGCCGTTGACTACTTTGGTCCCGTCCCCGGTCGACCTCGCGAGCCGTCGGCGCCGACACAAGTTCCACCCCCGGCGCTGTCCACGGACGACGCCATTTCCCGGTTTAGGACCGGTACGGCACCGCTAGACTACGCATCTGATGCCGATGCATTAGCATTTCATCTACCGCCCGGCTCCGGGTATTCCTCCTGTTTATCAGGAATCGGATGACGGGGGCGAATGGGAGGGGTCTGAGGGCCCTATGGCCAGACAGGCCGAACTTTCACAGGACTGGGCAGACTAACTGGGGGATGCCAGTGGTCTGGACACCTCCCCGGACACTGGTTTCATCTCTCCTCCGACTGTGGCCTCGGAGGAAGGTGCAGCTTTTTCAGTGGTGCTGTGTAAGGCGGCCGATGCCCTTGGGCTGGAGTTGCCTTCTGTGGCCGTGAGGACTAACGTCCTCACAGAAGGGCTTTAACCGTCAGTAAGCTCCACAGAGCCTCTGCTGCAGTTCAATGAGGCACTCATAGACGTTCTGCAGGGCACCTGTTAGATCAGGCGCGACCGGGCCCAAGTCATCTTAGTGGCTCCAGATTGGGCACGAAGGTACTGGTATATCGGGCTAATCAGTATGTCAATCGATCCTCCGACACGACTGCCTCTTCGTGAGGACCTTCTGTCGCAGCAGCAGGGGACGGTTCTCCATCCGAACCTGTCCAGTCTCCACCTCCATGCGTGGAGATTGAGCGGCAACAGTTGATGCCGTTTGACTTGCCTCCTGAAGTCTGTGACGTTATTCTGGCAGCCAGGCGTCCCTCCACTAAAATGGTATACGCCTGCAGGTGGAACAAATTTGTGGCATGGTGCACAGCAAAGGCTGTGGATCCCCTTTCCGCCCCTCTTTCTGAGGTTCTCCTCTTTCTTCTCTCTCTAGCCCAGCAGGGCTCTGCTCTGGGCACCTTGAAAGGTTATCTATCGGCTATCTCTGCTTTCCTGATCAGCCTTCTCTTTTCAAATCCCCTGTTTCTCGTTTCCTTAAGGGCATTACTCACATGTTTCCTCCTGTCCCCTTCGTAATGCCTCCGTGGGATTTGAATTTAGTCTTGACCTTTCTGATGTGCGCTCCCTTTGAACCTCTTCACAATTGTCCCATTCGTCTTCTGACTCTTAAGACTGCTTTCCTGGTAGCTATCACCTCGGCTAGACGGGTGAGTGAGCTCCAAGCGTTATAGTCTAAGCCTCCTTTTCTTTCTGTTCATCCGGACAAGGTTGTCCTCCGGACTCGTCCTTCCTTTCTTCCAAAAGTGGTAACTCCCTTTCACATCGGGCAATCTCACCTTGCCCACCTTCTTTGTGCCTCCACATCCTGAGGAAGAGAGGCTCCACCGTCTGGACCCAAAACGGGCGCTGTCCTTTTATTTGGACCGCACCAAACCGTTCCGGGTGGACGACCAGCTTTTTGTTGGATACGTGGGTGCTAAGAAGGGAAGGGCAGTACACAAGCGGACCATCTCACGGTGGGTCGGATTGTGTTTAAAGGTTTGTTACTCCTTCGCTAAAAAGGACCCTCCTGTAGGGCTGAGAGCCCATTCCACCCGGGGCACAGCGGCTACGATTGCCCTGGGACGGGGAGTTCCTTTGCAGGACATCTGTCAGGCAGCAACGTGGGCCTTGCTGCACACGTTTGCCAAGCATTATTGCCTGGACAGCCAAGTCCGGAGAGATGGCTTCTTTGGCCGTTCTGTTCTCCAGGACTTTCTGGTGTGATCTTGGTTCGCAGACCCATCACCGGGGTTGGTATTGCTGGGGTATACAGCCCAAACCGCTAAACAAAATGACACCAAATTTGGCAAAAAGCAAGATCTTGTTCTAGAAAGATCTTTTTTTTTTTTGGTGTAAATTCGTTGAGTAGTTTTGGAGTTATTAAAGAAGAAAAATTTATGGATTCCTGGAGGATGCAAAATTGACAGATCTCCTGGTGAGATCGGATTGTTTTCCACCACTTTAACCAGGATTTGTTGGTAGCCATCTTGAGACTCTGCCAGAGTCCCAAGAAAAATGTTAAAAAGAAACACAAGTGGGCTGGTAAGGAATAGTATGATCCCCTAGACCTGGTGGGTGTCCCGCAGGCTTAATTTTGTAAAATTTAGCGTGGTTAACCATCCTTTTTTTTTTTTTATTTTTTTATTTTTTTTATTGATATTCTAGCCTCAAGGCTGGCTCCTGCTTTGTCACGGTGTGGCCACCAATGGGATATAGTGGTTTCCCTGCCCGCCCTGCACCTGTATTTGATCTCGCTTGGCGGGAGCAATTCCAAAACTCCCGACAAGTGAGAGCAAACAGTCTGCTCCCAGCTGACAGAAATTTTACAAATGCTCCTGCCAGCTGGGAGCAGGCGAAACCGTTCTGAATATTGCTACTGCCTGCAGGGAGCAGCATTTGTTTAATTTCTTCCTGGGGACAGGAGCAATGCCTGCTCCTGCTGGATGCTGGGAGCTGGCTGGGGCTGCAGGATCTATGGGGCCCTTGCACCCCAAACAAGGATATAGTTGGCGCCCTTGGTGGGCACCAGAACACACACCGTTTATTGGCCTGGACACAGGGGATGGGGTTCCCGGGGCCAATAATGGTCTTGGACTGGGGCTGCGTGCCTGCTCCTCATTTAAAAAGGTGGAGGGCCCTGGGGTTCCTGGGGCCAAATTGGCCCGGGGAGGGGTGCTGTGTGCCCTGTCCCCCTTTAGAATATGGCCGGGCCCTGGGGAAATGGGGTCGAAATTGGCTGTGGGCCCTCTCCCTACAAAACCCCATAAATCCAGCGGTGGGCCCCGGCAGATATGGTCCCGGTGTCAAACGGCCTGGGGGAGCGCTCACTGAAATTCACTGAAAACAAAGGTGACAAGGACGTTCTACTCAAGTTCAGATTTTACACACCCAAAACCATAGAAATTCAGCAGTTACAGTGAGTTATCTCAAGTAACTATAACTCGTGCCCTAAATGAGGATGTGGCCTAACGGCTAGATCGGCAACCTTTAAGCTGGTAGCAGGTTTGAGTCTGGCGGTAGACTCAAACATCCTGTGATACTGGGCACATCACTTAATCTCCCCATGCTTTAAATATATATATATATATATATATATATATATATATATATATATATATATATATATATATATATATATATATATATATATATATATATATATATATATATATATATATATATATATATATATATATATATATATATATATATATATATATTCGTCTATAATGTAACTGGTGCTCATTTAAAGCTTTTTCATACCTTTGGGTGGAGTTCCTGCTATAAAGAACTTGAAAAAAAAATACTATAAAAATAAGATAACTATAACTCACGCCCCTAACCAAGCACTGCTAATTAACCCACTTATTACATCACTCATGACACCTATGACATCATTGATTATATCACTGCAACATTTTCTGTAAAGCTGATTAGAAAACTGTGCATGCTGAGGGCTCGAGTTATAGTCACCTATAGTTACTTGAGAACTCTAACTATAGCTGCTGAATTTCTATGGTTTTGTGTGTAAAATCTGAACCAAACTATAAGGTCCCTCTAGCCTTTAGTGTGCTTTTTTACACACACCCCTTCATTAAAATCTATTCTTGAAAGTGACACTGCAGAGACAGGCTTGTGGTGTGTTCATTTTGGATGGCCTTCATGGGGATTTAAATTCTAAAATTTGGAGGCCCTGATCTTAATGGATTGGGGTGATGTAGATTTTCTTAGCGCTGACTTTGTATAACTGCAGGGTCTGATTGGTAATTACCTGAAGAATGACTCACAAGTGCACATGTTATAGCCATGCCTGTAGCCTGAGTTGTAGCATGTCTGGCTGATGACTGTGGACTGGGTGTCAATTGGGTGCCGACTAAATTGCCTACTGCATGTCTGTGCTGGGGTTGCCAGTTTATGGGCCTCATTGCTTGCATTATAGGAAATACCAGGAAATTACATTGCTGGCTCCACCACAAGTCTAGCTGCCAAGAGTTAGGAAAATTGGCAAAAGAAATACAGCTGGCAAAAGATGGCTAAAATAATAAAGGTAACAAATTGAAAATGAGTCCAGTCACCCTTGTTTGTACAAAGAAAGAACATTTAGGGAACAGAAACCGCAACTCAGCAAATTAGTGGCTTTAGTAAGAAGATACTTTGCAAAGGCTAGCACTAGTTTAACAGTCCAGAATTTGGCTTCCTGTCTGATCCATGTCCTCATGTCTCCATAGAGCTCTGTTCTGATTGGACTTTTTTCATGTGCATATTTTAAATATTGATTTCTTATTCTTTATCTCAAACTACATTCAAGTAAACCTGTGCTTAACTGTTGACCAACACACCTGCTCACATTGTATTCCGTCGAAGTAGAAACTTTAGCCCTTTCGTTGTGGCCCCAGGAAGTCTTACCATTGGACCCTCTTCTTACTTTGGGATTGAGTAACCTGTTGAAATCTGCTGCTGTTTCCCATGCAGCTTAACAGTAGGCATCTTAGTCTTCAGGTTGCATCTGATAGTCTTAGTCGATCAGCATTGTTTTGGCACAGCTCATAGTGCTTACATACCCAGACTAATAAGATCACCTAACTTCTATTAGTTTAATCTGCCACCAAGAAGCTGGAATTGAAGCATTGCTTTAGCACTCCTGACTTATCCCAGTTGCCAAAAATAGCCAGTAGCATGAGACTAACCACTAACCTTGGTTCCGGAAGAGTTTGCTTACTGGCGTAAAGCTCTTCAATACCTCGTATGGGGTAGTGGGCGCTATATAAATGCAAGTGCAATACAATAGTGGGTCCTTTTGATAAGACTCACAAATCTGATTTATAGTTTTTAGCATGGAAAGATTTCTTAAGGCATTTTGCTATCAAATTATCTTTTTGTGGGTGGTTGTATCGAATTTTTGTGTATTGTCTTTTCCCATAACACCAATTGGCTCTGATTAACTGCTCTTTTACACATCTGTGTCTTAGAACTTCAAAGTTTAATCTATGCAAACTAGGAATTTTCTTTTCCTTCAGTATTTATTGCTAAAACCTCTGTTTCCCTTATTGCCCACAGCTACGACTGTAGCACTCTTGGGGAAAGTTTCTCTTCCTGAGATTCTTACAGCGGCCACCTGAATTTCTGTTTTCACCTTTTGTGCACATCAGTGCTCTGACAGTGGAATGTCTAAGGTTAGGGGGTGAGAGTTGGTATTTTCTTTGTGCACTTTTTGATGCCTGTCCAGGACATTAGCAAAATGTTTATCCCTAAAGATGTCATAAAGTTTAAAAGTGCTATTTGAAATTTGTCATCCTTGTTCTTTTTTTAAACAGGTTCTGATGATTGGTGCCATCCTTATTCCCATGGTGTACTATTTGAAGAGACACAAGTGGTCCGTATTGAAGAGCAGGAAGATTGAATATAGGCCGCCTAAGTAAACGTCCAAAGCACACCACCTCAGCACTCAAATACTCCATTATTTGGCGCCCTATGCAGTTGGTTACACCGCCGTGGTGCAGATGACTATATAAAGCCTTTCACCTCCATCTAAATCCCCGAGCAGGAGCCCGCAAAGTCACAAGGAACTTATCTGTTAATATTATTATTGTTCATGGCTCTGCTGTTTTTCTTCTTTTACTGTCATCCTCACTTATGTGGTCTACAAAACCCAGGCATCACCTGGCTTCGAACAGAAGGGACTTGGGAGGAGGAGAGAACGTGGGGTCAAAGACAAATTGAATGTGTTCTTCTTTTGATTCTCATAAGAGGGAGACAAATAAATTCAACAGTGTCTTTTAAATCCAAAATGGCAGATATTTCAGCTTTGCCTTTTATTTCACAAGCTAGTAGAATGAGGGGAATTTCATAATAAATTATGGCCCATTTGCTTCCTAATGCAAAACTGAAGAAAAGTCTGTTTTTAATAAGGAATACTTTTCTCCTATCTGAGTGCTGTTCTCAATCAATACAATGTGTCCGCATAATCATTTTGTATAATTTTACATTATTAGTTTAAAGGATTGTAGAGAGAAATAGGGTTAAGAGCTGACACATTTGAAAGATTTATGCCCTTATTGCAACACAGATGCGCTAATCGAGCCATACTCTTTCGGTAACATCTGATTCTGGTCTTCTAATTGGGTTTTCACATTAAGCCTTTTATTGATGAGTTGTACAGTTATTGTCATGTTGTGAGACCTGCTTACAGAGATGTAGCACATCTCATAAATGATTAAAGTAAATTGCTATTGTTGAGCAGCTGGCTAATCTGAAACTACCTTTTTGAAACTAATTTAGGAGATAGATGTTTTTTGTGCTCATCATCTGTACCTTGTTTACCCAACCAGAGATATGCAGACTTTGGCATCGTGAAAGGCATTTTGCGAGTACCTTTTTGATACTGCTAAGCTAGAAGTCTTATAATGTACAATATAGGATCCTCATTTTTTCAGTTTCTTTCTGAAAGTGAGAATCTGAACTACGTGTGAAAAGAGCAATGTATTGAACAAGCAAACCACATGCAGTGGGTGGTCACCGCTCCCTATGTGTGCAGCAAGGTGGCATGTCCTCAAGCAGACACGGATTGCCAAAATGGACCAGTATACGCTTTGCTTTGTCAGGTATTTAGCACTTGCGAGTAAACTGCTTTTGGTGTCAGACTAAGTGCTTTAAATTTTATCTAGTAGCCAGATGACTGGAGAAGTGGGATCTGTGAAACTTCAGTTAATAAGGAGGCAGGCTGCTGCTTAATGCTGCCATTGCAGAGGCTTCACCTGCATCACAGGGATACCATTATAGAGTTAATCCCATTAATAATGTTACAAAGAGTTACAGCTAAGTGGAGAAGCTTACCTGGAGAAAATGTTTAGTATCCGAAGTTGCTATTCTTTTGCCACCATTTGTATTTTGACAAGGCTATCTTTAGTTTGTGTTTGAAGTCTTCTAAGATTTGTTTGTTGATGTGATATGGTGGTGGCAAATACCAGCTGATCAATCTTGAGTTGAGGTATATCGCTGGGAACATGCCAAAAGAAACTGTCTTGCATGGGTTATGAGGAATCCAATACAGGCATAGCCATCTGTTGATAGCTTGAATTGAACCATCACTTTGTTTTAGTAGGATTTGCGTATTGTCTGCCTGACAATAGGTTAAATAATACTCAAATGGTTGGAGCCCGTGTTATTTTTTTCTTGATCTATAGAAGAGGAGATGGCAGACCCCTCATGCATCCCACACAAGATTTACATTTGAGAGTGAAATGGACTTAGTCACAGCTCTGATAGGAGAATCGTATTGAATGCAAGGCCTGTTCGTGTTTTCCTATATTAATTATGGGGATGATTAAAGGAATTATCTTTTGGAAGCTCTCAAATAGATCTAATAAGTCAGTTAGCCAATAATGCTAAAAGCACCTAACATGGAATACACAACCAATATAGAAGACTACTGCTCTACAGACAGAATGCATTGTTTGTGATTTTCCCATACCTACATAGCAAGAGCTATGTTCACTGTACCACAGGAAGTCAGTGAAGGAAACATAAGGTTGATCTGGTATTGTTTTATCATGCAAGGACCAAGGCTGCATGAGCTGCTGCATTTTGTAGTCTGAAAACCTCTGCAATAATGTGTACCATCCCTTAGACACACCCCTGCCCACCTCTCCAAAAATGCGTGCTGTTGGAGTAGCCTGTGATATGGTTAGCACTACTACTTGCACTCTTTGTATCTTCTAACTTCCCATAAGCTCCTTTCCCAAGAAGTTTTTCAAGATGTTATGTTGGTAAGGGTGACCGCCTTAGTTGCTGTAACTATTTCCACAGTGAAGGTCTGTTTAGCTGAGCTTACAACCAGAATCTAATTTTTCCCTGATTTAGCGTCAAACAAGTTGCTGTTCTTTCTTAGGATGATCCTGACTAAAGGGAAAGTACTGAATGGTTCTTCGGATATAGGTTGCATTTTGAAACGTTGAAGTGTTATCATCCTAATTATAAGCCTTGATTCCATGATACTGTTCCATGAAAGGTATAGTGTAAATATTAGCTAGAGGACAGAGACCTTCCACAAACCAGCATCTGAGGTTTAGATTGGAAATGGTGTAAGGACATATTTGTTGTCTGTCCTTCCAAAAACAGCCCAGCTATTTTTAGGTGCTGGTAAATTTGAGCAAGACAGCACAGTCGCTGTAGTGAAAACCAGCATGATCCATGGTGAGGTTCACCACTTTCCCTCCATTGGCATAGTATCTAGTATGGAACTGATCATGGACTGATGGAAGGCATTGCTAACAAATACTTAAGCTTTTTTTTCTTCTTAATAGTAGTCTGTAGTTGATTGTTTTGTTGGAAAATGTGGTTTTGAAATTGTGCAGTAGTTGGATCGATCTCTGGAGTCTGCATGGTTTTTTCACCAGAGTAGAGGAAGAATAGCTGTTTTGAATTCCCTGGGGAGGTTTTCAGTTGTCTGTTCCATCTGTAACACACTAACTTTTGTGAGATGAAAGCCAACTTGAACGAGATCCAGAAAGCGGTTAACCTAAAGGCTTATGACTGAAATGCTGTGCGGAATTTTCAAAACCGCTTTCAGACACCTGGATTAAAGAGTGGCTTTCTCTAGAGAAGACCGATGGGCACCATTTTGAATTGAGAGGACAAACACTCTAGTAATATTTCCTAACATGGGTATCTTTGTAAACATAGAACTAGAATATAACCTACATAAGATTCTGTTCTCTCTCTGCTACACAGAGATATTCTATTCTGGGACTGAGTTGGGATGCTCATGATGAACAGGTTCAAGCGGTACGTCACCGATAATAGTTGATTGAGATTAGTTGCTAGCTTAGGTAGATTATGCATTCATGTAACATGGGTCCTGTGTGCCAGAAGGAAAATGTGTTGTGTGTGTGGGGTGGTTAGGCATATATGTGGAAAGACCCTCTAAGAGGTTGCATATGGATATCTGATAGAGACTACTAGCCGCAGATTCCTTCACGTAGAATTATCCCCAGTCGTGAGACTGAATCCGTAAACTTTTTTGCCACAGCATCCCTGCGCACCGGGGACGCGGGAACATCACGCGACTCTGCCCAGGCGTCGTCCACGTACGTGACGTCAGCGAGGTCACATAAGACCCGCCCCGGCGCACCTACGTCAGTTTTTTCCTTTTCTGCGTGAAACGCCGATCCGATCCTTGCTACGAGCCTGTTTAGGGCCCCCTCTTTCTTCCATTTCTTTTGGTGGAACAGTGTGCGAATGCCTTCGGGCTTTAAAATTTGCACCTTTTGTGGGAGTCTTATGTCGGCGACAGACCCTCACCTTATTTGTATGTGGTGGTTGGGGGAGGATCATGGCACCACAGATTGTGTGGCGTGCCCAACAGTTGAAGCCGAAGTCGCCGCGGGAGAGCCGGATAAAACTTCTCGGTGCGTCTCTCCAGGTAGATGTCCTCCCCTTGGTCTGCTTCGGCGGACAGCTTCAGATACGGCTGTGGTCGTCGTCCTCGCCCTTCTCCGATGTCACATGAGCGTTGCTCCCCGGTGGGTAAGTGTCACAGTTTGTCCCTGGGGCTGGTTTCCGGCCTACCGGGGGCGTGGACTCTCCGCAGGTGATGCGGCCCCGCGTGTCGTCCTATCCACCGGTGTTCGGGTGTCGAGAGTCCAAATGGGGACATGCGCGGCGGCTTTACAGGCCTCGCTGGCGTCTCCTCTTCCTTCCCCTCCTGGGGCGTTGGCGGATCCCTCGCCCTGCGCAGGGGCCTCTGTGGCGCCGCCGGTGGCCCCGTTGCCGATTGGTTCGGATCCAGGCTTGGCGGATGTGGTGCTGTTGGGGTGCGGCTCCTCTGGGGCACCTACTTCAGGCCACGGGGTCTCTTCCTCGCCGCAAACTCCCGTGGGGGTCCCTGTGGTGTCGCAGGAGGTCGCTGGGGCTCGGGCTGTATCCCCGAAACCCTCACGGTCCTTTGACAAGGTGATCCTATCTAAGGCCAAGGTGACGCCGCTACGGCGCCGGCAGCAGCTGGACCGTACGGAGCCACAGGGGTCGGTGGACCCTCCTCGTCCCGCTCCGGGTCGAGGCCGAGGGAGGACCCTTCGTCCCTCCCCACAGGCAGCTGCCTTGTCAGAGGGCGAGTCGGGGGTTGGATTGTCGCTGGCGCCACCACATAGGTTGCCGAGCAATCTACGCCTCATTCTGGGCCATGGCTGTTGGGGGGGTTCGTGCCACTCCCCAGGCCCGTCTCGTTCCCCCGCACAGGTGGCTGCCTCGGCAGGGGTCTGGTCGGCGTCATTCCGGCGCCACCGTGGCTCCGTCTCAGCTTCGGTCTCCGGTGCGGGGTGACTTGGATGTTCCTTGTCTGGTGACACCGGATGGTGCCGACGTCCTGCCTCAGGCAGAGGACTCTACGGCTCCGCGCAGGGGTCGTACCGCGGATTTGTCTTCGGACGCTCCTTCTCCGGAGGCAGACTGTATTTTGGTGTCATCGTCCCCGGAGACTGGTCCCCATGTGGTGTCTTTTTCACTGGCATGGAAGGGCGGTTCCCTGCCCTTCCTGAGGCAGAGGTGTTCGTCGGAAGAGCAGCAGGTCCCTCATTCTTCGGCTCCTTCTGACTTGCAGGCTCCTTCTGACTTCCAGGTCTGGCCCTTGATCGTCCCACTTGGCCTCGGGACGGCCGCCTTAGTTTGCAGCCGTCGCACACGGAGGAGCTGTTTTCTCCACCGCGGGGCCCTACAGAGGCGTCTGCGGCCTTCGCTCACGCGGTGTCCATGGCTGTGGGCATTCTGCGCATGGGTGACCCGGTTGCTCACTTTCCAGCGGACCATCTATAGGAGGTCCTCCACCAGGGCTCTGGTGGGAGGGAAATCTTACTTCCCTTTGAAGGTTCGCTCCTTTCTTACTTGACGGGGGCTTGGAGGCGTCCTGCCTCAGGGGACCCGGTGCCTCAGCATCTTCTGCACTGGCACCTCCTGCTGCTTGTAAAGCCTTTTGCTTCCTGAGGTCGTGTGTGCGGCCACTCGCAGTGGTGGCCCGGGCATCTCCTCCTCCTCCTCCTCCTCCCTGCTCCTGTCCTGAGGTCTGGGATGATTCTGTGTTCTCCCTTGCCAGGCATCGCCTACTCGGCCTTCCTGGGGCCTCGGGCTGTTCTTGCTTCTGGCTTTGACTGCCAGCGCTGTTCTGGCTGGCAGGCTGCTCTCCATCTGGAGTGGGTTTGCTGCATTTTCCCTGGTTTCCTTGGGCCCTCTAGGCTTCTGCTTTCCTGTCTTGGCATTGGGTGGAAGCTATATTGCCTTGTGGGGGAGTGGGGTGCTACGGCCTCAGTCCCTGCCCTTGGTTCCTCTTCAGCCTTCTTTCCCTCCTACATCACCTTGGGGTCGGTGGGGTTCTGCTTGTGGGGACAGGGGCGAGGTTCTACCTGGCCCACAGATCTGGTCCCCTGTGGGGCCCTCTGTTCTGCATTGGCTGGTGGGGTCCTTTCGCAGACCCTCCTTCCCAGGGAGTATTGCTAGGGTATCTATTCTACGTGAAGGAATCTGCGGCTAGTAGTCTCTATCAGATGTACGAGTTACTTACCTTCGGTAACGATGTATCTGGTAGAGACGATTCCAGCCGCAGATTCCTTCACGGCCCGCCCTTCCTCCCCTATTCTGCGAGGACCCTTGGGTTGGTCTTCGGTACTCGCCTCCCAGTGGGGGTCTGTGTCTACTGCGAGTGCCTTCCTTGGTCTTGACGGGTGACTCCGTCTGGGTGCAGTTAATTCCTCCTTTGGAGGATGGGGTTCCGGTGCTCTGGTGCCCTGCTGCTCTGGCTACTCCAGGTTGGGGGGGGGGGGGGGGGGAGAGATTTCTTCTATCCCTGTCCTCCCTTCCGTCCTTCCTTCCATTGCTATCCTCTGCTTAAGGGTCATCTGGCCAGGTCTTGCTCATGTCCCTTGTGGGTGGTTGCCCTCTAGGTTGGGGTGGCTCGGATGTTTGTTGTCCCTGTCTTGGGACTGGACTCATTCCTTGCTCGGTGGGGGGGGGGCTTTACTATGTGTGCCATGCGTTTATGCATGTTCTTTGCCTCCGGGGCACAGGGATGGGAGGTGGTCTATGTGCTGGCAGGGTGACTGCGCAGTTTTCTGCTTGTTCTTCTTTCCCTGCCCTTGGGTTCTGCGGTGTTGGCACTACTCTGGTGGTGTTAGTCACAGTTTCTTTCCAATTTTTCTGCTCTTCGCACACTGTTCCCATGCTTCCCCAGTTTATCTGGTGGTTCCGCATTGTGGTGCGGAAAAGTTCTCCAAAGAAAACTGACTTGGGCGCGCCGGGGCGAGTCTTATGTGACCTCGCTGACGTCACGTACGCGGACCACGCCTAGGCGGAGTCGCGTGATGTCGCCCCGGCGCGCAGGGATGCTGTGGCAAAAAAGTTTCCGGATCCAGTCTCACGCCTGGGGATAATTCTACGTGAAGGAATCGGCGGCTAGAATCGTCTCTACCAGATACATCGTTACCGAAGGTAAGTAACTCGTACTTTAGAGGCTGTAATCTGTCTGCTGATAGTGTATTGTGCAAGGGTTGACCAGCATGAGTAATGTTAAAAACCATGCAAGTTCTATTTTGGTGACAGAAATTTTGCTACTTAGTATACTGTGATAAGGGTCATTGGATGTACTGCCATAAAATCAAGGCTGGACTGGAAACCAAAATTAGCCCTGGTAAAATGTTCAATCTAGCCAGTGTAAGATGTTTGACCAGGAAAATGCCTGACTAGCAGAATGGCGAGTCCAGACATGCGTAAAATACAGTCACCCAAGTATTGACTCCAAAATATTGATCACAATGTCTTTGTTTCCAGCACTTGATGTATTTCAGCACCAGAAATATAAGAACAAGTTGCAGTTCTGAGGGATGTAGGGCACAGATGGGAATGTTGGGATGAATACAATGGTTGTATTCAAGTGTAGTGTACTGGAACTCTCACAAAGAAAGGTTACCACTCCTTCCAACAAATAGAGCTTTTTACCACTTTTGTATATGAATTCTCAGTCTACCTACAATTATCCTAATTGCCTTGTATCAGTATCCTGCTCTGAGAATAACCTTTGTGATACAGTTGTAAACCACTACTAAGTTCACGTATTTCATGGCATTGGGCCCCAAAATATCTCCTTCAGCTATTATCAAGCCCTTTTCAATCAATACCATTGTATGGTGAGCACTGACTACCCCTTTTCTGATGGATACTTCTGAACTGCAGATTCCTCACCTCAAAATATCTCCCAGGTGCCAGACTGGATCTAGTATGCCTGCATGCCGATAGGTGGCGTCATTTGACTCCATGTGGACTCCATACCTCCCTAGAACTGATGGAGTGGTTGTAAGATCCACCACTGCCAGCTGATGTCATTTCTTTTCTGCACCTTCTGACATGGATCTAGAGCCCTGCTCTTATCTTCTCTGTTTTCTGACGACTCATAAAAACAAAAAAAAAGTTTTGCCATGACTGCAGGAAGCCGATGTCTTGTCATGGACTTGCAAGATGTGTGCTTTTGGAATCTGGGTTTCGAATATGACCCTAAGGTGTGTGATAAATGCGCCCTAATGCACCTGAAGGTGATTAGAAACTGAGATGCAAAGTGGTCACGGTCTTTGTGCAGGTCCCACTCGCTCTCCGAGTCTCAAGCCTGGTCCCACTCACTGTGCCATACCTGCAACCGCTCCACTTCCCGCTAGAAATATTTAGCCAATTCAAAGTGCAAGCATAAAAAAGTGAAGTGGTGCCGAACTCCATGCTGCTGATATGAATTCAAAGAGCAGGCATGAAGACGTCTATATTAAAGTTATACTCGCTCACTGACTGAACAGATTCTTCAGTTGGTCCTGACTGGCATTGGGTTCCCGAGGTCATGGTCAACCCCACAGCAGATCGAGGCTTTCAAAGAGGCCAGGCTGCAACTCTTCAGTGGGTGCTGGCTGCCTCTGGTGTTCCTTAGGGCCCCACGTGACTGCATGAGTCTTCATTTGCCGGTCACTCACTGCCTGTCTTGGGTCCATTTACTGGATCCTTAACAACTCTAGTCCAGAGATCCACACTGGTTCCCACTGCCACAATACCACTACTGCCAGTTGAGGATTGGATCTTAAACTGGCATCGGCTTGAGATCGACCAGTGTTGCGCTGTGAAATTACAAAAGCAGAACCAGTTGTTATGCAGCCCTTCTCTAACCCTGACATTTTCCATTTTTTACCATTAATAGTCTTTATTTCGGCAGCAAAGGCCATAAAAGCAACATATAATATCACAAATAACAGTTAAAATGAAGACAAAATCACAATTACAATTATAAAAGGAAAAAAAAAAAAAAAAAAATTACAAAAGTTCAGTCATCAAAAGAAACCTAGTGTAGAACTACAAAAAATGCCTACGCTTTAGCCACATTGCGTTTAGAAACCGGGAGACTGCAAAAACTATAGGGGGGTGAGTGTCATGTTTGAGGACTCTCAGTGCATACTCACACTCTCTGAAGCCCAGGTTATTACAAATGGGTTTAACCCAGCGTTTTCTTTGAGAAAAGTAGGTAGGACAAAAAAAGAGAACGTGTTTTTCGTCCTCCATACTGTGTCCGCAAGCTGGACAAGATGTATTATGAGTTGAGTCCCACCTAGAGGTAAACGATCTGAGTGGCAAACAGCCCAATCTGAATTGACAGTAAAGCTTCCTGGCTGCAGGTGGGCTGACCAGGTCTAGATATTCCTCCTTCCTGTAGGTGTCTTTAATTTGGAGGAACTCGATCGTCAGCCTCCCCAACTCAGAATGTTCATGTAGACACGTGAGATTGTAATTTTTGACCTGTGCGATCAGTTTTGCTTTAGGTAGGGCCAGGCACGAAGCCTCCGGGGAGGTCCATAATTCTGGTAGGCCAATCTTAATACATGAGTCTTTGACAAAACTTAGCCAGGGGATGTTCTTGTTCCTTAACTGAGGCCAGACCCCCAGAAATTCCTCCCGGTAAGAGGCTAACTCTGCATTAGACCAGAGCCGCTTCCAATATACCAATGGGCGCAACATTACCACTTGTTCCAGTGGTACTAGGCCAAAGTCCAGCCTGACGGGGATCAACGGGGTGCTGGGGGGTAAACCCAACAGACTCCTCATAAAGGAGTTTTCGATCCTGGTCAGGCTGCAGATTCTGGAGTGACCCCACAATTCTGCCCCGTAGATGGACACTGCTCTCACTTGGGTCCTATAAATTTCAATCGCTGGTCTCACCGGTTTTGAGACCAAGCCTCTGAATACTTGTGAAATTCCCCCCGTAACAACATTTTCTTTTTGGCTCCGACTCTTGATCCTCTGCCAGAGTAGGGTGCACCTCCAGAAACTGATGATGATTGGTATTGCTTTCTCCCTCTTAGTGATGATGCCTTATACCTTAATCTACAAAACACCAATAGGTTTGTTCCCTTCCCCGAGACTGATCTTGATTGCCACATGAGCTACCAACAGAAGAAAGTACCTCATTTGCAGTGGCAGTTTGGAGGGCAGCCTAGGTATAAGAATTACAGCTGCCCTTCGATTGAGAATAAAACAAATGTTTTGACAGACATTGTGCAGCCTAGAGACCACATCTGAACCCTTGTACCCATTTAATGATACCCTCACAGATACACTGATGGCTGCCTGGTTGAAACTATGCTGTTGCCCACCTGTTAGCTGGCAGGTGACCAGGTGATAGGCTAATGTCTGGTGACCCGAATCTTCTCACTAAGCTCCCTAATCCAGAGTCTCCTAGTACAAGCCTCAAACAGTACAATGAATCCTATTTTTTTTTTTTTTATCTATCAACCCCCAGATAGAGAATCCAAAAGGACTGAAGACAGATATTTTCTTCTGGCAGCCTGGCATGGAGGTCTGTAAACTAAGTCTGTCCGAAAGACTATAAATACTTCCCTTTGGGACACGGCCAGCGAGAATTTGCTGGCAGTCCCGGTAGACTTTCGAGCCTCATTGTTCAGACGATGCATGATGGGTCAGACGCGGCCAAGTGGGTCAGCCAAGCAGAGTTCTATACTGTAAACTCAATTGGCAGAGCAGTTTATACCAACGTTCTTAGCAAGTATGCCTTGATGAGCTCAGACAGATTCTCTGGCAATGTATAGGTGACATTAATGACTATGCCCTTTAATGGGTAGCGCCTCCTGTTAAAAGATAGCCGAGCAAATCAAAGTAATTTACTGACCTGTTTTGAAAATTGCAGAAGGCTGGCATTTGGCAGGAACAGCCTTCCCAGCCATTGGTACAGCACACAGCCCAGTCCTTTTGGGGCTGCAGGCAGGGAAATTGCATACAGTGTACAGGCCAACTTGTCCTCCAACACTTCCCCTGCTACAACAGCCAAAAAACTGCTTTAGTTTGCCCTCAGCAGTGCATGTACAACTAATAGGAACATGATCCAGCACTTCTCTCGGGATGGCGATCTGTCGTGTCCGACAGGTCTTTCAAATTGTTCAAAAATGCTAAGCCCTACCTGTAGTCTCCTCTCAACCTCTTTTCCCTCCCATACCAAAATGTATTTCGAAAAGACATCTGCCTATCCTGTTACAGGCCTGACGCCTGTTGCTCTCCCAGGGTTGCATAGACTTTGAGAAAGAAAGGTTTGGTATTCCTGCTACTTCCTAATCTCAAAAAGGAACAGGGTCCCTAGACCTACCTTAGACCTCTGACCCCTGAACACCGTCCTGCAGAAGGGGGAAGAATGTTTACATTTGTTTTTTTTTGCAGTTTTATATAGCTCGAACTTGAACCAAATCCAATTGGGTATCAGAGCGCTTTACATAGCACCAGTTACGTTACATTAGGACACACATTAATTCTTAGGCACGGGGAGATTAAGTGATTTGCCCAGAATCACAGGATGATCAGCGTCCTTACCGGGACTCGAACCCAGGTCTAAGGTTGAGCGCCCTAGCCGTTAGGCCAATTACATTGGTTCAGATCCTTTGTGACCTGAACCCAGGAGACATCGCTGCAGAGAAGACAGAAGATGACTGCCTTGGCCCCAGCCCTACAGCCAGTCGCAAGCTTCTGCGAATCTGCAGCCAGCGACCTCTGAAAGCCATGTGAGGACCGCTGCCTTCGATAGACTCCAAACTTCCGTGGACAGCGGTCCTGTCCAGAAGAAACTGATTTCAAGGTCTCTGGATCCAACTGGAACTGTGATCGCTGCACCTGACGCCCACTGTCTGAGTGGCCCACTTGTGCAGGGAAGTCTCCCCAGCAATCCTGACCTCGTGTCCAGCATTGGCAGACCTCTCCAGAAGCTCCCCCTGACCACGACCAGCTCCAGTAAGGAGACTCTGGCGTCGAAAGGCACCCCTCGACATGAAGCCCCTAGGCCTTAATGAGCTGAGCCGACCATGCCCCTACATCTGTCCTTACCTTTGCTGGCGTTCTGTCTCCTGTAACCTCCTTGCAACACCTGCAGCCTGTTTGCCAAAAGATCAATCTCTTTTAAAAATCATTGGTCGCCCGAGGCTGAAATTGCACCCTGCACCTGGCCACCCCAGTGCCACTGGTAGGGCATGTTTGGTGCTGCTTTGTGCCCTTCCCCCCCCCCCCCCCCCCTCCCTCCCTGCTGTGCTTCTGCTAACTCCCAATGCTTGGCCCCTGCAACCGATCTTGCCTTTAAGCAGTGTGGTTCCAGGCACCTCCAGTCTCCATTGAAAAGCATTGGGCCAAACTCTGATTTTGACCTCTGCACCCTGCCTCCCCTGTGCTGCTGGTGGTGCCGTTTTGGTACTCACCTGTCCCTTGCTGACCTTTGGCCCCGAAGACTGGAATTGTAAGTCCATTACTTACCTGTTTAACTTCGATATTGCTTCCCCCATAGGATAAATTTGAACTGTTCTGAAAAGTTTCGAAGTGTCAATTTATCATAGTGGAAAAAAAGTATTTTTATTTAAAAACGTACTTACCTTATTGCGAAGATCTTGTATATATTTTTTTTTAATTGGTATGGATCGCCTTCATTCGTATGTCCATTTTTGGTCATTGTTGTACAATACATGTCTTACACGCCTCTGTGTTAGGCCTAAGGCTGCTCGCCCACACTACCGCTAAAAGAGCACTTTGAGTTTTACAATGAGCCCTGTAGACTTTTGGGAAACCCCTGGACTTGGTGCATGGTATGACCACCAAGTGATAGTACAATATACAGAGCTACCTTCTTACACGCGTCAATAGTTTTTTGTGGGGATTCATCAAGAACACTTGTTGAGAAATTAATTTCAACTGGAATGGAACAAGGGACTCCTGTATGTCTCTCTGCCACTACCTTTCTTACCCCAAGCTCTGAAGAAGATCAAGAATGACCATGACCAAGTCATCCTCATGGCCCAAGATAGGGTTGAAAATCCTAAGCATGAGCATCTGTCCTCTGATCAAGCTAACACTTGGACAGAGCCTTCTGGACAGAGCCTCCTGTCTCAACAACAGGACAGGGTCCAACACGAATATATGTAACATACACCTCCATGCATTGAGATTGACTCGTGGCAGTTGCCTACTTTCAATATGCCGCCTAAAGTGGACATTGTCCTTTCTGCCAGATGCCCCTTCATGAAATACGCCTACGTTGGCCACTGGGATAAATTTGCAATCTGGTGTAGTGCCCTGGGCACTGAACAATTGCAGGCAAAGTTGTCCGGTGTCCTTTTGTTTTGTCCTTAATAGAGTAAGTCCATGCAGTGGGCACTGTGAAAGGTTATAGATCTACCCTTTTGTTTCTGTTTGCTGGACCAACCATCCTTGTTAAATTCACTTGCTTGGAGTTATTTCTTTTTTAGGTTTTACACATGTTCCCTCCTAAACCATTTGCGATGCAGTATTGGGACCGTAGCTTGGTCTTGACATTCTTCATTTGTACTCCTTACCAGTCTATGCATGCCTGTGCTTGCTGCGTGTCCTGACATTAGAGTGTCTTCCTTATTGTGATAACATCCGCTTGTTGCACGTGTAAATTGCAGGCACTTTCAGTGCAACTGCCCTGCACTACCTTTTTTCCAGATAAACTGCTGCTGAGGACTCTGCCTTCTTACTGGAAGTCATGACTGATTTCTACATTCGGCATTTGATCTCTGCAATTGTTCTCTGCTCTGCCCCACCCCCTGAAAGAGGAGGAGAGTCTGCATTGGCTGGACCACAAAAGGGCTTTCAATTTTTACATTGATTGCACCAAGGATCATCAAGTGGACAATGTAGATGGTTGGAAGAAAATCTGGATTTTATTTAAGGCACAGAGGCTAAGATTATGCAAATCATCTTTTATTGTCCGCTCACATCAGCAACAATAGAAGGAATTTAGAACTTTAAAACTTTCTATGATGAGAGGAGGAGCTCACCACCCAGGCCTGGGAACTCATTGACCTCTGCAAACTGAAAGAGGAGTTATACCCCAAGTTTGAAGACCTGGAAAATCGCTTGAGGCGCACCAACATCCATATCAAGGGGGTGCCACTTCAGGCAGATGGCAGCAAGCTGGAAGATTGGGTCCTTCGCCTCTTTAAATACATGGCCCCCGAACTGCGGGACAAGGAGGTCACGTTGGATCGCACTCACCGTGCCGGGCGGCCTGCTTCTGGCCCGGCCAACCACAACATATCCTGAATTGCCTGCATTCCTACCAGCAGAAGAAGATTATCATGGCCGCTACACGTGACTGAACAACTGTGGAATTTGTGGGCCTCCAGGTGGGGGTCTTCCAGGATCTCTCGCCCCTCACCTTACAGCGACACAAAGAGCTACGACCCGTCACATCCTTCGGTACCGGTGGGGGCACCCATTCTGTCTATCCTTTGGAATAATAAAACTCATGGTGTGCGGAATTTACAGGATGCGAAGGCCATACTTGATAGCACTCTGACAGTGTCGGAGGACTCAGATGCGACGGAGGGAGGCCCACCAGCCGGGAAGCTGCTGAGAATGGGCAGAAGACGTGGTGCTAGGAGGGGCACCCAGACGAAACCGTCTGAGGTGGAGCGCCAACAAGAACGGGAGGCATTGCTGCGACCGCTACAAAGCCGGGAGGGCTCTGAGGACGGCAACCATTGATTGATCCTGGGAGTCAGTGTCCCGCGACCTGATGAGAGAACGAATGGTCCGTGCCCAGCAGTTTGAGACATCGGTCTTGGTGGGGGGAGCCCCATCTTCCGAGTGGCGATGACCGACTGTACCCATGCACGTTGGTGCGGACTATTTCTGTTGGAAGAAGATATTGAAGTCGTTTTCTCTTTCTCTTTTCTTACCTTTTTTCACAACCCAAGAGAGATCTGCTGCCATCCCACGGACTGGTCGGGTGAATCTTCGAAACTGGCGGGGGGGGAGAGGACGGAGCAACCTTGGGGAGGAGGATGGGTTTACTGCACTCACTGGGGGTGTGCTGACTGTGTCTTATTTGCTCTTCCCCTTCGGGGGTGCGCTGGATGCTCGGCCCGCTGCCCTGGGCCTTCTTCACCGTACACACATTGGGTCTGCTCTATCACGCTAGAGGGACACTGCAAAGCAGTGTTGCTGGCAGAGCACGGGAAGGGGGAGCAAGTACCCTGCTGCTGAGTATATCTGCCTCTTACAGGAGACCCACTTCATGTGGGTGGACTGGAAGCGGCTTCGATCTAAATGGTTCAATAGACAATATTTCTCATATGGAAAGAAGGCTGGAGTAGCGATTCTTTTGGCTACGCACTTTCAGGGAACTGCACACGATAGCCTCTGTCTATGGCCCCAACAAGCACCAGGAGGCCTTTTTACGTGATACGATAAGTTTACTCTTGGAGTCTCCTGACGAGGACCTAGTGACTTTAACTTGGTCCCGCTGCGGATCTGGGCAGGTCGATGCTTAGGGTGGGACCCTCGCCGACATAATGCTTCAGAGGCTGGTCTCACAGACGCCTGGCGCCACCGCTTTCCGACAGCATGGGAGTACACCTTTTTTTCTGCAGCCCATCAAACTTATGCCCGCATTGATCTTTTTTGGACCGCACCTAGGGTCACAGCGTCCACGGAAGCCGTATCTATTGGGGTGGTGGCGCTCTCGGACCACTCCCCGGTCGTCTTGACGTTACTTCTCCCTGGCGGCTCCTCGCAGCAGAGCTCATGGCACTAAAAACCTCAAATTGCGCGCATTTGACGCTAATATAATTGAACTACGTGGCGCTATCAAAACCTACTTGGAAGTGAACGCTGTAGGGTTGGTGGGGCTTGACATACTTTGGGATGCCCTGAAGGCTGTCCTCCGCGGACACTGTATTGCCATCGCGGAGGGCCTGAATAAGGACCGCAAGGCTAAGAGGAGGGAATTGGAGGACCAAATTAAGGAGCTGGAGGAGGTACTTAGCTGTACGGGGGCAGTCCAAACACGGCGACTACTCATGCAGGCGACGAAGCAATTGCGGGCACTAGACCTTGACCGTGCCAAATACGCTTTGCTCCGCACTAAGCAGCACTACTAAGGGGGGGGGGGGGGGGGTCAAGGCTGGGAGACTCCTGGCACATGCCCTTCGGGCTGAGACGGTGACACGTCGGGTCGTGGAACTCACGAATGTTTGAGGTGAGACTCTGCGTGCGGATGGGGACATAGCGTCTGAATTTGAGGCCTTTTACAAGACTCTTTATTCAGCTGAGAGCCTGGACCCTACTGCGGCTGAGGAGTATACGCAAGCAGCGCCAGTGTCCCCGCTTCTGGACTCTGTTGCGACCAGTCTGGATGCAGACATTTTCCCTGATGAAGTTCTGCGGGCCATCCAGGGACTTTCGGTTGGTAAAGCTCAAGGCAAAGACGGCTTCCCGGTAGACTTCTATAAAACTTTTGCTCCGGACCTTGCCATCCTTCTGGCACGCCTGTTTAACACCTTTAGTACATCTGGGAAACTTGGTGGGGATAGTGGTCATTCTCAAACGGGGATAGGATCTCAGAGTGCGCCTCATACTGCCCCATCTCTTTGCTTAACGTGGACCTGAATATCTTCACCAGTATTTTGGCGTCCCGATTCGCCCCCCCCACACATGCAAGGCCTGGTGAACCTGGACCAATCGGGTTCTATCCCAGATCGCAACTGCGGGGATGGGACTTGACAACTATGCCACTTACTGGACAAGACGCCCCAAACTTAGATCCAGGTGATACTCCTATCAGTGGAGAGGCATTTGACCGGTGTCCATTGGCCTCATCTGCAACAGGTCCTCTGCCGATTTGAGCTCAGGGAGAGATTCTGGAAATGGGTCAACTGCGTGCATCACGGTCCACAGGCCCGCATTCGGGTCAATGGAGTGGTCTCTTGTCCCTTCCAGGTTGGACGAGGCAGAGGTGTCCCCTTCCCCCCTCCTCTTCGCACTCTATATGGAGCCGTTTGCCGAAAGGGTCCGGCCACTCCTCACGATCACTGGGATCTGGATGGGAGGGAGATAGGGAGCACAAGATCTCGCTATATGCAGGCAACGTACCCTTTTTTTACCTGCCCGTTGCTATCTCTCTCACCCCCCCCCCCCCCCCCCCTTTTGCTGGCAGACGTCGATGCCTTTAGTGCCAGCGACGGATCAACACCAACTATCGCTGCACTTCCCACTCTCTTGGGCTGCTAGCGATATCACTTACCTGGGACTCCGGGTGTTTTCAACCACTGCAAAGACTGCCCAGGTGAACTATTCGGAGATACTGGCCAAGGTTTGCCACAAACTGAACAGTGGGAAGAAACATGCCCTTTCAAGGCTGGGCAAGAGAGCTGCCGTCATAATGACTTTTCTGCCTAGTCTGCTTTACATAATGCAGGCACTCCTTCCCTACCCCCCCCTGTACATCTTCTTCGACGCTGGCCCAAATGCAGCAACTCCTCAACAGCTTTATTTGGGGGGGAAAGAAACCGCGCATGGCCTGTCACCTCACGTACTTGTGGCAGGACGAAGTGGGCCTTGGTGTCTGACATTGCAGGCGCTACTACGAGGCGGCACAGTTGCGCTGGATGATAGAATGATACCAACTAGAATTGGAAAAACATTGGTGCTTCATGGATAGGGGTGTGGCAGGGATCCACATCTGGAAGGTCAGTGCCCGCAGAGGGTGTACATCTCCCTGTTCCTGCATGCCACTATGAAGGTATGGGATATGGTCCAGGAGAGGTGCCAGCTGTCTTCGACTACGTCACCCTTGATCCCTTTCATTGGGAACCCGGACTTTCCCCCGGCTCTCGTAGGGAACGCCCATTTGAAATGGCAAGAAGCAAACTGTAAATGTATTGGCGACCTTTTTGACTAGCAGGGAATCCTGGATTTTCCCGAGTTGGTAACTCACTATGGGATTCCCAAGGAGGCGTATTGGCAGTACTTGGCGCTGCGCCACTGGGTCACACAGCCCCAGGTCTGTCTATATGCAGGCCGGTTCCTCACCAAATTTGAGCTCTGGTATATTACCTGAACCTCCAACAAACGCCTCCTGTCAGATATCTATGGTTTTCTCAACAAGGCAAATAATCAAGCTAAATCCGCAGCGTAGGTGGGAATCGGAGCTGGGGCGGGAGTTCTCTTTCAAAGAATGGTCGGACATTATTCACAGGGCCCGGTCATCCTCGTGTAGTACATCAGGGAAGGAAATGCTCCTAAAAATTGCACACTTTTGGTGGTACACCCCGGAGCGTGTCGCCAAGTGGAGGTCACGCAGCAGTGATCTCTGTTGCAAATGCGGCCATGCGGGTACACTGTCCCACATTCTATGGCTTGCCCTAAGATACAGGCATTCTGAGAAACTATTCTGCCCGTAGCTGATCACATATATCGGACAGAACTCCCCAGATTCCCTAGTTGCATTCTGCTGGGGCTTCCCAACCTTCTCACATATCCTCTACGGTCCTGTAGGGGCAGGGCGATCACTCTAGCGTTGGGAGCAGCCAAGCAGGTTCTCCTGGCTAAATGGGGCATGGACGACATCCTGACTAAACTAGACTGGCTGCACAGAATGTGGGAGGTGGTGGGGATGGAAAGGATCACTGTGGGGATCAATCGCATGTTGCCTAAATTCGACAAGACCTGGGGGTCCACTGTGGCATACCTATCCTCCTAGTTCATTGAGCTTACTTGCCTTTGATACTTAAGGGTCCTGCGATTTCCCACGACTTCCCTGGCAGACCAGCCCCTCCCTCCGAGGGAAACTCAGCCCTAGATCCCTACCAAGTCACACTTCAAGCTGTGGGTGGATTCCTGTCCTCTCTATCTCTCCTGCTTTTCTCAGTCTCCTCTTTACCTTTCTTTACTCCTTTTTTTGACTCTTTCACTTTCTCCTTAATAAAGTTTGACATTGAATACGATGCTCCCCGCCGGCCAGTGGTTGTAGGCGGGTGTAGTGTTACCGCTTGCAGCATATTCAATAAAAACGATTTAAACCATAAGACATTCTATAAAACACAGTAACATGCAGCCTTCTTCCAGCGCAGCGAACAAGATGAATCCAATTCCTGAAATAGATGGTCAAATGCTTCCACACCAGAAGTAAGAGTCTAATACTTTATTATTCTGAAAGAAAATATAAAAGATATGAAGTTATTCCACTCGGGTGGGTATATGTGGTGGGATAATCTTCGCCTCCGTGTCTTTAATAAAATTCCAGATTTTCTGCCCACCATGCTGAAAAAATCAACATTTTATGCCAGAACATGGAGGCTAATATTATGCAAGTTTAAAGTGCAGCTAACACAATAACAATTGTATTAGTCATTGGTCTGAAATAACAATTTCTAAACCTATTCTCATTTGACCAATCGGTTGCTCCTAAAAGGCCCCAAATTTAGAAAAATCCACACCAGCTTCTCTCCTCACATCTTTCACCCATCTTGCTTTTGTTGGGGGGGGAGGAACTGCTCTGAGGCCTTGGGTGCAAAATTAGCAGTTGCTCAAAACCATTCCTTACACTTTCAGTTCCTTTCTCATATTCTTTTAAACATACACAAAGCTTTTCCATTTCCTTTGAAATCAGGATACAAAAATAGGGGTTGATGATGTTTTTGTTCTTTTAAAATAGAAACCGACCCCTTCAGGTTGGTATGCCTTACTGGTAACATCTAAAGCTCTTACATCCGAACTGCGTCTAAATTATACCAGACAGAGGAGAACTGTCAGTTTGTAGGAAATACGTTTTGGCAATAAAGAGAGTTTTCACCCCAATACTCTAACACCTCTTAAACATCTTTAACATCCGACAGTGAAGTATATTTTGCTGTGGGTGGTTTTAGAACTTGCAAGCTTCGCATTATGTTCCTCCTTAATACCTTCTGGCCGACAGGTATGCCTTCTAACATTGTCCAGCTGAAATAGCTGACCTATGGTCACTGTTCTGTAGGACAAGCCTGTTCCAAACAACTCTGTTTAATAGTTAATTATGTGTATTAAATCGGTAAAAACTGGATCGAAAGCCCATTCAAGACACCAACAAACTCATTTGTTCCAATCCAGTCTATACGCTTTCCTTGTTCTGGAGGCCCATGACTAATGAGTCTAAAAGCATCTGCCAAAAGCCCTGGGATTTCCCACTGTCTCCTGAAATCTTCCAAGCCATCAATGTGAGAAGACTCTCTTGCGCAAGAGTATTACAGCCTTGAAGTTCGGTATTAGTACTGGGAAGTCTATTGACATTGCTATTATTATCGGGAACCAAGCTTGTGATCTCCAGAGAGTGGTTATCACTACTACAGTTTCCCTGCATCTGCATGTTTGCAGGAGAACTCTTGGTAGCATGGTCTATGACCGAAAGGCATAGACCTCTCCAATTCTGCAGGAAAGCATCTACACCACTGGCCTATGGGTCTGGTTTCCAGCTGAAAAACCTTGCTAATTGTGTGTTTCTCCTGAATACTGAGAGAGATCTCTGTTCAGTTTCCAGTTGAGGGAGTCCTTTTAAGTTCTATGAAAACCAGTCCGCTCCACCATTGTTTAACCCAGAAATATGTTCGGCTATGACAGATCTTCCTTTGTTCAGTCAATAGCCCCAGAAGACTTTTGCTAACTCTGCTAGGCCCTAGAGTGTATGACATGCTGACATATCTCACTGTTGATACGTTGGCCATGCGGAGCATCACACAGTATCATCATTCCATATGTAAAACTGCGTACTGCAAAGGAGCATGCTAACAATTCTGAGCAATTGAGTTGTAATTTCCTCTCTTGAGCTGTCCAACACCCCTTGGTGGAATAGTTCCCACATCTCGCTCCCCATCCTGCTAAGCTTGCATCCGATTCTATTACCAGTTTGTGGTGTTCCCGTTTTCCATGCCTACATTTTTTCAGCCACCATGATAGTTTTTCCTTAATTTGTGATCTAAGGTAAGCATTTTCAAATATGACTGATTGTTTCACAACCGTTTTGTTTTGAGTCTTTCGAGGGCCCTATAGTATAGGGGACCTGGGATTATTGCCTGAATCGTTGAAGATAACCGGCTCAAAATCCTTGCTATAGTCCTTAATGACATCTCCTTTATCTTTAATACCTTTCTCAGCTCTTTGCATAATCTGTTAAACTTTTCTGTTCGTTGTCGGAGTTCTGCCTCAACCGTGTCTACAATAAAGCCCAGGAACTGAGTGGCCTGTCCTGGGATTAAGCAGTTTTTTTTCTGGTTTATTATGAAACCTAGTTTTTCTAGTAATTGAAGTGTCCAATTAGTGTGTTATATTACAAGTTCTCTGGACTCTCCCCATTATTAGGATATCGTCCAGGTAAGTTATTAGTCTTACTCCTCTCTCGTAGCCATGCTGCTACAGGGTGTAAGACTTTTGTGAAGCACCAAGGTGCTGAGGACAGACCGAAAGGGAGACTTGAGGACTCCCAAAGTTTGCCTTTCCAAGTGAAACGGAGGTACTTCTGATGTGGAGGACGAATTAGAATAGTTAAGTATGCATCCTTGAGGTCTAATCTTGTTAGCCAGTCCCCTTTTCTTAAAATGTCTCTTAATGGGTAAATCCCTCCATTTTCAAGTGGCGATAGATCACCCATTGATTTAGTTCCCTGAGATTTATGCCAAGCCACATATCTTTGTCCTTCTCCTCTATTAGTAAAATATGGCTGATGACTGACTACACCAGGGTCGTAAGCCTCCTGGATGGCCCCTTTTTATATTAAGCCTTTGTAGGAGGCTGTCTTTGTATATGGTGCACGCTTATTTAAGTGAAGCGCCTTGCACTAATTGAGGCAACCCTAATGGTAATTTTAGTTGTCTAAGACAACCATAGAACGTTCTCGAAGTGGTAGCTGTGGTGAGCAGCCTTCATGCTTAGTCCAGAAGGAGTGTTAAGCAGCTTGTTTTATCAGAACTAATCATATAGTGCAAGTTAAACAAAAAATAACTACACTGTGTAGGTAAAATAAGTATATTTATTATACACACTAAAACGTTGGTATATCTCCTCCCTGGAGATGACAACACAATACACAAAATATTTCAAATGTAAACCAGTAAGTAAGCACAAATACACAGTGGTCTCCAGGGGGAGACCAAACCATATACTAAAGAAGTGGAATGCGAACTGCGACTTAAGTTGCGACTTGGACCAGAAGAGCTGGGAACCCAAGGAACCACCAGAGGTAAATACCAAGGAACACCACGGAGGCTGTGTGCAGAGTAGAAACACAGCAGTGTACTCAATGCAAGTCAATGGGAAAGTCGTGGTTGCAGTTTTCAAGAAGGACCCTTCCGAGTAGACCCTGAAGAAACCCTGTGGAAGACAGAAGGTTGGAGTGTCACCCCACCAGTCGATAACCCAGGAACCAGGGAAGCTGGGTGCATAGGTGTGAATTGATGTCGGTAATCGCCGTAGACCACAAAGGAGGACTTAATTGAAGAAGGTGAGAGTCTTGGTGGAATCCAAGGATGGATTCTTGAAGAGAGGAACCTGCAAGCAGAGGTGCCCGAGTCTATATCACTCGGAGGTGACCAGGAGGCATGGAAGAGCAATGACCACCGATGATGGAAGATGCAGGAGTGTTGGCAGTGATCTTGCAGCTGTGAAGACCAGGACCCATCCACGAGCTGTCGTAAGTGGAGAACCAGGGGGTCTGTTTGGTAGGAGCACCAATAAGCTTTGGCAGCAGCAACAGATGTGGTAAACCAAAAAGATGCAATGGTACCAGCAAGGTCTAATGGACTCAGTAATTGCAGGAAAGTCAGAGCAGGTCCCGAGCAAGCAGGGGAGCCCATTGAAGACAAAGAAGACCCTCAAGGGGTCCCACAGGCTAAAGAAACAAACGTTGTAAGAGGACCTTGAGCAGCTCACCAAAAATGCAGGCCCACGGTGCAGAGGATGCGGTGACTCTGGAGCTTCTTGTAGCCCGAAGATTTCTGGAGGACAGAGCCAGCATGCCTTTGCAATGGCAAGTCGACGCGATGCACAGGGGTTCTGTTCCAGCAATTCCGAAGAGGGATACTGGCCTAAAACAGGTCCGGCATCAAGGGAGTTGCAGTACCACCACCTGTGTTCCTGAGCCTTCCGGAGTCTGTGGGACGTCCGGAGCAGCAGACCCATCTGCTACGTTGCGGTGCCTGCTGATGCATCGGAGTGACTCCTTCACTCCAAGGGAAATTCCTTTGGGTGTCTTCAATGCCCATAGGCCTGGAAAGGAACCTGGATGAAGCATGGGTACAGACAAAGAAGACTGGCCGAACAGCGAGTCCAGGAGAAGCAGGAGTCTTCCTTGGTCCAGTCTCAATTCCAGGCGAAGTCCAGCAAAGTCCAAGGTGCCCAGACAGTTGAAGTGGCTTCGAGATTGATTCTTATACCACGATGAATCTGAAGAGCTTCCCACAGGTAAGCCCTTAAGTACCCTAGGAAAGGATTGGGGCGATTCAGTGGTCCTTCCCAGAGGAGGGGCCTGACAGAGGGGAGGATACTCTCATGTCCTTTGTCCAGTTTCGTGCCAGAGTGGGAGCTAACGACTCTCTGAAATGGCTCAAACTGGAGTATGCAAGAAAGGCACCGAATGTTCCCCTCAAAGCATTCTGGTGGCCCTGGCAAGCGTCTGACCCCAGCCCAATACGCTAAGTCCTGTCTGGGAGGTGGTCACACCTCCCTGTGACAGAAACCTATTGTTCTACCTTCCCCTGCTCGAGCTCGGCTCAGCAGCAGGAGGGCTTCCCGGAGGAGCCCCTGGTGCTTGTAATCATACCTCCCACACCGGTAATAGTGTTGAGGTGTGATTCCAACATGTATGATACCAAACATTCCCCGGTTCGGCACAGCCAATATATACTTAGCCATTGCATAATGATGCATGGCCACTATATGTATAACAAGCATTGGAAATACAATAGGTCTCGCATTTGTTACAGCTGTTTGTCATTGTAAATGGCAATGTTTTTTCCCTATGTGTTATGAGTGTGTGTATGTGGTGTAATTGTATTAAATGGGTTGTATTGTACTAGCTGTGGTGTATAGTGTGATGTAGATTTGTGTAGTGGAAATATGTGGCATGTGCGCTGTGGAATTATGTGGATAGTAATTAAATGGTATTAATTGTACTGGAAGTATGTAGAGTGACATGTGTTATGTAGTTTATTATGTGGAATGGTTTTGTGTGTTGTGGAGTGGCATGATGTGGAACTCTGGTGTGGATTGGGGTATGTGTTGTGGAGTGGAATTGTGCTGTGCAAATATGTTTGGTGTGGAATTATGTGGTGTGTATTGGAAAAGTGTTGAGTTGAATTGTGTGGCCTGGAACTGTGTGGCATTGAAATAAATTATGCTTATTGGGATTGTCATGGTGTGGAGAGAATTTATGTGGCATAGAGTGCATTTATGTGGGGTGTATTTATGTTGTACTTAGTATAGTGTAATTATGTGGAGTGTAATTATGCAGCAATGAGCGGTATTATGTTGAGTGTAATTATGTTGTATAATTGTGTGGCATTGAATTGTGTGGTGTTGAGTGGAATTAAGTGGGATGGTTTGGAGTGGATTTATGTGGCATGGTGTAGGGTAGTATTGTATTGTGTGGAATTAGTTGAATTTATTTTGTGCAATGCCAATAGGTCTCGTATTTGCGAGAGTTCCAGCTAGTGGCGTTGTCAGTGTCTTTTACCCATGTGTTAAGTGGAGTGGTTGTATGTAGGTGCATGGCGTGCAGTGGAATTATGTGACTAGTAATTATGTGAGTTTGAATGTACTGGAATTATGTGGAGTGTGTTGGAAAGACTGGAAGGGCTGGGCAGTGTTAGTGGAACGGCAAACCCTGCTTGACGTGCAACTCGCTGCCAGTGTAAAAGGTGACAACTATGGTGCTTTTTAGTAATTTGAAATTCCATGTTACCGCGTCAGATATACTCGAAAGGACTGTCGGTGACCCGGGACGTCCTGCTTAAAGTGCAGGTCACTGGCACTGTAAAATACACAAAATATGGTTGCTTTTAAAACTAGATATGCTATAATTGTGTCTTCACACAGACCCCACATAAGAAGGGCTGCATAATTTGCAATCAGTAGTTGCACATTATATATCTCTTAATGCAAACAATATATCTCTTAACACAGCTGTTTGCTGCCATTTATGAAGCGCAAACTCACAGAGCAAAGTAACACTCATAATGTGCATTGTTGAAGGTAAACAATCTGACTTGAATGTACTAGCACTTTGAAATAACATTTGCACATGACTAGATTTGTGTGTGTTGTCTTCCTGCCACAAAACATTAACTCAATCACTCATCAAAAATGCATTCAGATCATGAGCAATTCGTGTTTTGGGCGAAGTTTCTTTTGAAAGTACTGCCATTTGTTCTCAAGACCTCCCTGGTTGACACAGGCATTCTTGCAAAGGAATTCCCAAATATGCATTTACCCTTAATGAATGACTTAAAATTCCATGTATTTCATTATTTATACCCTGCGTTTTAGGAACATATCCATTTCGTCTGTTCATGTACATACAATATTATTGTAAGTAAGCACGATTTCACATTTAGAATCAAAATGAATAGAACAGCATTGGGCAACTTAGTTTGAAATAAAAATGTTTCTCTTCTGGGCAGAGCTGGGAGAATTCAAAGTAGAAAACAACAAGTGTGGGCATCACTTCAACATATGGTCAGCAGAACAATTCAATTTCAGGTTCATAAACCTCATCAGTATCGCTAGAAATAGGGACAACTGGGCCTCTTACTTACCCATCTACAGTATCAAACACTGAATCCATCACCAGCTCCCTCCGGTATCAACTTCTCATCTGTTACTTTTGATTTTGTTTTAGTTTTTTTATGAGGATTGTCACCTGCAATTCTTTTCCTGTGGGTCTTGTCTGCCCACCCAGAGCAATGAGGTTGTTCAGAGGTGTATATATCTTTTTATGTAAAACTCTCTAACTACCTATTGATGGTTTCATTCAGCAACCTCATCAATTTCCCTATTGCCCTAATAACCATTTCCTCTAGCTTTCCTTCTATGCCAACTGTTCCTCAGACATCTTGCTGTAATTGTACAAGCAGGTGAAATGAGCAGATTATGGGAAACTATCTCTGTTCAATGACAAAGGGTCACTAAGGGGCAACTTTGTTTCAAACACGGTGGCTGTGAGTGTGTATTTCAATAGCCAACTGTCTTGCAAATTAAAAGAGATTAGTGCCCAAACCTGCAAAATGACTGAACAGTTCTTGGGAATTGGTATTTCCCAGATAGTGAAGGGGTACATGCGAAGCATGTTGTACGCCACGCCAATTGTCTTTCCTCTAATCTTTTATTGTTTTCTTACTTGGTACGGGCGTGTTGCCGGAAAGCACTGTATTGAGTAATTTCTTTATTTAAATAAGCAGTGCGGCCGCTTGTGGGTGAGCGAGCTGCACAGAAGATCCAGAAATCAATTGTTTCTTCCCGACCGAACAGTGTTTGTTGTGGCAGTCTGGAGGAGCGCCCAGTCAGTTATAAAAGGCTGCACGTGTCTCCGGTGCTTGAGCTGGCGCGTGAGGTTACGCGATCAGAAGCCCGTGCGTGCCTCCATTTGGGTTCCGGCGAACGTGAGGTCGTGGTACATCGGAGTAGCGAGCGAGGTCCACTCGGGGTGCATCTTTCAAGCGCTTGTTTTCCGCAAGGGGATTCCTAAGTGAGCTGTATTTTACATTAAGTTGAATATAAAATACAGTTTCAATGATATTGTAATTAGTTGTAGCAAAAGGAAGCCGCTATAAACGGTATCGTACAATGTTTATACAGCACCAAGCATGTTAGACCTGGCACCTTGGCGTGAGTCTCCCTTCCACTTTTTGTCGCTGTGCCTCGTGTTTTGTTGGTGTTGGCTGCTCAGAGCACTGTGCCACTGCCAACCAGTGCCACAGTGCAAGTGCTCCCTATTTAAAATGTATATGTTGGTTGGATTCCATGATTGGCTTATTTGGTTTACTGTCAGACCCCAGTAAAGTGCACCAGGAGTGCCCAGGGCTTGTAAATACAAATGCTGCTGGTGGGCTTGCAGCACTGGTTGTGCCACCCACAGAAGCGGCCTGGTAAAATGTATCTAAGGTCTGCCATTGCAGAACCTGCGTGCAGTCTGGTACTGTCATGCTGACTGGGTAAGTGCACACACTTGTCAGTCCCTAAACCTTCCCTTAACTTCACATCAGTCACCCCTATGGTAGGCCCAAGGGCAGGGTGCATTGTAAGCATAAGGTAGGACAAGCCCTGATGTGTGTGGCATGTCCTAATAGTGAATTACAGCCATTTTCGTTTTTCACTATTGCAAGGCTACCTGTTCTCCAGAGGCCAGAATGGGCTGTTAGAATTGTTACATCCTATGATCCTAACAGACCCAGGGTACATGGTAGAAATTTCGAGTTTAGTATGCCTGAACTCAGAATAATAAAATGCATCTTTTAGTAAAGTTTATTTTAATATTCTGTGTTTGCAAATACCACTTTTAGAAAGTTGGTACTTGCTTGCCTGACCATTTCAGCCCGCCTCTGCTATGATGTGTATCTGCCTGTCTGGTTGTGTGAGTGACAGGGCTGGGGAAACCCAGAGGGGCAGGGCTAGGCAGCCTAGTGGTGAATAGGAAGATTGGCAGTCAGATGGGTGGGAGGAGTACACCTGGGCTCTGAATAGGGTTGTGCTCTGCTACCACAATGCTGGCTCCACCTCCTGCGGAGCGGCTGATGTCTCTGCCCTGCACCCTGAATAGAAAGGCAGAGTCATGTCAACAGAGTGCTCAAGCTCTGGTTTGGACTGGGCAAAGGCCCCTCAACCCCAGAGGAACAAAGGAATTAGGGGTATAAGTATTGGGACCCTGCTCCCAAGAAATCAGATCCTGCTGAAACAAGAAGAACCTCTGCCAGAAGAGAAGGAACTGGGAAAGCTGTAGGAGGAGTAACTGTCCCTGACCTGGGGGATTGGTCTGCAGTGGTTGCCTTGCTGCTGAAGGAGAGGAGAAAGACTACTAAAGACTTTGCTTCAACTTGTGCTTTGAAAAGATCTCCAAGGGCTTGAACTGAGCTTGCCCCCTGAACGAAGTCCCAGGACCAGTGGACTTCACCCCCAGCTCCCCAGAGTCTTTTGGAAGTGCCGCTGCTGTTGTTGGGCCTTCTGAGGGACTGCGTGTCAAAAGGAGCTGGAAGTGCGACGCAAGGAAGAGAAGCGTGCCGCCGTCGGAGCCACTGTCGTTTCATCTCGCAGAGAGTGTCGCCGCTGCAGCATCGCATCGAGTGGAAGCGTCTCGCATCATTCCGGAAGTGTCTCGCAACGCCGAAGAAGCGGGTCGCCATCGTAGCTGTCGCATTGCACCGCATCGAGAGAAGAGTCTCGCATCCACAGAGAAGCGTGCCGCCGTCTGAGCTGCTGTCGTCGCATCTCGCAGAAGGGGTGTCGCCGCTGCAGCATCGTATCGAGCGGAAGCGTCTCGCAACGTCGGAGAAGAGTGCCGCTGCCAAGGCCGCTGTCGTCGCATCTCGTCAAGGGTGATGCCGCTGTAGCTGACGCGTCGAGTCTTCTCGCAACATCGGAGAAGCGTAACGCATCTGGAAATCCCGTCTTTATTTCTTTTGCACCAAGAACTTCAATGCATCTGCATCGTTGCAACACTTTTGTTGCCCTGCGTGTCGCATCTAAGGTACATTGACTTAGTGTCGCATTTAAGAACTTAAGAGAAACTAAGCAATCTTCTACCAACTAAGCAACCGTATTGTGTATTTTTAATCGTTTAATGGTCTTGTGATAATCCTATATAAACAATCCTTATTTTTAATATAAATACCTGTGTGGTGTCCACTTGTCACTTGGTTACTGTACGTGTTCACAAATGCTTAACCTATAACGCTCTGAGACAAGCCTTGTCTGCTCGCACCAAGCTACCTAGAGGGTGAGCAAGGGGTTGTTTTAGTAGTGTAACCCCTTACCCTGACTAGAGGAAAGGTTCCCTGCTTGTCACAAGTACCTACCTGTGCCAACCAGAGAACCCGGATTCTAACATAGGTGATCAGCGGTGAGGATTCTGGACTTGCATTTGTGACTCATGTACAGTGATTGGTGAACACTACTTGGTGAGTGCAGACCTTAAACGCAACCAATACTTGTTGGTATATTTCTTTTTGAACTGTCTATTTTTGAGCACTGCCATGCTTTATCATGGTGGAGAAAGCAGCATCCATAGTCTGTCAATACAGAATTTGAATGGGAAGAAGAGAAACTAGACAGCTACACGTTATCACAGCTGAAATTCTTTTGCAAGTTTAATGTTTCTACAACTGGATGTAGAAGCAAGACACAGTTCTACAAGGCGCTGAGGGCCTGGGTAGAAGCAAGGAAGGCCACTGATGATGATGATAATGCAGATGAGCAACTGGATGGGCCAGTGGGCTCAAGAAGGAGAAGCCCTTCCTCTGCTGGTAGCAGTGTGTCTAGTAAGAGTATATCTCCAGAAGAGCTGGCAGATAGAGAGAGTAGGGTGCACAAAATGGAAATGGCAAAGCTCAAGTTAAATGGGCAGCTGGAGCTAGAGAGCAAAAAGCTGGCTCTGGAAGAGAGATGAATACAAATGGAGCATGAAACAAAGTTGAAGGAATTAGATCTGAAAGCTAAGAGTTTAAAGTCTACTCCCTCTGGTGGCAGCACACCGTCAGTGCAGGTGGAGTCAAGGGTGTACATACCCAAGGATGTAGTAAAGGAATTTTTTTTAAATGATGACATAGGACAGTGGTTTAAGGCCTATGAGGTAGCCATGTCTTCCCACCGGGTCCCTGAGAAAGATTGGAGAGCGGGGTTGTGGGGACGGTTCCTTAGTGAGGGGCGGGATACACTGCTGGATTTGCCTTCAGATTATAACTCCTATCCCCATATGAAGGCTGTTTTGTGTCTAGGTATGGGTTGACCCCTGAGTTGTATAGGCAAAGGTTCAGGGGTTGCACCAAGATTCCAAACAGTACGTATGTTGATTATGTGACTTTTTTTTGCAGAGCACTGGATGGTTGGGTGAAGGGTAGCAAAGTTAATGATTTTCAAGGGCTTCTTGATTTAATGGCATGGGAGCACTTGTCCAGTAATTGTTTTCCTGAGCTAAGCCAGCACCTGATTGATAGTAGGCTGTCTAACCCTAGGAAGCTTGCTGAGGAGGCGGACCGCTGGGTCAGTACCAGGGTCCCCAAGGGTCCAGTGAGAGATTCTGCCAAAGGTGGGCAGGGTCCCCAGCAGAAGAGTGGGGGGGACAAGGGTAAACAGAGGGAGTTCCAGAAGAGGCCCCAAAGTAGTCCCCAAGGGAAAGGTTCTCAGCCTCCCCCACCACAGAAACCCACACCTGTTCAGAAGGGGCCCATCAGATGTTACAAGTGTGGTAACATGGGGCATTTTGCCTCCGATGTGAAGTGTCCATTGTTTGGTAAACCAGCACCCACTGGTGCTCCATCCTGGCAGGTGACTAGTGTAGCCCTGGGGGAGGAGATGAGTGTCCAAGGTGGGTGGGGTCCCACAGAGATGTCCCTGGTCTCATTAGGAGACCGTGAAGTGGTCCCCCAAACCCAGCTGCCTGAGAACACTAAAAAATACAGGCAGTGGGTGACCATAAATGGCCATAGGGTTGAAGCTCTGAGACACAGGAGCCAGTGTGACGGCTGTCAAGCGCCACCTGGTGTCTCAGGAGCAGGTTGTCCCAGGAGCATTCTATCCGGTTGTTGCCGCCGACAACACCGAGAGTCACTGCCCAGTGGCTCAGGTTCCCTTTGAGTGGGGGGGGGGGGGGTTCTCTGGTACTCTTCAGGTAGCTGTGAGACCCGCCATGCCTGTAGACTGTCTGTTAGGGAACGACTTGGAGAGCTCACCTTGGGCTAAGGTGGAGCGGAGTGCTCACCTGGAGATGTTGGGTATGCCGGATTGGTCGTGTGTCACCACACGGTCCATGGCAGCGAGTAGAGGTACTCAAGAGGTCCTGGAGCCTGAGAGGGAGGCCCAGGGACCGGCCTTAAAGAGAAGGAGCAGGGGGTGCGGGAAACCGGCCCCTGAAGTTCCCACGGTCCTGGAGGGAGCAGACCTTGAGGGGGATGCTTTGGAACCTACAGGGGAACAGATAGCTGAACTGGGGGACCTGCCTGAGCTGACCCATTGGCAGCAAGAAGGAGGACCCTCCAGGGAAGAGTTCTGCAGGGAGCAGAACGAATGCCCTTCTCTTGTGGGTATGCGGCAGTAGGCTGCAGACCAGGCCATCGGTGATCAGTCCGGAACACATTTCATTTACTGGGAGAACGACCTCCTGTATTCGTAGCCTAAGATTGCTGAGCCTGGGTCAGCCCGTGTGCTGGTGGTACCCCAGCACTTCAGAGCCTTCCTACTGGGGCTGGTTCACGATGTACCCTTAGCAGGACATTTGGGGTAGGACAAGACATTTGAAAGGCTTGTCGCCCACTTCTTTTGGCCCCAAATGCGCAGTAGTTCAGATACTCACTGCAGAACATGCCAAACTTGCCAGGCAAGTGGGAAGAGTGGAAGGAAGCAGAAGGCTCCACTCCAACCATTCCCTGTGGTCGGTACCCCATTCCAGCGAGTGGGGATTGACATTGTAGGGCCACTGGACCCCAGGACAGCGATGGGCAATAGGTTCATCCTGGTCTTGGTGGACCATGCCACCCAGTACCCGGAAGCCATCCCTCTGAGGACAGTGACGACCCCCGTGGTGGGACGTGCGCTGATGGGAATTTTCTCCCGAGTGGGATTCCCTCTAGAGGTGGTGTCTGACCGAGGTACCAATTTCATATCTAAATATATGAAATCCCTTTGGCAAGAGTGTGGTGTAACCTACAAGTTCACCACACCTTACCACCCCCAAGGAAACGAGTTGGTTGAGAGAGTCAACCGAACCCTCAAAGGAATGATAATGGACCTGGAAGGACCCATGAGGCGTAAGTGGGACGTCCTCTTACCATGCCTCCTCTTTGCTTACAGAGAGGTGCCACAGAAGTCTCTAGGGTTCAGTCCCTTTGAGCTTTTGTACGGACACCCAGTGAGAGGACCTCTAAGTCTGGTCAAGAAAGGCTGGGAGGACGTACTCACATCTTTCGGTAGGAACTCGGGTCTCGTTATCAACTGGAGTAAATCGTATTTATATGTTCTTAGTGGCGAGGTTCCACCGATCCCTCGAACTTGTTCGATCCAGGTTGCTCAGCAGGGCTTCGTGTATCTGGGGATCTTTATCTCCATGGATTCTGCCGTGCGATATGAGAGGAACCTGCTCCCCCCCCTAGCGCGCCTGAGGCGGGATGTGGAGGGCTGGCGGAGGCTGCCGCTCTCCCTCGTTGGGCGTGCGGCCCTGTTCAAAATGATGTCTCTTCCCCGGTTCCTCTACGCGCTGCAGAATACTTTGGATTGGGTACCGGCCAACTACTTTCGGGAGGTCGAAGGCCTCCAACGAGCTTTGCTGTGGGACGGGCGGCCGCGAATAGCTATTGCAAAGTTGACGCTCCCATGGTACGACGGGGGTATTGCGCTTCCAGACATCCGACGGTACTATTGGGCCACCCAGCTGAGTGCGATTAATCATGGGTTTTATGGCCCGGCCCTCAGCCCTGGGTATGCCATGGACAGGTGGTTGCTGCGTGGTGGTAACTATTACAGGGCTTTGTATTCGCGGTCCCTGGACTCGTCCCTCACGGGGCCCACTGGTGTGGCGGTGCGTGTGTGGAAGATGGCAACTGACTCGCTGGGCTGGAAGGATAGGCTCACCCTCGCTACCCCGCTGTTTGAATCTGAGAGATTGGGTAGGCTTTGGCACACAAAAGGCTTTGACAAATGGGACTTGATCGGCATCTCCAGGGTCGGAGATGTCCTGATTAAGGGGAGGGTGAAGTCCTTTGAAGAGTTGCAGAAGGAGTATGAACTGGGGCCATCTGAATTTTTCCGCTATATTCAGGTGCGTCACGCCCTCCGATCAGTCCTCATAGAGGGTGAGAAGGTGCCTGAGCCCTCTCCTTTGGAGGACCGGGTCCTTGATGGTCATATGCCCGAGAGCACGATCTCGCTCATCTATAAGAAACTGATAAACGTCCGGGCGGATATGCTTCTGGGGTTGAGGGACCAGTGGTCTAGGGATGGCCTCGAGTTGGATGACGAGGATTGGCAGTCGGCTGTTTCCTCTCCTAAGGAGGTTGCGATCCCGTCGCGTCTGAGGCTGGTGCAGCTTAAAATACTGCATCGAGTGTACGTGACGGGGCCAAGGTTGGTTCACATGGGATTCTCGGAGGACGGCCTATGCAGGAGGGGATGTGGTATGGTGGGTACTTTCCTGCATATCATTTGGGAATGTGGTGTCATCATGGAATTCTGGCGGAGAGTCCATGCAGTGATGGGGGAGGTGACGGGCATTGCTATGCAGCCGGAAGCGCGGTGTTGTCTCCTGAATGTCTGGGGGCCCACTGATCACAATGCGGCGCAGACCCAATGGGTGACTCTGGGCAACATGGTCGCTAAGAGAGATATAGCGCGATTGTGGGGATCCGTGGGCCCCCCCCACATTGACCGCGTGGAAAGAAAATATGGACTGGAGTATGCTAAGGGAGAAGACGGTATATTGCGCTAGAGGCCGCCCTCGGAAGTGGCACGCCATCTGGGGGTGGTGGAACCAATACAGGGGGGGAATTTGTCTTGCCCCTGATCTGGATCCCCCCGAGGAACAGTTTTCCTCCTAACCTTCTTTCCAGCTCAGTATGGTTAATGGACTTCTTTGGCCCCTGCTGTCCCCCTTCTTCCTCTTTTCACGATACTGTAAATGGTAGATGATTGGGGTCCTGCCTCCCCTGGGGGGCTATCACCATGGGCATTCAGTGTTCTTGCCTTGCTGGGGGTTGTTGTGTGTTTTGTGTTTATTTAAAAAATGGAATCTTTGCACTCCTCCTTCACTGTACTGTGGACGCGTCTCTGTTCCTCTTTACCGAAGCTGCCGAACCTCCGGGTTGTCGGCTGAATAGCTGTGTCCAGACTTTTGAAAATAAAGGTTTTTAAAAAAAAAAAAAAGAGGCTAGGAGCAATCTCCCAGGAAACCTCCCCAGAATGTATATAGTTACATGCTGGCCTTCAGAAACCAGACTAGGCGTTTCAGGGAACTTGCTGAGGCAAACCTGGAAGCCAGCCAGGAGGAGATGAAGCGGTGGTACGACCAGAATGCCACTCTGGTAGAGCTTCAGCCTGGACAGAAGGTATGGGTCTTGGCCCCAGTGGAGCCCTGTGCGCTCCAGGATAAGTGGACCGGTCCCTTTGAGGTGGTGGAGCGCAAGAGTCCGGTTACCTATTTGGTGGACCTGAAGTCTCCTAGGAACCCCTTAAGGGTCCTTCATGTCAACCGCCTCATGCCCCACTTGGAGAGGTCCCAAGTGGGCATGCTCTTAGCGACAGATGCTGGGATGGAGGAGGAGACCGAGCCTCTTCCTGACCTCCTGTCAGTCAAGGAGCAAGATGGGTCAGTGGATGGTGTCGTCCTCTCTTCCACGCTGACCCTGAGCAACAGAATGATTGTCGCCAGCTGCTGGGACAATTTTCTGACCTGTTTTCCCTGGTTCCCGGGGTCACTGATTGGTGCGTCCATGATGTGGACACTGGGGATAGTACACCTGTGAGGCACAAGGCCTACAGGGTGACTGACAGGGTAAGGGCCTGCATCAAGGAGGAGGTCTCCAAGATGTTTGCCCTTGGGGTAATTGAGTCCTCAAGCAGTCCTTGGGCCAGCCCAGTGGTCTTGGTCCCAAAGGCTGCAGCGCTGGGAGCCACACCCGAACTCCGGTTCTGTGTGGACTACAGAGGATTCAATTCGGTCACCAGGACTGACGCACACCCCATCCCCAGAGCTGATGAGCTCATAGATCGGCTAGGGGCTGCCCACTACCTCAGCACGTTTGATCTAACGTCTGGGAATTGGCAGATCGCCTTGACCGATGGGGCCAAAGAGAGGTCAGCATTTTCCACCCCTGATGGGCACTACCAGTTCCGGGTTATGCCCTTTGGGATGAAAAATGCCCCTGCCACCTTCCAGAGGTTGGTCAACCAGGTGTTGGTTGGGCTGGATTCGTTCAGTGCAGCATACCTGGATGACATCACAGTGTTCAGCTCCACGTGGGAGGAACACCTGCGCCACCTCTGGGAAGTGTTGATGGCGCTGCGGAGGGCAGGCCTCACGATCAAGGCGAGTAAGTGCCAGATCGGGCAGGGTTCAGTGGTGTACTTGGGGCACCAAGTTGGGAGTGGCGAGGTGGCACCCCTTCAACCCAAGATAGAAACCATCCTGAATTAGGAGTCGCCCAAAACCCAGACGGAGGTGAGAGCCTTCCTAGGTCTCACCGGGTACTACAGGAGGTTTGTCAAGGGGTATGGCAACATTGTTGCCCCCTTGACAGCGCTGACTTCAAGGAAGCAGCCCAGGAAGGTGACCTGGACTGACACCTGTCAGAAATCTTTTGAGGCCCTGAAAGCTGCTATGTGCACGGCGCCCGTGCTTTTGGCTCCCAACTTCTCCAAAGAGTGTATCGTTCAGACAGACGCTTCAGAGCATGGTGTGGGGGCTGTTCTTTCACAGATTAATGAAGAGGGCCTAGATCAACCTGTAGCCTTTATTAGCAGGAGGTTACTTCCACGGGTACAGAGATGGAGTGCTATTGAGCGTGAGGCATTTGCTGTGGTCTGGGCGCTGAAGAAGCTAAGACCATACCTGTTTGGGTCTCACTTCCGGGTTCAGACAGACCACAGGCCCCTCAGATGGTTGATGCATATGAGGGGTGAGAATCCAAAGCTGTTGAGGTGGTCCATTTCCCTACAGGGTATGGATTTCATGGTGGAACATTTTCCTGGTACAGATCACGCCAATGCTGACGGTCTGTCCAGATTTTTCCGCCTTAGTGATGAGGAAATCCCTGGGGTAGGGTAGTTCTCCCCACTTTTCAGCTGGAGGGGACACGTGTTAGACCTGGCACCTTGGCGTGAGTCTCCCTTCCACTTTTTGTCGCTGTGCCTCATGTGTTTTGCTGGTGTTGGCTGCTCAGAGCACTGTGCCACTGCCAACCAGTGCCACAGTGCAAGTGCTCCCTATTTAAAATGTATATGTTGGTTGGATTCCATGATTGGCTTATTTGGTTTACTGTCAGACCCCAGTAAAGTGCACCAGGAGTGCCCAGGGCTTGTAAATACAAATGCTGCTGGTGGGCTTGCAGCACTGGTTGTGCCACCCACAGAAGCGGCCTGGTAAAATGTATCTAAGGTCTTCCATTGCAGAACCTGCGTGCAGTCTGGTACTGTCATGCTGACTGGGTAAGTGCACACACTTGCCAGTCCCTAAACCTTCCCTTAACTTCATATCAGTCACCCCTATGGTAGGCCAAGGGCAGGGTGCATTGTAAGCATAAGGTAGGACAAGCCCTAATGTGTGTGGCATGTCCTAATAGTGAATTACAGCCATTTTCGTTTTTCACTATTGTAAGGCTACCTGTTCTCCATAGGCCAGAATGGGCTGTTAGAATTGTTACATCCTATGATCCTAACAGACCCAGGGAACATGGTAGAAATTCGAATTTAGTATGCCTGAAATCAGAATAATAAAATACATCTTTTAGTAAAGTTTATTTTAATATTCTGTGTTTGTAAATACCACTTTTAGAAAGTTGGTACTTGCTTGCCTGACCATTTCAGCCCGCCTCTGCTATGATGTGTATCTACCTGTCTGGTTGTGTGAGTGACAGGGCTGGGGAAACCCAGAGGGGCAGGGCTAGGCAGCCTGGTGGTGAATAGGAAGATTGTCAGTCAGATGGGTGGGAGGAGTACACCTGGGCTCTGAATAGGGTTGTGCTCTGCTACCACAATGCTGGCTCCACCTCCTGCGGAGCGGCTGATGTCTCTGCCCTGCACCCTGAATAGAAAGGCAGAGTCATGTCAACAGAGTGCTCAAGAACTGGTTTGGACTGGGCAAAGGCCCCTCAACCCCAAAGGAACAAAGGAATTGGGGGTTTAAGTATTGGGACCCTGCTCCCAAGAAATCAGATCCTGCTGAAACAAGAAGAACCTCTGCCAGAAGACAAGGAACTGGGAAAGCTGTAGGAGGAGTAACTGTCCCTGACCTGGGGGATTGACCTGCAGTGGTTGCCTTGCTGCTGAAGGAGAGGAGAAAGACTACTAAAGACTTTGCTTCAACTTGTGCTTTGAAAAGATCTCCAAGGGCTTGAACTGAGCTTGCCCCCTGAACGAAGTCCCAGGACCAGTGGACTTCACCCCCAGCTCCCCAGAGTCTTTTGGAAGTGCCGCTGCTGTTGGGCCTTCTGAGGGACTGCGTGTCGCAAGGAGCTGGAAGCGCGACGCAAGGAAGAGAAGCGTGCCGCTGTGGGAGCCGCTGTCGTCACATCTCGCAGAGAGTGTCGCCGCTGCAGCATCGCATCAAGCGGAAGCGTCTCGCATCATTCCGGAAGTCTCTCGCAACGCCGAAGAAGCGTGTCGCCATCGCAGCCATCGTAGCTGTCGCATTGCACCGCATCGAGAGAAGAGTCTCGCATCGAGGAGGAAGCGTGTCGCCATCGCAGCCATTGTAGCTGTTGCATTGCACCGCAACCAGAAAAGCGCCTCACATCCACGGAGAAGCGTGCCGCTGTCAGAGCCGCTGTCGCATCTCGCAGAAGGGGTGTCGCCGCTGCAGCATTGCATCGAGCGGAAGCGTCTCGCAACGTCGTAGAAGAGTGCCGCTGCCAAGGCCGCTGTTGTCGCCTCTCGTCAAGGGTGAAGCCGCTGTAGCTGACGCGTCGAGTCTTCTCGCAACATCGGAGAAGTGTAACGCATCTGGAAGATCCCGTCTTTATTTCTTTTGCACCAAGAACTTCAACGCATCTGCATCGCTGCAACACTTTCGTTGCCCTGCGTGTCGCATCTAAGATACATTGACTTAGTGTCGCATTTAAGAACTTAAGAGAAACTAAGCAATCTTCTACCAACTAAGCAACCGTATTGTGTATTTTTAATCGTTTAATGGTCTTGTGATAATCCTATATAAACAATCCTTATTTTTAATATAAATACCTGTGTGGTGTCCATTTGTAGTGTTGTCACTTGGTTACTGTAGGTGTTCACAAATGCTTAACCTGTAACGCTCTGAGATAAGTCTTGTCTGCTCGCGCCAAGCTACCTAGAGGGTGAGCAAGGGGTTGTTTTAGTAGTGTAACCCCTTACCCTGACTAGAGGAAAGGTTCCCTGCTTGTCACAAGTACCTACCTGTGCCAACCAGAGAACCCGGATTCTAACAAAGCACAATTAGGAAAATATAACGTCCTAAGCAAATATATAATGTATGTCTAATCAAGTCAAGTTTAGAAACTTAATCTAGAGAATAAAGTCATATAAGTGAGAGATATAAAGTGGAGGTACTTATCTTGTGAGCAGCAGCAACAAAAGAAGTAAGATGGCTGCATATCACTGTTATATACTTGACTAGAATATGTTTAAGTTCTAAATTCCTTCTATTGTTGCTGTTTTGAGCGGACAATATAAGGTGATTTGCCTCCGTGTCCTGGCATAAAATTAACTTTTTGCGGGGTTTTCTGGAGCAAAGAAATGGAAGGCTGCACAAAAGAGGACCTTGTCAGTGTACAAAGTCCTCTGTATTAAGATGCATTACCTGCTGGCCAAGAAGTAGTCGCCAGAAGGTCTGAAAGCTCATTCTACCAGGGCTAAGGCTATTACCAATGCGTTAATTAGTGGTCCTTGAGGCTTAGATGTGGGTGTTGCTGCATAAGTTCAAAAAGCACTACTGCCTTGGCAGCCAGGTCTGGAGGGTAGGTAATTTCAACCACTCTGTTCTGGAAGACGTTGGGTCTGAGCCCACTCCACAGACCCTATACCTTGGCGAGGTACTGCGTTCATGCCTATTTTATGGTGAGGAATCTACGGTTAGAAGTATACATCAGAAAAACAAGTTGCCCACCTTCAGTAACGCCCTTTCTGCATTTGGAGTATCCATCAGAAAGAGCATCTCCAAAGGTAGTTAACTTGTAATTTCATGTAAAGCAAGTAAACATATCTTGAATGAACATTGATATGTTGGTGCGGCCAATTAACTATGGATATGCAGCACTTCTAAGTTAATACTGACACCACTAAAAGCCATTCTACATTTGGCTGGAAGACTGGTGCCCATTGCAGGGAGACTTGTCTACATTAATCCGGTTCTGAGAGAACTACTCTTGTTGCCCATTGAAACAAAAATTAAATTCAAGATTCCTTTCATTCAAGGCTGTATGACCATACTATCCTGCCTATCTCTATCCCTTCCCGCAGTTCCTGGGCCCTCGGAAGTGACAGTGAACTACTACATGGTTTCCTTTAAAGGATATAATCCATATAATCTTACATCCAGACCATGGATTGCCATGGCACTGAACAGGGTTGTATGTATTTTTATATCCAATATATTTTAGTGCAAATACAGCCTTTATGATTATACACTTTATACAGATAATATGTTGTATTGGAGTGATGGGAGAGCTGTTGTTGGTAAGTATTTTTTATTAGACATAAACTTAGGTACCAGCTCCAGGGAAACGGCACTCTGTAGGAGAAAAGAGAGGGTAGGCGGAAGATCTGGCTAAACATCATTGGACTTTAGTGCTTAGCGCTTACTGAAGGAAAGCTTTCACTAGTAGGAAGATCCACGAAAGACTGCCATGATCAAAACTGAGTAATGGGGGAATAATACGGAGCGGCTGGAGCGATAAAGAATAAGATAAAGTTAATAGCATATGTTTTCCCTTGGGCAAAGGGAGCATTAAGTATATTGTATAATGGTGTTTCGATGTATGACTCTGACTGAGCATTCCATAGAACAGCTAGGAAGCTATTTGGTAAAGTTGTAGCGAATGCATGGGAGGGCCACAGAGGTTTCAAATTCGAGAATTAAGAATCTAGCTTATCCCGAAGGGGGCATTTAGGGTATTGCAGAGAGATTGGAGGAGTGTAATATTACCAGGATCTATTGTAAGAGAGAACCATTCTCTCTAGGTATGAAAGAAGATTTTATTTGTGTTTTCCCAGTTGCATCGAAAGGCTTTGCACCTTGGAGAAAGCTTCAGGTAATAGACTGTCTAGCTACACATTTGATGTTTGGGTCTAGGGACCAGTAATTGGGTTGAAGAAGTCATCAATGGATTTGAAGAATTTCTTTGAAGTTAAATATTAGGCCTGAAGGCCTTCAGAGTTAGTTGGTTGTATAACACGTGTGCTAAGTCTCCTCTGTTATTTTTGCAATGGCGACATTTTGACCGATATCTTCATTTCAATGAGTGTAGGTGTTGTGTGGTCCAGAAGGATCGGTGAAGCAGCATAAGTTTGGTGTGTGCTAGGGATGATGTAATTTTGTGTTTAAAAGATGAACGTCAGACATCTGACCAGGTGATATGGGAGTCTATGGAGGAGCAGTCCTCTTCCCACTTGTAGGTTAAGTAGGTTTGTGGCTTTTGAACGCATGAGAAAGTAGGTTTCGGAGACTGTATGTCCACCTTTCTGTACTTTAGGAATAAGTTGGAAGATAGATGGATTATTGTCTAAAGCTCATAATTTGTTGAGGAGGGCTTTTCATTTCTAGAGCTTACAGAATTCTGTTATTTAGGTTGAATGTTTGTAGAAGACTAGCAATTAGAGTGCCAAAATGTTTCATCTAAAGAATGTCTTTAAAAGCCTATTCGTGGCAGTCAAGACTGTTGCCCTCTATTTGATTATTTTTGATTTGCCAAATGGAAGCTGCATTAAAATTGCATAGATTGGCTTCATGACTTTGGTGTATACTCAGAATAGCGTTTTTCTTTGTTAACCAAGATGTGTTTTGAGTGCCAGAAGTATTTTGTAGTGTGTGAGATAAGAGACTACGTTAAAAGTTTTGATGGTTGTATTTTCTGCTACTTAGCAAGGTGAATAATCCAAATCTATTGAGGTGCCTTGTTTAAACAGTAAGGCTGATTGATGGTCCTTAAAGTCAAGGAGAGTTAATGTCTCCTTGCTCATTAGTGAGTCTCAGGTTTTTAGGAGCTAATCTCCGGTATTTCCAGAGGAAGAGACTTGAGGTGATATCCAGTTTTTGGAAGAGATCATTGGAAAGTGTTGTTGAGACAATGCTTATTGAATAGAGTACCATAGGCGCTATCATCATCTTTTATAGTTTTGGCTCTTCCCCACCTTGGTTGTGAGTGAGCCTTATTTGTGTGACTGAATTGGCGATTCAAGATAAAGTTTTAGAACAGTGCCATTCGTTATCGGAATCTGAAGGTGTGTGCCACAGTTCTGATTGTTAATATGCCAGTCAGTGTCCTGCTTTTGTACTCACTGTGCCCTGTTTTGCAACCTGGAATGATCCTCAGATGCTCTTCAAGCTTATGCCACAGTGTATAGATGCAGGTGAAATAAAGTCCGGCAGAAACGCTGATCGGGGAACATTATAGGAACTTGGTGGCCGTGAGCTTTCTGTGTGGTGGTTGCTATCTTGGAAGATCAGGTGGCCCCCAGCGAAATTGCTTTTAGTGTTCTTGTGGCTTTCACCACTCGGTTAATTGCAGGTGTCTTGTTGTGCTGACATATGGACATCCAGTGATTAGTTTGTGCAAGTTTTTGAGGCTTTCATCTGAACATGTGGACAGTTTCTTATGCAAGGACTGTTTCATACAGCTAAGCAGTGATCGTCCTCTCTGTCGAAGCCACGCCTGTCTCCATTTATTTGCATTCATTTGTGGTTGAATTTTTTACAGGAAGTATTTTTTAAGCAAAGGGCAAAATAATTAAGGAAAGCATAGTGTAGAGTGTGCTTCCTTGTTTATTACTGGTTTGTGACCATCCAGTGGTGTAATGAAACAGGATACCCCCTCCTTCAGTGTGTTGCAAAGGGCCCATAGGACCCCCATATCTTACAGATACTCATTGCCTTGAAATGTGGCCTTCTGACTACCACAATGTGCCTGTGGCCGTCTAGAGTGTCCTTGCAAGTTTGGGACTTTCAGACCCATTCTGGATCACGTCAATGAGTTAACCCTTTCCGTGCTTGTGACGGAGCTGTTCCGTCATGCGCGACGGTCGCGCTGTGCGCATGACGGAACCGCTCCGTCATGGCCCCGCCCGCGCATGGAACCTTCAGCGTGGCGCGGAAATCCGCGCCGCGCTGAAGGGGTTAATGGCACCACCATCAAGTGGTTATGCCTCTGCTTAATCCTCCACCTTTTAGTGACGCCCATTTCTCCTGATTGGCCTTTAGTCACCTGTTATGATATGACCAAGATTTATAAGAGCACAACAAATGCCCTTGGGTGTCAACGCGCTAAAGTCCTGCTATGCTGCTCAGCTATATGCTGGTTCCAAAAGATGCCAAAGGAACTAGGTCTCCCTACAAGGTAAAAAGCCATGTCTTTAAGGTTTTACTGAAGGAAAAATTCAGCTTCATACACATGAGGTGACGTAGAGCATTCCAAAGCCTGGCTGCTGCGACAGAGAAAGCTCTGCCTTCCCATTTCTTCTTCTGAACTCTGGGTACAGTAACCCAATTATGATGTGCCAAGCGGAGATTTGTCAAAGGAGTCTACCAATGAAATATGTTTTTTATTCCATCCGGACTCACTTGGTAAAGGGCCTTGTGCAAAGTGCCTTGAACATAATGCGCTTTCTTACCAAAAGCCAGTGCAGTTCATGTAGTCGTTTGGACACTAACTGACGTTAGGGATGTCCAAGGTCCGCCTTACCACCGCATTCTGCACTAGTTACAGCTTTGCTCGAGTCATCTTGTTGCTCTCAAGGTAAAGCGCGTTGCAATAATCAATTCCACTTCAGATTAAATTCCTGAAACTCTCCTCTCTGAGGAATGATCAGATGGTTAAGGACAACTTCCTGTGGCAACTTCTTTTTGGGAAAACTTAGCAAATAATTTTCATGTAAATGCGCCTGTATTTCCACACACTGATACTCGCCTATCTCTCATCCCTACCACCGCCGTCAGAAATCTGACTTTTGGTCCCTAAGTATCTTTGCTATTTAATCCCAGAATTTGTCTTACACCTCCTGGTGAACATGTAGTCCTCTGGAGTACTAGTTTTAGCTGGTCCTTTCTGTTTTGTTGCATCCATTCTTTGACTGAAAAACTGGACTTGTCCTAAAAAGCTGTGTCTTCCCTCTGGTTGAACTTCTGCTCCCGAGTGAATGACATAGTCTTAGAGTAGAATTGTCTTATAGTTCTCGAAGCCGTCTTTTCCCTTTTTTTCCACACCCATATCACTCCACAGTGGACACCATAGGTTTATACATGGTCTTCTGCACATAAAATGGGAAGGCATTTTATAGTCCTCGGATTACCCAGTGCCTTTCAGGACTGAGTTATAAACTGGAATTATTGCTGAGACATTGCCCTTCGGTCTTTTAGATATAACTTAGAGCATGGCTGTGTTCTCCCCAGTTGCCCAGTGTAGAACAGGTATTGTGCTTAGCACCCTTAAGATCCAGATCCAAAGGCAATATTCTTGTTTCTGTGACAGATTCCCCAGCCTACACAATACCCTTTTCTTTAATGCCCTCTCGCTGACCTACTGCGCCTTCACTGCATTTTTTTCTTTACTCCCATACCCACAACCCTCCTTTCAAACTATCTTTCCTCTATCCCTGAACCCCACTTTGCCACTCTTTTTTCCTCTATCAACTCTTCTACCTCCAAGTTTTTTCACTTTTGTTTCCTCTTCTTAACCATCTACTTGAGTCTTGTCAGCATATGAATCTTTCTCCACTCCTGTAAATGAAACCTCTGTCTATTAGAAATTGGGTTTCTGGTTGTCAGAGGTATGTCCAACCAGTAACCACTATCCTAGTCAGGGTAAGTGTAGTACACGCTAAACGTTTACCTGTACTCACCCTCCTGTAGCTTGGCACAGAGCAGTCAGGCTAAACTAAAGATGCAATGTGGTAAGTATGTGTGTACACACAATAATAGTGAAAACACCACAAAAGTACTCCACATCAGTATAGTATGGGAGCAGAAAGTGGAAAAGCTCAAAGAAAATCCAACGAAGTATGTTATATACAATTACTTCTTTATTCTCATAGTTCGAGCCCACGACTGCACAAACGTACGGCTGCCACAGGGAACCAGCAGATGGCTGCCTGCAAATTCCAAAAGTCATCCTGAGCATTTGCTATGAGCATGGAATACACATCCATCATAAACCATTGCATTTAAAAAGGAACAACAACATTACATTAAAACACTACTTACAATACTACATCACCCCTACCCCTAAATAAAACAAGAAAATGAATAATACAATTAAAATTCTTTAAACCTATTTGGTACTTTTATAATTCTTGAGGAGCGAGTGACAACATCACTTTGAAGGCAAATTAGTTTTAGTAACCATTTGTTCAGAGGTACTAGGATTCATAGTATTGCTGATGTCGAAGCCTATACTCGCATTTGCTAAGGTCATCTCGGTGGACAGCATTGAGTCCGTGTCTTCTCGTAAATTACAAGTTTGATTATAAATGCTTGCCTGTACTTCAGGGATGGGTATGAGACTATTTTATCTTCCAAAAAAAAATCATTCACATCCAAGTGAGCTGAGAGAGCTATTTGTATTCGTTCTTGTAAGATACGATTAGCTCACTCAACCAGACCATTAGATGATGGACTATAAGGAGCAACTTGAAGGTGAGTCACATCAAAACTTTCCATAATTGTTTTCATTTCCCTGGATGTAAAATGTGTCCCATTATCTGCGACTAAGAAATAAATACGTCTCATGCAAATTTGGCCTATACATGAAATCTCTAGTGCCACATTAGCAAAACTGCGTAGTTCTTTAGACTGTAGTTGGCCAGGCAGCCAACCAAATTTAGTGAAATATATGACTTTTTGCATGATGTCTCACTCATGTAGCAGATGCTCACTCTTCGTCTGAAATTATCCCATTGCAAGCATTTACAACGTCCAACATGGCAACCACACATTCTTCATCCCCTCCAACATTTGTTACCAAACTAAGGGGCATATGTACAAGCCCCTATCGCCATCACAATGTCACTTTCAGTGACGTTGTGGTATGATAGAGGCCTTGCCTTATTTACAAGGCAGCGTTAAGCCACTTTACAAGTGGCTTAACGCTGCCTTGTAAATAAGGCCCCCTTTCACGCTATGTTTAGCGTAAAAGGGGAGGGCAGTGGGTGTTGCCGTGGGCGTTACACCGCAACACCCATTGATTTTGACGCTGCCCCCTATTTACAACGGCAGCGTAAATAAGTGGCAGCGCCTAAATTAAGACCAGGAAATACCTGGTCTTAAGTTGCCGAAACGAGAAGAAATGCTTCATTTCTCCTAGTTTTTGCTTTTTCCATGTGTGCTGCCACTGAAAAAGCAAAAAGCCTTGGATTGTTTATATAAAGGAAGGTCCCCCTTCCTCAACATAAACAATCTTTTTTTTAAAGAAAGACATTTTGTGACTTCCATGTGTGCTGCATTAGGCAACACACATAGAAGTGACAAAATGGTATTTAAAGATTGTTTATGTCCAGGAAAGGTGACCTTCCTGTACATAAACAATCTTTCCTCTGCACACAGACACCCTTGACTATGGTGCAAGGATGCCTACATTGGCGCTACACTGCTTAGTGTAGCGCCAGTGCAGGGGGAAATGCATGACTGCACCATATATTAAAGTGGCGGAGTGAGGCGTTAAGCCATGACGGATAACGCCTCACTCTGCCACTTCAGTTGTAAATATCCCCCTCAGTAGCATGCGAGGCAGACAATTTGCTGTCAATTGTTTCCACCCTGAATGTATTTGACTGATATATGAAACTCTTGTAACTTTGATAGTAACCTCACTAAGCATGAAGATGCCTTACCCAGACTGTTGCCACTTAACAAGAATACAAGTGGTTTGTGATCAGTAAATAAATCAAAATGAGTTCCCCAGATATAAGTTTTATTATTGACTGCCCATACACAAGCCAGTGACTCCCTTTAGATGGTAGTGTAATTCGTTTCAGCAGTGGATAAGGTAAGTGATGCAAAAGCTACTGTATTCTCATGACCATCAACCAATTGCCCAAACTTTGCCCCTATACCTTTCAGACTAGTATCCACCATGATGAATGCTTTTTGGGTCAAAAGGTTGCAAAGATGAAGCATTAACCACTAAACTCTTTATATCTTCAAATGCTTGATTAATCTGTGGTGACCATTCAAACTTTGTTCCTTTCTTTAATAAGGTTTGCAAAGGTTGTACTGAAAATGTATATCCCGGAACAAAGCGTGCATAGTACTCGTAAAGTACTAAAAAGGATCTTAAGGCATCCCTATCTTTTGGTGGTGGCGCAGATTTAATAGCTTCCACATTGCAAGGTTTAGGCTTGATACCATCTGCAGAAATGGGGTGACCTAAGTATACAACCTGTTGCACAAACAGTTTATACTTCTTAGGTTTCACCGTCATACCATGTCTATCAAACACTTTTAAATACCCTGTGAAGGGCAAGCATATGCTCTTCTTTGGTCTTAATGTAAACTAATATGTCATCCTGAAAGGCTTGCACTTGGGTCTCATCCCCAAACAAGGTGTCCATCAACCTTTGGATCACACTTGCGGCTGATGCAAGACTAAAGGGAAGTTTCAGATACTTTTTTTTTTAATTCCTTACATTTTACATTATGTAGGTCGCAGTATCACAGTAAGGAAGTTTCAGATACTTAAAAGCACCAAAAGGAGTGACAAAAGTGGTCAAGGACTGCGAATCTAAACTCAAAGGTATCTGGTGATGAGCAGAATGAAGATCTATGGTAGAGAAAAACTTAGAACCTGCAATATTTGCCATAATTTCTTATATGTGTGGAGAGGGTGGTAGTCTACCAAAATGTTTTCATTAAGGAACCGCAAATCCACACAGAACCTCAAATCCCCTGAAGGTTTCCGGGTCAAAACAACTGGAGAAACCCATTCAGAGGATTCTGTCTTGGTAATGACGCCCTCTGAGTTAAGAGTGTCTAACAAGGTTTTCAAATCTTCCCTTATACTCAAAGGTATGGGGCGTACTTTATGTATGACCGGTATAAATTTATTTTTCAGTTTAATGGTATGCTCAAAACCTCTCACAGTACCTATTGCATTGCAGAAAACTTTGGAAAAACCTCTGAGTCAATAGCTGCAAAACATTAACTTGACTTTCCACTGCTAAAAGTGGAATGCCACCAAGCACTATTGGTACGTCATGGCCCGGATGTAAATATATACCCAATTTGGCCACATCCATCCAGCCAATGATGTCTCTTCCTCTTGCTGCAACATACACCATGGGTACTCACAAACTTTCTCTCGGGGGCCAAATTTACAGTGTGGTTTGTAGCCGAGGGCCGCACCGGTGGGGGCGGGGTCAGTGGGGGAGGGGAGTGGGGCGGGGCTAGAGCAAAATAAAACTCTGACTATGAGATTGCACACAGGCCCTTGCAGCGGACGCCTTCGTCCACTGAACCACCAAACCCGGCATGCACACATCTTTTTCTCTCTCTATCTCTCTCTCTGTCTCCCTCCCTCTCTCTCTCTATCTCTCACTCTCTCCCTCTCTCTCCCTCCCTCTCCCTCCCTGTCTCCTTCCCTCTCTCTATCTCTCCCTCCCTCACTCTCTCGATCTCTCCCTCCCTCTCTCTTTCTCCCTCTGTCTCACTCACTGTCTATCTCCCTCTCCCTCTGTCTCACTCACTGTCTGTCTCCCGCTCTCTCTGTCTCCCTCCATCTGTCTTCCTCCATCTCCCTCCCTCCCTCTGTCTGTCAACCTCCCTCTGTCTCCCTCTATTTGTCTCGCTCCCTCTGTTGCCCTCCTCCCTCTGGCTGTCTCCCTCTGTCTCTCTCCTTCTGTCTCCCTCTGTCTGTCGCCCTTTGTCTCAATCTGTCTCCTTTCCTCTCTCTATCTCTCCCTCTTTCTGTCTCCCTCCCTCCCTCTCTCTCTCGCTCCCTCTCTCCCTTCCTCTCCCTCTCTTCCTCTCTCCCTCTTTCCCTCCCTCTTTCCCTCTCTTCCTCCCTCCCTCTCTCCCTCCCTCTCTCCTTCCCTCCCTCTGTCTGTCTCCCGCCCTCTCCCTGCCTCTGTCACCCTCTATCTCCCTCCCTCTGTCTCCCTCTCCACCTCCCTCTCTGTCTCTCAGCCTCCGTCTGTCTCTGTCTCCCTCTCCATCTCTCTGTCTCCCTCTCCATCTCTCTGTCTCCCTCTCCACCACTCTCTCTCAGCCTCTATCTGTCTGCCCCTGTCTCTGCCTCTATCTGTCTGTCTGTCTCCCTCCCTCTATCTCTCCCTCCCTCTTTGTCTCCCTCTCTCGCTCTATCTCTCCCTCTGTCTCCCTCTCTGTCTCTGCCTCTGTCTGTCTCTGCCTCTATCTGTCTGTCCCTGCCTCTGTCTGCCCCTGTCTCTGCCTCTATCTGTCTCTATCTCTGTCTGTCTCTGTCTCCCTCCCTCTCTCTGTCTCCCTCCCTCCCTCTGTCTCCCTCCCTCCCTCTCTCTGTCTCTATCTCTCTCTGTCTCTATCTCTCTCTGTCTCCCTCTCTCTCTGTCTCCCTCCCTCTATCTCCTATCTGTCGCCCTCTCTCTCCGTCCCTCCCTCTTTGTCTCCTGTCTACCTCCCCCCCCCCTTTGTCTCCTTCTGTCTACCTCCCCCTGTCACCATCTGCCACCTCACCTTGTGTGTGTTGCAGCCCCGGCTGAGACAGCTTCCCGGGCACACACTCAGCCGCACCCGAGTACTTCACAGGTCTTTAAAAAGACCACTTACTTGTTAATGAGGCTTTGTTGTATTTGACCTCTTCTTCGAGCCCCTGCATCTCCACTCTATCCCTAGAATTGCCCGGCCCCCACAGAGCAGAGTGTCTCGGAGTCCGCGCTGCTGCGGCAGTGTTTGTTGACACTCTTTACAGTTTTTTTTTTTTAAACACAGGTACAATGTCTGCAAGGTCCGCGGGCCGCCAAGGAAGGCTTGCCGGGCCGTACTGAGTACTCGTGACATACACCTTAGTATCAATTTGCCTTCCCAAGCATTCAAGCGAAGTTACAAAATACTCTGTGAATTCAATAATATCTTGCTCTCCAAATGCCTTCAGGCAAATATCTGGAGCATTTAAAAACATATCAGATGGCCAATGCTTTAAAAATGTTGTGTCTGCCAAAATGCTGATTTCTGCACCCAAATCCACCATCATAACAATGCTTGAGAGAAAGGTCCTTTTATTGTCTTGATTGGATCTAGAGAAGGCGCATCAATAGTAAGAACTATATTGGAAAGTTTGTCTGCACAATTTTTAAGATCCTCAGATACATTAACAGCCACTTCTACACCTCTGAGGCGGAAGCCGGAGGCACTCTTCACTCGTCATTTTATAAATCATTATTTTTGTGTTGCACTGATTTTAAAAACTTGCCTAATCGCCCCTGAGCTCCTGAGCACTTAGAGCCAGCAGACACCCCACGAGCAGCGGAGCTAGCGCTGCTTCACGGGACAGCTGGTGGAAAGGCCGCCATCGCGGCATTCGTGAGGCCACGCCCACCTCGTTGGCCACGCCCACTCCCCCGCCTTTTAGTAGCGCTGAGTAAAAGCGCAGGTAGCCACTTCTACACCTCTGAGGCGGAAGCCGGAGGCACTCTTCACTCGTCATTTTATAAATCATTATTTTTGTGTTGCACTGATTTTAAAAACTTGCCTAATCGCCCCTGAGCTCCTGAGCACTTAGAGCCAGCAGACACCCCACGAGCAGCGGAGCTAGCGCTGCTTCGCGGGACAGCTGGTGGAAAGGCCGCCATCGTGGCATTCGTGAGGCCACGCCCACCTCGTTGGCCACGCCCACTCCCCCGCCTTTTAGTAGCGCTGAGTAAAAGCGCAGGTAGCCACTTCTACACCTCTGAGGCGGAAGCCGGAGGCACTCTTCACTCGTCATTTTATAAATCATTATTTTTGTGTTGCACTGATTTTAAAAACTTGCCTAATCGCCCCTGAGCTCCTGAGCACTTAGAGCCAGCAGACACCCCACGAGCAGCGGAGCTAGCGCTGCTTCGCGGGACAGCTGGTGGAAAGGCCGCCATCGCGGCATTCGTGAGGCCACGCCCACCTCGTTGGCCACGCCTACCCTTTCCCCTAAATGTGCCAACCACGCAAGCGCAGCGGACGAGCGCAGCGGGAGCGCCGTTTGCGCGCCGAAGGTGCGCCTAAGGCAAGCCCGTCTGCGCCCGTCCGCGACCTGCAGCGGCCCAGGCCCCGTCCCCCTGTCCAAACCATTTTAGAACAACGTGGAATTCTAAACTACACAAGGCAGACGCTACTACAGCTGAATAAGAGGCTGCCGCCAGAATGTGAACACATGCTGCAGGTGGAAAAATGGCCCCTGAAGTGTGTGGGATGTGGACATACATTCCTCAGAGACCAAGCGACGAATAAGGAAGGTAACGAATTATCTGCCTTATTACTAAACTGCCGATCGATGAAACGCCATAGTTTGAACATCTATGACCTACTGTTAGATGACAAACCCGACCTAGTCTTCTTGACAGAGACATGGCTGGATGATCAATCCATCCCTGATATCTTAGAGGCCCTTCCTCCCGGCTTCAATATTCTTCACATTAACAGAGGGGATCAAAGAGGGGGGGGGATAGCCATTATTCACAATAGTGACTTACCAGTCTCTCTTGAACCGACTTCCATTAATAAATGCGAAGCGGGACTTTTCTCTATCACGGTGAGCCCCAACTGCACCATTAAGGGCTACCTTATCTATCGTCCTCCTGGTGTAGCTACTGCGTTCATTGAAAGCCTCCTGGAAGCTCTAACGCATTCTGCTTTACGCCATAATAAATTTATGATTGTAGGAGACCTCAACGTGCACCTGGACGATGTCAACTGCAGGGAGGCCGCTTCCTTAATTAATGAACTCAGAACCCTTATGCTTGTTTTAGCTGACAATAGAGCCACTCATCAAGCAGGACATTTGTTGGACCCAATTTTTACTAACTGGGAAGACATAAGTGTCTCTGCTCCGACTAAGATTCTGTGGTCAGATCACTATGTGATCCCATTTAAATTGAGGAAACTTCCCAACAGGGGGCCCTTACAGAAACCTCCCGTCATTAGACGCAGGGACTGGAGAAAATTCAGCCACAACGCTTTCAGTCAAGCCCTTGAACAGAACCCTCCTAAGCTCAGCGACAACTTGGTAGAGGCGTACAAGATATTCGAAGATTGGGTGCAAGGTGCGCTGGATAATGTAGCCCCTTGGACTCATAAAGCCATGGCGCGGAGCACGAAATCTGCTCCTTGGTTCACCGCTGAGCTGCGCGCCGCTAAAACCAAGTGCAAAACCATGGAGCGTAGATGGAGAGTGGAATATGCCCCCTCACTACGCGAAGCCTATAAGAGTGAACTAAGGTTCTACCACAACCAGATCAGGAAAGCTAAAAGAGAGTACTATAATAAACGGATAGACTGTGCGGAGAACACATCTAAAGAGCTTTTTATGATTCTAAAAGAACTCTCAGCCCCTCCAGCGAGTTCAGGGGAAGTCCCCCCCACGACTGAGTCATGCAATGACATCGCAGACTTCTTTATAGGGAAGGTAGAAAAAATCTATGCATCGTTTCAGACTAACTCTGAAACTATAAATCCCGACCCTAACTGCGGAAAGAAGGTCAGGGAAGAACTCAGGAAATTTGTGGTTCCCCAAACTGAGGAGCTTATCACTATCCTATCGAACATTCACTCAGGCTCTCCCCTTGATGCAGTACCAGCGAGAATTCTTCGAAATCATATCCCGCTGGTAGCGAAGCACATAGGTAACTTGGCTTCACTGTCTTTCCAGGAATGTTCAGTTCCGGATAGCTGGAAACTGGCCCAAGTCGTTCCAATAAAAAAGAAAGCCCACATAAGCATCACGCAATTAGACAACCTGAGACCAATCTCCCTCCCCCCCTACTGTGCGAAGGTAGTAGAAAAATTGGTCAACCGACAGCTGGTGAGCTTTGTGGAGGAAAACATGCTCCTTCACATGTCTCAATCGGGATTTAGAGCCAAACACTCGACAGAGACCGCCCTCCTCCTATCAACAGAACTGCTACGAAGTAAGGCGGATAAGGGTCACACGGCCGCACTGGTCCTATTGGACTTAAGTGCGGCGTTTGATACCGTATCACACCCCGTATTACTTGACCGCTTGAATGAAAAGGGAATAACCGGTCCTGCACATGAGTGGCTGGTCTCCTTCCTTAACAACAGGAGATTTCAAGTGCACTGCCCACCATGTAAATCTAGTGTAAGATGTCTTAGGCAAGGGGTTCCTCAGGGCTCAATCTTGAGCCCCACTCTATTTAATCTGTACATGGAACCCCTTGCCAAATTGGTGGAGTCATATGGTGTTGCAATAGTCTCTTATGCAGACGACACACAACTGGTGATCAATCTATCCCGTGATCCAGTTGTGGACGCTGAGAATTTCTCGGCCTGCTTGGTGGCACTCGACGGCTGGATGAAACAAAACTGTCTCCGCCTCAATGGTAATAAGACGGAAGTTCTTATTGTAGGCCCCTGCCCTTCCATTTGGACCTCTGCCTGGTGGCCCACGGAACTGGGCTTGGTCCCGGCCCCAGCAGACACAGTCAAAAACCTTGGCTTTTTTCTCGACTCTAAGCTAGCATACACCAATCATGTTGGGAAGGTTGCCGGAAAATGCTATGGACTCCTGAAGGTCCTGAGGAAAGTCCTGGACCTTTTGCCCCCCAGCTCCAGAAAAACTATGGTACACGCCTTGGTCACCTCCCACCTAGACTATGGGAATTCCCTTCTATGCGGACTTAGCAATAAAGGCCTAGCACTGTTACAACGCGTCCAGAAAGCAGCTGCTAGATTGGTCCTTAACCTCCCTAGGAGAGCCTCTGGGAAACATGCATTACGCTCCCTCCACTGGCTCCCAATAAAAGAACGAATCAAATTTAAAACTATGTGTATAACCCACCGTATAGCTCACAAAAAAGCACCTCCTTATCTTCAGGACCTGCTTCCAGTCTATCGTCCCTCACGTCCTCTGAGGTCGATGGGCAGCATGCTTTTAGTGGCGCCTCGTATACATAGAGCAAGGATGGGAGGTCGTTCCTTTAGACATCATGCCAGCAATGACTGGAATAACCTACCCATCGATTTGAGGATGGAGCCGTCTGAAACCAGGTTCAGACAGAGGCTGAAAACCAACCTCTTCCCCAAGCTAACTTCAGCATAGCAGGCCAGGCTCTCCTTCTGTGATCCAGCTGATGAGATGTGGATAGGGCTGTCAGCGCGGGGACGCACTGTTCTCTGTGCAACCATGCGCTTAACAAATGTCATTAACCTAACCAGGTACATAAATATGGTTTCTATTAACTCTCTCCGAGTTAAATTGTACACTTTTGCACACGCTCGTGAATTGGCCTGTCTTGCGACAACGATTACATCTCTTAGTTAAAACTGTACAAGCAGGATATTTGCCCATATGATTCCTCGAACAACATCCATAGCATGCCCCCTTCTTTACTCTGGTTGTTTTGTTAACAGTAGCCACTAGTGACTCATCATTAATTAGACTGATATGGGATATCACATTACTCTGCATAGTTTGATTGTTAATAACCTGCAAGGTTACAATGGAACTCTCTATACTCCGTGCAATGTCCATGGTTTCAGACGAGCTGGTTTTTTTTACAGGTTAAAAGCCTTTCTTGCACCTTTTTAGGTCTCGGCTCGAAGGCTGCGCTTGCGCAGTCTCGATCCGAGATTTAATGACTTGGAGAAGAGGGGCTTGAACCCGCCCCTCTTCTCCCCTGTTCTCCATTGGCTGGCCTCTTCAATGCTGGCCAGCCATTGGAGAAGAGGTCCCGTCACTCCGATCAGGCCCCGTCCTTTTTGGATCGGGGGGCGTGTTTTTTGCAGAAAGTCTAATTATCTCCTCCAGCCAATGGCAAGAGGAGATAACAGCAAAACACGCCCCCGAATCCGAAAAGGACGCTGCCTTTCTCCGAGGCATTTCTGCTCTGCCTCGGAGAAAGGCGGTGGTGTTCCTGGCGTCCTCTCCCCCTGCTGTTGGCTCCCGCGTTTGGCTGCTGCTTTGTGGTTCAGCTCTCTTGCGCCCTGGCCCCTTCCACGCTTAATGTTGGTAATTAATGCTCGCTTATCCTGTACCACAGCCGCACCGAAATATTTAAAGCCGTTTTCTACATTCTGCGTAAATACATTTGTATTTTACTGAGCTCAACTTTGCTTCAATAGGCATCTGAAAATGGAAAGAATAGCTTCTAAACTCCGGCTCTTGTCTGCCCCTCGTTTGAGGTGATGAAGGGCAAGGAACTGTCTTAAAACAATAATTTTCGAGTTTCTCCGAGCCATAAAGCACAGACAGCACTTCATTTAACTGCTCCCTTGAAGGAGGACACGAACCGCAAGTCTTCGTGTAATGGCTGCCTCGCAGTGCCTTTCCTTCTGCTTGAACTGGAATGCGGGACCTTGGTGGGGTTATGGAGGAAATCCAATTAACCATCGGCGAGAAATGTGCGCATAATGAGCCCGGAGCCTGGAATTTGAATAACCAAAATAAGGCTCCGCGGATCTGTGCTTTATCGCGGCACTCGCTGTCCCCGTTCCACTACTGTATTTTACAATGCAAAGACAGGATTCGTCGTAAATCTGTCCCCTCTTCTCTATATAATATCTGTTCCTTCAAAAAATGCAGGTGTGCCTCAGAAATCCGCGGTCGCGAAAAATGAAATACGTCAAAATATAACATTGCCAGGGACACAGGCACAGGGACGGGAGCACATACACACACACAGACACGCACGCACACACTTCTAGTAATACTAAAGAACGCTCCCTATTGATCCATTTTTAAAGAAATCTGTACGGAACACATGAAAGTACAACATGAAAATAAACAGTGATCGGCAGTCAATTAAATTAACATAAACAAGTACTACTGAGTACTTACCTGCTGTCAGCAAGTAAGTACTCGAATAGATCAAAATACAAGGGTTGACTGGCGGATCATAGGGGTGATAACCTTGAACATTTACTAAAACGTTGACATAGACTAGATCTGTGAGTGAATCTGCGAACCTTTCCCTTCTCCCAATGAAGGGCCAGTGAGGACAATAGTTATAGTGTGCCACATGGTGAACTGCGAATGGCTTCTAGGTGCTATGCAGCTCTTATAAATGGCTCATCTGTTATATATTGACTGACAATTAATTTCTCCGTGGATAGAACACCAGCTTCTCCACACACTGTGAAGGCTTCTCAGCCCTCTGCACTGGTTCACTCACACCAGTGTCAGGGATGCCAGTCCCACTGAGATCTGTTGAAGCCTGGCGTCACTCAGCCCACGGTACCCTGGCCTCAATGACGTGCATTAGGGGCAATGGTCTCGGCATTGGTAAAGTTAGAGCTATTGGCATTGCTCATGACATTATTTTTGTTTATGTTTTTGTTTTTAAAACATTTAAAGAAACGGCATTGTCATGAGCAATGCCAATAGCTCTAACTTTACCAATGCCGAGACCATTGCATTGTAAATGCTTGTTGAAAAAGCAATTATACACAAATTGATCCCTTATGTAGATGGCTACATTGTTTTCAAATTCGCATTTAGAAGCTAACACTCTCAATGCAGCAATGTACTCCTCAACTGTCTCATCTATAGCCTGCTTGCACTTAGAGAAATTGTGGCGCTCCCAAAGCACACTTGTCTCATCTGTATATTGTTTTCGCATCCTCTCTTTACTGTCCAACTAGACATTCTGCGATGTATCTTCTCCAGACGGAGCTGGAACCATTGGTAAATTGTCAATATCTCTCTGTCCTGCAACTCCCAAATGGTTAAACAACAATGCTGCTTTTCTGACCGGTGAGTATCCATTAGCATCTATAGCTGTAATGTAATTTTCAAAGTTCCTTAACCATTCCTTGCATTTAATTTCAGGTCTGCCTGGCTTTTGTAAACAAGCATTTGCAATGCAATCGGTCTCGCCTTTGGGAACTTAAATGCATTTAACATGGAAAGAAAGTAAGCACCAAACTGCGTGACTTGCCAGGTATGGGAACACGTGGAGAGAAATGTTGCCTTTCAGTGGGAAATGGTATAGTCCAAAGCTCTGTTTTTAATATAAAACCAGGGCCTTCAGTGATCATATCACTGAAAATACAAGATTTGAAAACAATATTTTTGTCTAATGGTGCTGGTGGAAAACAATTTTCATGGACTGGAATCTAGAGAATGCTAAAGTGATTCTGGTCTTTTACTGACCTCTGCTGGTCATTTTCTATGAAGAAAGTTGAATAGAGGCAGTGGCCAGAAAAATGAAAAGAAAGTCCCTCAGCAGAAAGCAATTCTGGTATTTTACTGACCTCTACTGGTCGTTTTCTATCAAAACAGTTAAATAGAGGCAGTTGAACAGAAAAAAAGGCCCTAAGCCAGAGGTCTTCAATCTGTGGGGCGCGACCCCCAGGGGGGTCGTGGAGTCATGGGAAGGGGGTCGCGCTCTTCCTTTGCTAAAATAAAACGTTCCAGACATGGTCGTTAAAATGCCTTCCCTGCAGCGGTATTCAGGGACTCTGCCATGCTGGGAAACAGAAACCAGGCAGACAGTTAAACTCACCTTTCTGCCAGTGTACTGCTGGCCTGAAAGAAATGCAAATGTGCACAACGAGTTAATCTGCAAATCCTTTACATTTGCAGATTAACTCGTTGTGCACATTTGCATTTCTTTCAGGCCAGCAGTACACTGGCAGAAAGGTGTGTTTAACTGTCTGCCTGGCTTTGATTTCTCAGGAAAGGAGAGTGCTGTTGAAGTGCTTGCTTTTAATTGTCATTGTATTTAGACAGCTTTTACTATCCCTGAGAATGTGTTGAAGGGACAGTTATGTTAAAAAAAAAATGCATTACATAGGGTCAGATATTACTAAAATCTATGGGCCTCATTTACAATGAAATGGTGTAGGGCAGCTCCGCAAGTATTTTTGCTGCGCTGCCCTATGCCAATTCAAAAGCTGCCTGTTATTTTATATGTAGCTACTGGATGGTGAAAGACCTAAAAATATATGTATGTTTTGAATGATGTTCAGCCACCTCCAGTTACATGCAGCTGTAAATGCCAAGCTGTCAGCATCCCATGAAATATAATATGCTTTTCCTCTAATGCCGTGCAATAAAGTTGCAGCCCATGCATTACAGCTATTATAACAAGGGCCACTGGAATTATGTGATTGTGAGGCTGCAGAGATTTTAGCATGATAATAGATTTGTCGCATTTGCCACATAATCCATCATCTGCCATATAATCTGCTGATTTTAACCCAAAAAAACGTATTTATTCAAAAGGTTCAAAAGTTAATAAAAAGCAGCAACAGGTGTTGACGCTTAGTAGAAGGCCATTTGTAGAGCTGTGCTGGTCACCTTTTTGTTGCTTATTGCTATATTTGGGTGTTAAACTGGTACTAAGGAAGTGCAACCACAGATTGACCGTTTCTCTGGTAAACATTTATGGTTGTCAATGATACAGAGTACCAGGTTTTAGAAATTTTTGTTGGGTCCTTATGCCTAAAAAATGTTGATGGGGGGTCTCGGCATCAAAAAGTTTGAAGACCACTGCCCTAAGCGGAAGTAGACAAGTCCTAGGGCTGATCTCCAGAGCCCACAATGTACATACACGTGTAAGTGTATACTAAAGTAGATACAAGAGGTCTCGAATCTTCGACCTAAAAACACGTTGCACGATTGCTGCATGTGCACACGCCAATGCCAATAGCCTAAATTTCTGTAAATGCTAGATCAAAGAAGCAGCCGACATTGTCCCGGGCCGCTTGGAAAGTGAAAGAGCACATGGCACGCTGAATGTTGTAGGATAACATGTCGTGCCTGCAGAAGGAGAAACTCATTTAAAGCAAGTAGTGCTTACAGACTAAATATGACATACCGTGTAACAACAGAAGTAAAAGGGCCATTCCTCATGGGAGGTTACAAATAAAAACAAGGTGGTAATAAGGAGGGACTAACAAGCCTATTAACGTATCAGAAGCCAGCATTTACGGAGGAAAATGACACAAGCCGATGACAAATATGGGGGGGAAAGTGGGCAGGGCTTCAAGTCCTTACTCCAATACAACATGGCTCACAGAGCAGCGCATGCACTACCCAGGCTTGATCTAAAAACTGACCTTGACTTAAAATGTCCAAATATGGCTTATTTTTTTCCCATTCAAATGACCTTCCCTATAATTTCCTCCTCCTTATGCCGCCTGTATCTGAGCACAGCCTGCTCTCCATCACATGCCTTAGTAGCCTTAATAGCTATTATTGTACTTCTGCAAATTTCCTGCATCTCATTTCAAAGACTACAACCTCTCCTTTGAAAGTCAAGCCCGTATAACCTAACAATTTCCAACCATCTGCATGAACATACTCCACTTTCTGCCACTAACAGTAACACCTAACTCCTATTAATCCACCGGGAAGAAACAGGAATAAATGCAAGTAACGTCTTTGTTGAGGGGTGAAGGTAAACTTGCACTCATACCCAATGTGCGCGTTATTGCACACACATAAATAAGTTATATACACATCAGTCCATAGATATGCGTGCAGTAAACTATACCTTGGTGCACAAATGTACTTGCAGTGAAATGAGCTATGCATTAGGGTTCTTGGACTAAAAAGGCAAAGGTGCCCTTGCCACTGTGCACGTTGAGGTGTGCACGCACTAGTGAATGTGTGGGAGAGGAGACCTTTGAACGGGGCAACCGCACCATGAAAGGAATGCAGACTAGACAATGCCGAGGGCCCGGGCACCTCGGGTCATTTGCACAATCAGCAGCTTCCTCCATGCAAGACAAATGACACCGAGCCACCACGTGCAAAAACTCATGTTTCTTTCTCGTTTTAGCCAGGTTTTCTACCATAAAACTGGACATGTTTTAGCCATGTCAAAACAAACATATAACTGGCCCAGGCCGTTTCAAAGTATAAACCGGAGCACAACCATGACCAGCATGTTTATGTGAAACCATCGGAGCAGTTTTGATAGAGTTGAAAAATTAAGTTTTGCCAAGGAAAGTCTGCTCTCAGATATAACAACTTCCGGGTACTGGAGACTCCCGGCCCAGTAATGTATCGCCGCATTTAATATATAAGCTCATTTCGCTTTCGCATATTCATCTTGCCTCCTGTGCAGGTGACGAACGTGACCCTACCTCATCCGAACCCCGAGCAGACATCTCCTGCCGGCGCCTCCGACCTGCTGAGGGGAGAGGAGCCGAGATCCGGCGGGGGTCGGGTCAGTCAGCACCACACACCGCTTCTTCCGCTCTGGGCAAACAAGAGAGCGGATGGGGGCTGGGCTGGGCAGAAGGAGGAGACCTCCACCCTTGTGAAAGAGGCCGGGGGCCCCGTTCCTTTCTCCGGGCAGTAAACACACGGAGCTGGGAGGAGCCAGAGGTACCGACTGTGATGAGGGCACAGCAACTCCTGCTTGTGCAGCGCCAGCTCTCGCCCCCCGCCGTGCAGGGCACACATGCATCCTTTGTTACTCATGCCCTGCGTGTTAAAAAAATAAATAAAATTCAGACAATTTCTCAAGAGTTGTTTAGTCATAAAGCTGTGCGGTCCCCACTCTATAATGCTGTGTTCTTATAATATATCAATATGTCATTTATAAATATTGCTGAACACACACCAAGTTAGTCCCGTAGGATCTGGTTTATTAACAAGGCAGAGCAATGTGGTCCCGAAAGTGAAAGAGGACCGCGCTGCAGCCGATCTCTTGTCTTTATGGGGCCATATGTTTGAAACACATGGCCTCATAAAGATAAGAAAAGCCTTTACTACAAAAGTAAAGCAACTGAGCCAGTCCAACTGGGACGGCTCTAAAAGAGAAAAGTGTACGTCACTGGCGCTCTTTTCCAATGGCTGGCCACCGTTTAGCATAAACGGTGACGCCAGCCAATGGAAAAGAGGGGCAGGGCTTAAAGCCCACTAGAGAAATCTACCCTAACTCATTAAATCTCGCCAGCGAGACCTAAAAAGGAGGCGGCTGCATAGCTTCTTGAACTGTAGCCATAATGTTGGGAAATAATATATAAACTGGACCTTCACAAAACGAGAGATGAAAGGCAAAACAAAAAGATGAAGAATGAAATAAGTAAAATTCGCCTGGATAGTGCCGATAAATTCAAGTATGTGCTGCAGGCGTCAATTATGATTACAGCGCTGCGTGATCTCAGAATAAAGTGACTCGAAAGAACTGGCGGAGTGACACAAAGACAGAGAAAGTTAGTTATCCAAAAATGGCTGCCACATCAATCGTAAGCGTCATGACACTCCGGATATGGACGTCAAAGTTCAATGTCCCTCGTCGATGCCTCCAAGCGCTTAAAAGTCAACAAGGAGAAGACAAGACCTCCTGATGCAATGGAAACGTGCCGTTTGAAAGATGCGGCCTCAGCTTCCCAATGGTACCGTCTACTTTGGGGGAGCATCCCTATAGCGTAAGTCACAATCTGTTCAACTCACAATTTCATGCGCTTTCCAATCCAGCTTTGAAGTTCCTAGTCTTCAGTTTTTGCCTTATGGTAGGTGCGCCTTTCTGTCGGTGGGCTCTTGAAAATTTCCCAAAAATACTCTCCACTCCGATGCTTCCTTTACCCCACTTCTGGTACCAATATAGTGTGGGAGCAGAAAGTGGAAAAGCTCGAAGAAGATCCGACGAAAGTATGTTCTATACAATAACTTCTTTATTCTTGTAGTTGGAGCCCACGACGGCACGAACGTCCAGATGCCACAGGGAACCAACAGACAACTGCCTGCAAATTCTAAGCGTCATCCCAAGCATTCACTCCAAACATGGAATACACAACAATCATAAACCACTGCAATTAAACAACATTTAATTAAAGCAAACTACTTACGATACTACAATCAGTTTCAGGAAAATAGCCAATATTTATAAGATTAAAACAACACCAATATGATAAACATCTAACATACACAGGTCAAGTTATGAATTTTGCAAGATTAAAAATATGCAGTGCTTAGAAATCATTAGCTCCAATTGGGGCTATCTAGCCACGCTTGGCCATGGCAAATCCAAGAGTTCAGTCAGGCCGTGATGGAATGTGGGCCAGATTCAGGAGTCCCACAGACTCGCTTGACAGTACCTTGGATACATCGACTCTCAGAGACAATGTGTTGAGCAAAGGAGGAGATGTGTCGCTGTTGAAGGCGATGCGTTGTTGCCAAAGTCGGGCAGTATCGTTGATGCATCAATATCAAGAGAGCTGTACGTCGAGCTTATGCTTCAATGTTGAACTGGGCGTCTGAGGGCGATGCGTGGGTCCACATCAGTGCTGGGCCGGGATTGCATCTGAGTCGGAAATTGTGCATCGCAGATGTCGGTGATGCAGTGTCCGGGACTCGTGCAGCAGCAGTGAATTGGAGGCACTGCGTTGGCAAAGTGAAGGCTGCTTTGTTAGTCTAGGACCTAGACTCTAGGTCGTTATGTTGTGCAGTCGGTGAGCGGTTCTCCATGGTTTTCGGTGCAGGCAGTGATGATGCGTCGATATTGCAGAGGAATGTGCCGGTCCTGATCGACGTTTCATTGTCTATGCAATTGTTTCTTGGGTCGCAGCACCAAACACTCACTTCCAAGGGCCCAGGACTGAATTTGGCAACACTTGGCAGAGCAGGACTCACAGAAGAGGAGCCCAGGTGCTGGTAGCAAGATGCAGGTGAAGTCTTTGACATCCCCAAGACTTCAGAAGCAGGAGGCAAGCCCTTGGAGAACCTTTAGAGATGCAGGATGTAGAGAATCCAGTCTAATCCTCTGTCTCGGGCAAGAAGCAGCAGTCCAACACAACAAAGGAAGCTCCAAAGTGGTAGTCCCTCATGGCAGCACAACCGCTCTTCTTCCTGGTAGAATGTCCTCAATTCCAGAGATGTTCTGAGAATCTAGTGGCAGTGGTCTAGTACTTATACCCATTTTAGCCTTGGAAGTAGGGAGACTTCAAAGAAAGGTCTTTGTAGTGTACAAGACCCTGCCCTTGCTCCAGACACACTACGCAGGGGTATGCAACTCTTTGTTAGAAGACAGGCGTAGCCCTATTAAGGTGCAAGTGGTAGCTCCTCTATCTCACTCTAGCTCCGGAAGACCCATCAGTCTGGTGATGGGCCATCAGGATATGCAGGGCACACCTCAGCCCCCCCCTTGTTTTCTGGAAGTGGTGAGTCCAGAGACTCCAAATTTACTTTTCCTGGCTTTTCCCAACTGGAAGTTAGACTTGTGAATTGTTACAATGTATCTCCAATGCTGACCTATGGGGGAGATAGGTCTTGCTGTAGTAAAAAACTAATTTAGCAGTTTTGCATTTCCAGGACATGTAAAACTCAAAAGTACATGTACTACCTTTTCAAATACACTGCACCCTGCCCATGACCTAGGGCCTACTTTAGGGGTGACTCATGTAATAAAAGGGCTTTGCGGTGGCAGGCCTAAGACATGTTTTAAAGGGCTACTCATGTAGTTGGCACAATCAGTGCTGCATGCACACTAGTAGCATAACATAACATTTGATTTACAGGCCCTGGGCATATGTATTGCATAGTACGAGGGACTTATCAATAAATCAAATATGCCAATCATCGAGAAACCGAATACCATTACATTTAAGACAAAGGCCATAAGCACTTTAGCACTGGTCAGCAGTGAAAAAGTGCAGAGTCCTAAAGCCAGCAAAAACGAGGTTCAATACATGGCCATAAAGCAAAAAGCCAGGGCAAACCACACCATAAGATGCCAGGTCTAACACTGTCCTTTCTGAGCCCTTTGCCACCATCCATTCCTTCTCTGCGTCTTCCAGGAGTCTCAGCTGCCAACTTCTGTCTTACCATCCCTTCTACCCAATATTCCATGATCTGTAACTCTCTCCTTTCCTAACCCGGCTCACTTCTTTTGTAGATTACAAATTCCTTATTTTTCCTTCCTACTACCCTCCACCTTACACACAGGTCCTCTCATCCTGTTGGCATTCAAGACTAAGACCATCAAGCCACACTCCCCCAGTGCACCTTCTCACAAACCAGCAGAGCTGCACCCTCAGCCCTGTTATTTCTCTCCTACCTCTGTCCAACCATGACTCTAGTCCCTCACTTTTCCAAACACCCAGACCTCTCTCTTGCTCCTACAATCTATCCCACTGGTGGAAACACACTTCCTAATGGATACTAAAACAGATTCCTCCGCTTAAGAATAGACCCACACTCCAGACTGGATTTGGGAGATTTCAACAGCATTGCCTCCATGCTGGTGGGTGGCATAATGTGGCTCTGTGCTGACTTTATTCTGGCCCGCAAAAGAGGCACAGTGTAGATGTAAGCACCACCCTGGCATGCTGACGTCAGTTCTTTCTTTTGATGCCTTTGCATGTTGATGTAAAGCTGCTCTCAATTGTTTCCTCCTCAGTTGATGACATTTTTATTCAAAATAATTTCTTTCCGTGTGCAAGGGAAATATATCCCCTCTTCAAACTACAGGGTTTAAGCCTAAGAAGTCCCTCTCAAAGTTGAGGATACTAACTTGTTCCCTAGAACATTTTCATATCTGGTTCTTGCCAAGGTCCAAATCTTATGGTAAGTCAAAATCGAAGGGTAAGAACAAGAGGTTTTCGTTTTAGTCCCGCCATTCTCAACCCGAGACGTTGGAGTTGGAACAACTGGCACTAGGGTAGTGCTTCGGCTGCATGCTTGGATGAAATCCACAGGCTTCTCTTGGGATGTGCAAGCCTCTTTAATGAACATGTCGCTTAATGGGTCTTTCCTGTTTGGTGAGAAGGCCAATTTGGCATTGGGACGTTTTAAAGAATGCAGGGCCAAGGCACATTCCCAAGTCTTTCTACCCCTGTGAGACAGTATCTTCAACAGTTTTCCCCTTTTCAAGACTACTCCAGAGTATTTCCTTACCATCCATACCAAGGTCCACTGCCTTCGCAAAAGGCACCCCTGTCCTTTCAGGGTTGAGGGCAGGGATCAAGCAGACAATGCCCAGGCCATCCGAGACTGCATACTTCCCAGTGCCCTGCCCCTTTGGCTCCCACCTCCAACACCCTTTAGTTTTCCCCTAGCAGCACACCACCACACCCGCCGCTCAAACCCCTGCCGATCACCACCGTAGGTGCCCCCCTGCCCACTCACCACTGTATGCCCTGATTGTGCACCCTGCTGTTTTTTTGTCCCTGACTGTACGTTCTGTGCCATTCTCACATTATACTGTCTGCTCATTTTTCAGCTGTGCCACTGTTGTATTTTTCTCCGTTTATCTGCTTTAATTACTGCTGTGTCATCCTCTTAATTAGCTTATTTCTCCAGTTACTGTCCTTTTTCCATTACCTGGTGTGCCGTGTCTGCTTTTTCCCGCTGCTGCTGCCCCTGCGACCCCGCTCCCGATCCAACCCGCTCCCGCCCCCTACCTCTGCTCCCGCCCCCTATCTCTGCTCCCGCCCCTCCCCTTCTTATGGCGACCGCTGCGGGGTCACGCCACTGGCGCACCAAAGGCGCGCCTAATGCAAGCCCGTCTGCGCCCATCCGCGCGTGGACCGCGCCCAGCGCCCAGCGCCAGAACCCCTGGCCCCAACGAACGCCTCACCAACTGTCACCGCTACGCCGCCAACACCCTCCTCGCACTCAACGACGGCCAAAACACCACCTGCTTCCAGGCCACCTCGAAGCTCACCCAGGGACCCTTCACTTGCCTCAACTGCAGCTACACCAACCAGCGCACACCGGCACGCCCTGCCCAACACACCTCAGCAGACCACAACAACAAACTCAGCTGCATACTACTAAACACCCGCTCAGTCCACAAGCACGTCGCAGAACTCTTGGACCTGCTTGACTCCTCCTCCCTGGACCTTGCCTTCCTGACAGAGACCTGGATGAACACCTCCTCAGCACCTGACATTTCCATAGCCATCCCGGACGGCTACAAAATCACCCGCAGGGACCGAAACAACAAACCAGGAGGAGGAATCGCCATCGTCCACAGGAACACCATCAGAATCTCCACCAACACCGAAGACTCCCTCGCCTCGGCCGAACACCTACACTTCCAGATCCACGTCAATCACAACACCACCCTCAGAGGGACCCTCGTCTATAGACCACCAGGACCCCGACCACAGTTCAGCGATGCCATCGCCGACCTCCTCAGCACGCACGCCCTCGCCTCCACGGACTACATTCTCCTCGGAGACCTGAACTTCCACCTCGAGAACACCAACAACAGGAACTCCACATCCCTGATCGACAACCTCGCCAACCTCGGACTCAAACAGATCATCACCACACACATCCACTCTGCCGGACACACGCTCGACCCCATCTTCTCCGCCAGCGACCACGTCACCTTCAGCCACACCACTGAACTCTACTGGACCGACCACCACTGCATCCACTTCTCCTTCGAGAAACACACCATGCACAACCAACCGCAACGTATCTCACACCACAGCTGGAAGAAAGTCACCGAAGACCAGCTCATCGCCGCACTCGCCTGAGACCCTCCACCCGAGCCCTCCGAGACCGACTCAGCAGCCTACAACTTCAGACAATGGATCGACGACTGCGCAAACACCCTCGCCCCGATTAGGAAACCCTCCAACAGACGCACCGACACGAGAGCCACCTGGTTCAACACTGACCTCTACAACTCCAAGTACACCTGCCAAAAACTCGAGAAGCAGTGGCGCAATGACCAGACACCAGACACCCACGCAGCCCTCATAAACGCCAGACGCAAGCACCACCAACTCATCCGATCTGCCAAAAGAACCGCCTTAAAGGAACGCATTGACAACAACGGACATGACAGCAAAGAGCTCTTCAACATCGCCATCCCCACCCCCAGCTCCAGCTCCAACGACGTCCCATCATCACAAGAGCTCTGCAACTCCCTGGCCACCTTCTTCCACCGCAAGATCGCAGACATCCACAACAGCTTCGAGACCCAGACGCTGACAACAGACACCGACGCCCCAGACTCAACACCCACCAAACACACCGGCCTCCTACTCACCTGGACCACGTCAACGACGAAGACACCATCAAAATCATGAACACCATCCACTCCGGCTCACCTACCGACCCCTGCCCACATCACATCTTCAACAAAGCAAGCTCAATCATCGCACCCCATCTACGAAAGATCATCAACAACTCCTTCGAGACCACCACCTTCCCGGAGAGCTGGAAACACGCCGAGATCAACGCCCTACTCAAGAAACCCAAGGCGGACCCAAAGGACCTCAAGAACTTTCGACCCATCTCCCTGCTCCCGTTCCCGGTGAAAGTAATTGAGAAAACCGCTCAACAGACAACTGACCCACTTCCTGGAGGAGAACAACACCCTGGACTACTCCCAATCCGGCTTCCGCAGCAATCACAGCACCGAAACCGCCCTCATCGCCACCACAGACGTCATCAGGACCCTACTGGACAACATCAAATCCGCAGCCTTCATCCTCCTGGACCTCTCGGCCGCCTTCGACACCGTGCGCACATGCCTCCGCGACACAGGGATCCAAGACAAAACCCTGGACTGGATCACCTCCTTTCTCACTGGCAGAATCCAGAGAGTCTGCCTCCCCCCCTTCCGCTCCGAAGCCACTGCGATCACCTGCGTCGTACCCCAAGGATCATCCCTCAGCCCGACCCTTTTCAACATCTACATGGCACCACTCGCCAACATTGTCTGAGCACACCATCTCAACATCATCTCGTACGCCGACGACACCCAGCTAATCCTCTCCCTCACCACGGACCCAGCCACCGCCAAATCCAACCTCCACGAGGGAATGAGGGCCGTCGTAGACTGGATGAAAACTAGCCGGCTGAAACTCGGCTCCACCCCCTCCGCATGGGACGACTCCTGGTGGCCGGCCGCACTGGGAGCCGCCCGACACCAATCAACCATGCTCGCAACCTGGGGTTCATCCTGGACTCAACGCTCTCTATGACCCAGCAAGTTAGCACTGTCTCTTCCTCCTGCTTCAACACCCTCCGCATGCTCCACAAGATATACAGATGGATCCCTACCGAAACCAGAAGGACGGTCAGCCAAGCACTCGTCAGCAGGAGGCTGGATTACGGCAACGCCCTCTATGCAGGAACCACGGCCACACTCCAGAAAAGACTCCAACGCATACAAAACGCCTCCGCACGCCTCATCCTTGGACTACCCCGACACAGTCACATCACCACCCACCTGAGAGACCTGCACCGGCTCCCGGTCGACAAGAGGATCACCTTCAAGCTCCTCACCCACGCTCACAAAGCACTCCACAACGCTGCTGTTGTGTTTTTTAGTTTTTTAGGTCGCGCATGCGCTGTCTGCAAGACTAAAGTACTTACTAAAAGGAGTGAAGTCCAACCTGCTGCTTCTCATAGGTTGATTCCTCCGTTGCTCTACTTTACTGCCTTCTAATTGGCTCCTGACCCGATATGTCACTTTCGTTATCTTGCTATGCAGCACCGCTCAACCACGCATTCATTTTCCTTGATTATTCGCCATTCGCTGCGATTCAGGTAGTTTTTCTTCACCCCTCCTCCCTTCCCCCTGCCCTCTCTCTGCCCATTACTGCTTGCTGCAACGGGGGAGATTTGCTTTGTTTTGTGCCTGTGCCTCTTGTTTTTTACTTGCGGCTCTCCTGTTTTTTGGTCATGTGACTCAGGATTCACCTGTAAATTGTGGACCTGGCTGTGTGTTCCTCCGGTGACCTTTATCTATGCCCTACCAACATTTGTGAAGAAGAACTGAGTTGCAATGGAGCTTGCGCATTGCTTAAGTGAAAAACTAAAAATAAACCAAAGTTGAGTGAATTTGATTCCAGCAAGGCAGAGCGAGTGTTGTGTCAATCAGGGTTTTATGCAGTACGGACTCACGCGGGGTATCGCTACTTTGCGAGCTGACTCTGATGCTCTGTACTGCGCTGCTCACACTCGCCTTGTACTCTGTAATGTCGGGCCCTCGCCTTTTACTCTGTAATGTCGGGTTCAAAGGCAGGCTCTAGTTTACCGGATGAGATAGCTAGTTTTTGCTGCAGTCAAATATGGGATCGCAGTGCAGAAATGTTTAATCGAAAAGAGACTTTATTTATAAGATTAATAAAGCCCAGTGCTAAAACATGCAAATATATTCTGAGCTAAATTGTAGTTTCGCTTCTGTATGGCCGCAGTTCCAATTTCCTCATGGCCCCTCATTTTTTCTTGACTAAATGGCTGACGGCGTGCCCAGACAACCATCATGTGTAAGAACTAACCGACCTCTGCTCGCTCATGATTTAAGGCATGTTACGCATTCTACTAAATTGACTTGTACATTCCATAGAATGACACCAGAATAATGTGCGTTACGTGGATTAGTGTAGCGCAAGTGAAAGGGCATTTTGTTGTGACAGGGCTTTCCATTTCCTTAAACACAGGTCATGTCAAGCTGGCTAGAAATGTAATGGAGCATACAATTGCAAAAAACAAGGTTAAAGGATCATCTAGGTTTTCAGAGCAGGAAGCACTCACTGTGGGCAAGAAACTTTCTTGGCACGTACAAGACGGGCGAGCTGCCAAAATGCAAAGGATTTAAATGTACCCTGTCAAAGGACAGTCAGTGAGGTGTTTTACTAGTAGTTCCATTATTCATATTTCACATTCAAATTATAATTGTCCTACTGCACATCCCTACCTTTTTTAGATAAACTAGCAAGGAATGTCTTTGAAAACAACCAATAACCAATTACAATATAACATTACAATATAACTCCACATCATCAGGGACATTAAAGTATTCCCTTCAAATGTCGTTTTTTTCTGGCGTGTTGGTCCAATTTGTTTGTTTGAATTTGTCCAAAACTACAAATCCCAGAATGCATTTGTATGTCATAGGAAAGCCAAGCTAGGCCTGTCCTTGATGACATACAGTCATCTAGTATCCTTATTTCAATGTAACTTCAGGGCAGGAGCAGAAAAACAGTACTTCATTTTCCATATTTTGTTCCAGAAACTGTGATTCCTGCTCGAAAACCCTTAGGGCAGAGGATGTGGTGTAGAGCCAGAGCTGCCCACTTTGGAATTGGGGAATCAGGTTCCAGTCTCCGAATGGGCTTAACATCCTGGGATTCTGAGAAAATCACTTAATCTCTGTGGCTAAAACAACAAAACAAGCATTTGCAATGCAATTGGTCTCACATTTACGCGAGTTTTAGCTATTGGCATTGTAAATGACAATGCCTTTTATTTATGTTTTGGTTTTGAAAACAAACAAAAGGCATTGTCATGTACAATGCTAATAGCTTAAACACTCACAAATGCGAAACCTTTTGCATTGCAAATGCTTGTTTGTTTTGGAGCTCATAGCAATAGGAGGAGGCTTGGGGTGAGTAAAAGGGAGGTGGAGGGGGAACGGTTTCAGAAAGGTTTGTTTTCCGGGATCTGAATAGTAAAAGAGGTATGAGATGATGCAAGGAGGGGTTGAGTAGTGAAGAGTCTAGAAAGGGTTATTTGGGGATCATAGTAGTGGTATGGGGTTTGGGATGAATGACAGAGTGGATTTAGAGGATATATATAGATAGGGGTCTAGGGTGACAAATAGGGTAGTGCATTGGAGAGAGTAGTAGAAGGAGGTTTGAGATGAGTAAGAGAGTTGAGGTAGAGGATGTATTGAGAGAGGTACTGGGTGAGAAATAGGGTAGTGCATTGGATATGCTGAATTAGAAGAAAAGTATTAAATACATAAATCCAAAGTAAATGGAAGGTATATAGATGAATAAAGGGAGGTCGTATATGTAGATTAAAGATGCATTAAATAAACTCCGGCTTTCAAGTGTACTTTAAAATAATTTTATTATGTATATATATTTTTGTAATTTAATAGTGAAGCAATTGTAGATAAATAGTTATGATAAGATTTACTTATTTATGCAGTCACTTATATACATTTTAAAAACATAGAAAAATGTAACTATAAGTAGTAATATGTACATTTGTTAAACAGAAATAATGAATAATATATATATTTTTTTTAACATAATTATTCTACACGTTTATACAAATGTTACAGCATCCCCCGACATCGGCGCCGTGCCTGACGTCCGAGAGTCCAAAGGTCTGGATGCTTTTGCTCAATATATCTTTTTTGCTACCGGTGCCACTTTACGGTCTGTGTTTTTTGCCATTTTTTCCATGTGTTGTGGGATTCGGTCTCACACCTAATCCCCGCCGTCCCTGATGACTCCTGGGACACTTTTTCTCAGCTGATCCAGGATGGCTGTAAGGGTGCTACCTTACTGATTCCTTGTGGCATGAATACCATAGTTGGATGGGCCATGGCCCTTTGGGTGGCTCTTCACCAGCATGCCTGGTTACGTGCCTCTGGCTTTTCTGGAGCTGTTCTGTCTGCCTTGGTGGACATGCCTTTCGATGGTCAATATCTGTTTGGCCCTCAAACTGATTCTGCTTTACACCGTTTTTTGGATATTCTGAGTGGAGCGAAATCTTAATACCCGATTGTCACACTCTTCCCACCTTACTCAGTCGGGCTTGTAACAGTCTCCTGCTTCCTCTTCTGTGTGGGCTGTTATAGGGTCATGCCAGTAAGCTTCTTTTCACTCATCCTTCTGCGTGCCGTCCGGTATGGTGCCCTGCCCCAGCAGCTATTTTATTTTCTTGTATTCCTACCCTGTCAATGACAGGTTGTGGTCCCTGGTTGTTTTCTGGGACACGTCTTATTTTCTGACCTGTTTTGTGTTTATGGGGGTGGCTGCATGGTGTTCTTTCCTTCCTACCCAAGTTCTGATTGGGGTGTTTTCATGGTGAGGATGCCCTGTTGCCTTTTTCTCTGTCCGACAGAGTACTTAATCTGTATGCCTTACAGGTATTCCTCAATATGTTTATGACCCCATAGGCGACTCCACATTCCATGCTTGGTCCATCAGTGCAAGTCGGAAGATGATTCACGGGGTTCTTCTTGCCTCCTCCCCCTGTCTATTGAGTGTTTCTCCGCACTGACCAGGGGATACTTTCTTGCCACTCTGTTTGGTTTCCCTTCTTTCCTAGCAGATGCAATGGGAGGAGTATGGTTCTTGGTCTACGTATCTTTGTCTGGTTCTGCTCGGAGTGGTGATCCTCATTTCTCTCTGAGGCATTAGCACTTTTTGTGCTAGTCACTATACACTGGACCCTGCCCATTCTCTTTCTCTCTTAGGTTTCTTGTAGCCATCCCTTGTCTGTATCTTTGCATGGGTGGCCAACTCAGCAGCCCTACCCCTTCTGTGCCTCTTCATGGCATGTTTTTCCTCTGCATTGTGCGAAGCTATGTTTGCTTTCACTTTTTGATTGATGCCGTTTCCTTGACTCCTCCAACCCCAATGTTTTGTTTCTGGCCTGGCTGTTCTTCAGATGTACCTTCTACCCTTTCGGGGGTTTGAGGCCAATTTTCCCATCACTAATTGTAATCTTCTGTTCTTCTTGGGCATGGGTCCCTTACCCGTCTACTCTGAGTTGGCTTGTACATAGGTGTATGTTCCCTTGAGATTCTTTCCTGGGGAAATTTCTCCTTTTCTTGCTAGCGCGGTTGCAGATTTAACCCTTTGGGGTTGTAGTCTCTTGTACTGATGAGCATACCTAGTACGATCTTGGGTGACGTCAGGATCCTCCTTCATGTTGTTCTATGGATTGTTGGCTAAGCATGGGTTGTCCTGTGCACACAAGGACTTTCCTTTGCTTCTTGCCTTCATGCTTCTTCAGCTGTGGGCACTGCCTCTTTATCTGTTACTTCAGTTCTTTACACTGACCCTTTGTTTGGATCTTAATTTCTGGCATTGGTCTTCCAATATTTTTTACAATGTGGACTGGTTGTCTGAATAGCCTGTAAACAAACTGTATTACTCTGTGGGTCTAACCCATTACATAGTGCCGAATAGTACTTAGTTCTACACAGGGAAATCCTACTAGGAGTTACAGCCCGGGGCTACAACCCCCTCACTGTGAGGGAGAAGCTCAAGGATGTTTTCAATGTTTACTAGGATATATTAAATCCACCTGATGAGAAGCTGGAATTCTGGTCTGAGTGATGGGTGCAGTGCAGAAAAGAAAAAGAGTGTGGTGAAACGTGTTGTAAAACTAACTACCAGGAGAAAAAGACTTTATTACGTATCTCCTGGTGTCAGGAACAATAAGGGTGCTAAAGCGGTTTTGAAAAAATAACTGCAACTATCTAGGTAGAGGGCTGGTCTACATGTTTCAGCTATCTTGACCTAAAGTGTGCCTAACCTTCCTCAGGACCTAAAAGTGTAAGCTACTGCGTAATAAGTGGAAAAGAGTGAAAAAAAGGTGTAACTGAAAATATGCAAAAGATACAAACAATCACACCAATCGTCTCATCTCGAGGAACATGGTGTAGTGATCAAAAGCTGTGTAGAAAGGAGATGCACAAAATCAATTACTTGTAGTGTAACCAGGCATACTACCCATTACCTCCAATTGTTTTAATGTAATATTTCAGAAAATAAATCGAAAATTATAAACATACCCATCATGTACAAGTAAGAGACCTCACCTCACCTGGCCACAGCTCAGGGAGTGAGGCACCACTCTAGGGAAAAGAAACATTGTGAAACAGAAATCAGACTTACTCACATGATATAGTCTGTCTGTAACACATACATTAATTCATGAAAACTCATCTTTACTAAATGTTATAATAATGGGGAATAGGAAGCATACAGGCGTTCAAATAGGATTGTACAAAGAGCTGACCTTTACAATTAAGCCTCAAATGATGGATAAACCTAAGATGAAAGTTCTCCCACGTGGGAATGCAATATATATTAAATTAAATTAGCTTGAGGACTCAGCAGCCAAGTGCACGCGTTTAAAACCTAGATGTACAATAGGCGAGTCCCGATATGAAACGCCGTCTTTTCAAAAATGCTATTGTAACCAATTGGCCCTAAAGAATAACAAACTTTGAACAACAGGGGCATGAAACATACGAGTCCCGTGATTTGTCCAGACACTATACCTGCATACCATGCAATAGCTGGTAGGAGTCGCCTAATAAGACAAACTTTAAAAAAAAACTTTAAGAAAACGGGTTTATGAAGCACACAATTCCCGTAAATATTGCAGCGGCATAATAAGACATGTTAAATACCGGAAAAGCAGATAAGAAAAGCTTAGTAACGTTCCACACCTCTCTGTCGGTACCCCTGGCTTTCCAGAGCCATCCCAATAGCAATGACCTAATTAGCAAGGCGCTGGATGATGACGCATGAAAACTACTCAGCAGAGTTCATGGGAAATGCAGTTTATTAGCAGATGCGTGAACCCAGCTCAAATAAAACTGCTAAGAAACGCGGTGTTCATGGGGATTGTAGTTTGTTATTTATGTATTTTATTTATTTATTTTATTTAATGCATTTTTATATAGCGCAGACTTTACCCGTGTCAGAGCGCTGTACAATAGAACCAGTTACGTTACATGAGAGAAATGGTACAAAATAGAACGTTACAAAAATAAACAGGAGAGGTAGAGTAAAACCATATAGGCAATAACACAATATCAGACACAGCAATCAAGCGTGGGGAATAAGCAAGAGGATGTTACAAATTTACAATGATGAACTGACTTCCTGGAGGGGTCTGAGAATGAGGGTATTAGTTCTGAAAGTGTCTTTGGAAGAGAAGAGATTTGAGGTCAGCTTTGAAAATCTGGATGGAGGTGGTGGCACGGAGTAATGGCGGAAGCGAGTTCCAGATTCTCACCGCATTACCTGAGAACGATTGAGCCATTGATCTTTACTTTTTGAAGGAGGGGGGCTCAAGCAGAAACTTTTCCGCATTCCGAGAAGGTCTCGGACCTCCTGCCATTTTCAGTTTATTCGCCAGGTAACGAGGGGAAGAAGTGTGCAAGGCGTTATGGGTGATGCAGGCTGTTTTATAAATGGATCTTGCCTCGATGGGAAGCCATCGAAGAGAAGACAGGATAGGATTAATGTGGTCACTTCGTTTGGATCCTGAAATAAAGCGAGCTGCTAAATGGAGGACAGATTTGAGGGGGGAGAGGTGAGATTTGGGTAAGCCAGTCAGAAGAGAATTGCAGTAATCCAGTCTAGAGAGAACTAGCGATTGGACCAGTGTTTTTAGGTCTTTCTCCGGGAAGAACAGACGGATCCCCTACAGAAGTCGCAGCTGGTAACGTGCGTTCTTAGCAATGGAGTTGATGTGGGAGATTAGGTTGAGTCTTTTGTCGAGTATGACACCGAGGGATTTAGCGCTGTCGACAATGACGGGTTTATTGTTGAGTAAATTCATCTGATCTATCCAGGATTGAACCGGAGGAGGGGAGAGAGAGATTAATAGGAGGAGGAATTCAGTTTTGGTGGTATTGAGAATGAGTTGGTGAACTAACATCCAGTTGTGAGTAGAGTTGAGTAGTGAAAGATCGTGTGCGGAAGACACCTTGAGGTAGATTTGGGTGTCATCCGCATAGAGATGGTAGTGGATCCCAGATTTACTTAGGAGGTTCCCTAATGGTTCCAGATAGAGATTAAACATTGTGGGTGTAAGGATAGAACCCTGAGGGATGCCTTGACTTACCGCCAATGGAGACAAAAGACTGTTTGCTATCTTGATCATTTGGGATCTGTCCGAGAGGAATGAGGCAAACCATTTAAGCACTGTGCTTTCCACGCCCATTCTCTGTTGAAAAGTGTTAAGGAGGGTGTTGTGCGTAAAAGCGTCAAAGGCTGCAGAGAGGTCAAGAAGAACCAGAAGGCACAATTCCCCAGAATCGAGTATATGCAGCTCATCATCAATCACTTGCAGCAGGGCTGTTTCAGTGCTGCAATTTTGGATGAAACCAGACTGGAACATGTCAAGGAGATTATTGTCCATAATATGTAGGGAAAGTTGTTTCGCAAAAAACATTTTTCTGTGATTTTAGAAACAAAAGGGAGGTTGGTGATGGGGCGGAAGTTGTTGAGGTCATTCGTATCTGCAGAGGTTTTTTTGTAGAATAGGGGTAACCTGTCCTGTTTTGAGGGCAGCAGGGAGGGAGCCTTGACTAAGGAAGAGGTTAACTACCCTGGTCCAGTAAGAGAAAGTATTGGTGTAGAAATCAATGGCGATGCCACTAGGGATGGGGTCAGAGGAATGGTTGGAGGGTTTGGTTTTAAGGATGCATTTGAGGAGGTCATCTTCCGAGATGATGGCAAAGTTCTGCCAAGTGACTAAGGATTTTCGTTCCTCAATGGGGGGGGGGTGACCTGATCCACTAGTGATTTTACCTTTTTCATCAAAGAATAAAGCAAATTCTGCTGCTTTCTTTGAAGAATCCTCAGGCTTGATGGTTTGGGGGAGAGAAGTTTGGGTTTTTGATGAGGTCAAAAAGTGTTTCGGGTCTGAGTCGAGGAGGGATCTGAAATGTGATGCTTTTTCATGGAATATGTGCTTGTGCTACTTAGATCTTGCTGAACGTAAATGAGAGGGATTGGTGGTGGATGGAGATTGTCTCCACTGTTTCTCCAAGATTCTAAGGTTTTTTCTTTCATCATAGAGAGCTTTATTGAACCAAGGTGCTGAGGGGGTGGGTCTTTTCTTTTTGCTTTGGAGTGGAGCGACCATATCGATTTCGACTGCTAGGACTGAGAGGCAATGGGAGGTGAGATCACTGACATCCACGTTAGGGTCTAGTCTAGGAAGTGATTGCAACGCAGAGTCACACAGTGTGTCAAGATCAATGTTTTTAGTGTTGCGGAACCAGGTAGTTGCCCTTTTGGGTTGGCCGAATGTAATAACGTGCGATAGATGAAAACGGAAGGGAATAAGCACGTGGTCTGACTAGTCTACATGGACAGGGGAAGCAATAGTGAGCAGGTTTGCTTTGGATATGACAAGCTCCAGAATTGAGCCCTTAGAGTGTGTAGTTTCCGAGCAGTGGCAACCTTGTTGGCAGCCGAGTCTTCCAAAGGGCCCCAGTGTAGATTGAAGTCACCCAGGAAGATCTGTCTGTCACTTTGAGACAATTGCTCACTGATGAAGTCAATGAGTTCCTCCAAAAAGGGAGAGCAGTTACCGGGTGGATGGTAGATGACATGGAACCTGAAAGGTGAGCCGTGATGTACTTGAAGTTCTAGGGATAGGCATTCGAATGTATGGAAGAGGATGGAAGGAAGGACTTTAATTTGAAGGGAGTTTCTGAAAATGATAGCGACACCTCCCCCAGTTTTGTCAGTTCTGTCATTTCTGAGGATAGAGTAGTCGGTAGGTATCAGAAGATCAAACAAAGTATGAGAGGAGTCGCCGAACCAGGTCTCAGTGAGGAAGAGCATGTCAAGATTGTGATGGGTGATAGTGTCGTAAATTTCCAGTTTGTGCTTGATTGCAGATCTGCAGTTGTGGAGCAAACAATGCAGCTCTGACACAACTGTTTTAGTGATGGGGGAGTTTGGGGTATTAAGGGAGATGGGGATAAGATTCTTGTATGAGGGTGCCAGGGAAGAAGAGGGAGGCTGGATAGATCTGACAGAGGAGATGGCCTGAATAGAGAATTGAGTAGGATTCTTAGGAGGGGAAAGTGGAGGGGGATTGACATTGGTAGTCTTGTAGCTAGCCAGTAAGTTGGGGATGGCTGTGGATGTCTGTTATCCTGAAATAACCGCGAGTACGCGGTTCTTGTTAAATGAAACACACTTTTAGTGGGAATAGGACAAGACATATAACATACATTTCTAGAAATATAGCTAAAGAACCTACCGTGTTCAAGTTAGAATCATCACACTCTAAATCAAGAGAGGGACTACCTAGTACAAACACTACAATTTACCAATGAACTGTTTGGTGCCAAAAAGGTTATCAAACCCGAGCTTGTTAAATGTACGTGGACGAGATGTATATAGTGTTCTCGCACCCCTGAAAATGGAAACTAGGGCATCCAGGGGCGCAACAGGTTTATTTACAACCAAAAAATTGTGGAAACTCGGGCATCCAGGAGCACAACAGGTTTAGTTATAATCAAAACAGGGGGTCATTTTTATGAAATGGGATCTTAGGAGTGACCTAAAGTAAGTTCCAAGGTTTATTTACAAACAGAAAAGTGTGGTAACTCGGGCATCCAGGAGCACAACAGGTTTAGTTACAACCAAAACAGGGGGTCATCTTTATGAAATGGGATCTTAGGAGTGACCTAAAGTAAGGTCCAAGGTATATCATCATCAAGACCCTTACTGTCACTCTCCAGTTTAAAGATCCAACGTTGTTCTTTGGTAAACAAGAATTTAGGTATGTCTGTGACATGTGAAGGGATAAATGGTTGCTCCAGCACTGTCCAGTAAAGTTCATCTGCCGTATGTTTGTGTGCTAGAAAATGGTTTGTAAGCGCAGTGGCCTGTTTATTACACCTTATAGTGCTCTTGTGCTCTGAGATACAGAGTTTGACCTAACGGGTGGTCATACCCACATATTGGAGCTGGCATGGACATGTGACTAGGTAAATAAATTTGTGACTTGCAATTTGTGTGTCTGACTTGGGACCAGGGTCTTGTAGTCCCTATATCGATTGTGGTTGTATGTCTGGTTTGAGGACAGGCAGCGCAAGACCCACATGGAAAGTGCCCTTGTACTGGCGGCAGATTCCACAGGGTCTCTCGAGTAGATAAGGCCACAGTATGTTTCCTTAGTCGCGTATGGACCAGGCTGTCTCTAAGATTAGCGCTCCTTCTAAACGCAAACAGAGGTGGAGGAATATTCTGATTGTCAATATTTAAAATCCGCCAATGTTTGCATATGGTTTTCTTTATCCCATTAGACGAGGCACTGAATGTACTCACACATGTCAATCTAGGTGTGGTGGGCTTGGGTGCTCGAACCTCCAACAGTGCCTCTCAGTTATTATGGGACGCACGTTTCAAGGATTGGCATACAAGTTTTCTAGGGTAGTTACGTTCACTGAGATGCTGAGAAAGAGATTCTGCATGTTCAATGAACTTCTCTTTAGTGGAACAGTTCCGTGTGATCAAGACCGTGGTAACACGGTCGAAACGCGTCATGCTGGGCACTTGCCGTCACATTATTTTGATGCTGAAACTTCTGCAATAAAGCACTACACTTGAAACATCACGCAGTGGTCCGTACCTGCTTTTTCGCCGTGACTAAGGTGATTCAGGATTGTGGCTGTTTCATGTATAATATATATACATATATTTATATATATATCAGGTATCTCTGCATCATACTGCTTATATCTACATTGTCAGAGCACAAATGGTATTGGTTGTCACAGCAACCATCTGTTGTTCAGAGACATAGAAGAATTGGTATATCAACCATGACAGTGCAAAACGGAAATGAAACGGAAAAAATATATATATAGTTTTCTTGTTGTTGAAGCTACTCACGCTAAAATCACAACATACTATAAACATACATAAATAAACAAAAACTGTGACAGGTGTAAAACAACCGACGAACAGTATTGCATGTAATCAGTTTGTAAGGAGATACTCTGTTATGTGCCGATTGCAGTGAAGGAGACATAGAAGAGTTACAGCTGCATATTTAGCCTGAACCGTTTCAACATAAAGAACAGTACTCTATGTCTTAATGCCTAATATATAATTTGCAAATACGCTTGCAGTGTTACAGGCGCGAGGTGAACACAGGAAAGTCCTTGCACCATGTTGGTTAAGTAACAATAACTAAGGCATGTGGTATAAGGAGGCAGCGGATATGTATATATCTCGGAGGGATGGTCGGAAACAGAAGCAAGGAGGCCGTATAGGATCAATTCTGTAGTGTTTATTGATGGTATACAACACAGCACAGTAAGGATCAAGATGAAAGTTTTTAAATGTTAGGATGGAAAGACAAAAGATAGGGTATTCCTGTTGTTTCAGCACAGGTCTTTAGGTTGCCCTTCGAGGATTCCTTCTGGTTGGGACTCCCGGTTGCCACAGGTACTTCTGGAGCTTCTGTAGAGACCTGGTTGATCCCCGGAGTTCTGGCACTCGCTCAAATAAAAAAAGGAGAAAACAGCTGTCACTGCACACGTCCTACACGTCCAGCCTAACCAGTCACCACACCACGTGATAGAGCCTGTCGTCAAGAGTGAGGTCCAAATGCAAAAGGGAAAAATAGAGTGGAGGGAGAAATTGTAAAGGAAAAAAAAAAGGTGGATAAGTCGATCACCGATCCTAAGTGAGATTACCGTTAATGACTGCGCGGTAATATCCCCATTAAGGGAGGGAAGCGAAGGATGGCGTAACACAGAAAGAGTTATGAGGGATAACGTGAGACAAGAGGGTAGTTAATGCCTCCCCAAAGGCCGAACACACTCCTTCCCCTCTCCCTGGTGCTCCCTCTGCCCACGTCACGTACCGCTGTCTGCCACAACTCTCCTGAGTTGTGGCGGCTCGTGCGTGTCCTACGGGATCCACCAGTCTTCTGTCCAGGTAACAGGAGCTTCTGGGTCTTCCTCCGAGTCCTTCTCCTCGATGTCTTCGTGTCCGCGGCCAACAGCTTCCTCTGGGGTTTTCTCGGTTCCTTCGGCATCTGCTTTGTATTCCGACTCCACCAGCTTCTTTACAGCTGACGCCCGACTGTGTCAGTTTCTGGCTTTTTCTGCCACTCGTGACCTCCTCTGGGCGTTCCTAATTGGTCACCTCGTCTGTTCCCGCCTCTTCCTGGGTGAACTATTTCCGGGTCGTTCTTTGCATGCCGTGGGGCGGGGAAACGGTCCTCAGTTACTATGGGTATGCAGATCGCATTTGCTATGTCGTCGTCATCTTCATTAGCACGGTAAGGCACCCTTGTGGGCTCTACCGCGGGGTTATAGTTAGTAATGATGTCACTGCCATGGTCTTCCTCACATCATATATATATATACAATGGATTACATTGGAGTGAGGATAATAAATCTGACATATTTAAAGTCCAACACTTTCCTACTGTTGCTCAGAGTGAAGTGGGAAAAGTAAATCTTACCCCTTCAATGTCCAACACTTTCCTACTGTTGCTCTACATGTAAAACTAATTTGTAAAATTAATTATAGAATTAAATAATATTTTTTTGATTTTATATTCAAATTTGTGTGGTCTATTCTTTTTTATATATAATTTCATACATATTTTTGTTATATACATTTATTTTTAATTGTTATTAATAATTTTAATGTCATTTGTTTTTATCAATTGTTTAAATAATATTTTTAACATATATTATTATTTAAACTATTAAATTTAAATTAAATATAATACCTTGTATGGTAAAACCAATATACTTACCTGTTTTCTGACAATATTCTGGTCCACAGTATTTTTGTCTCAATCTTTTTGTAGTTTACAAAGAAGGCATGTATTATAGATGTATTTGTGCCTTTTTTCACAATATTTGTGTATCACAACATTTTGTTTCTCAATATTATGTCATACATCCCTCTTTCTGAAATAATCCTCTCCAACCTTCACTCCATCATTACCACAGCAAAAGCTGCTTAATACAGGATCACCATCAAAGTAGCAATCAACAAAAGCAAAGCTGTCTTTAAGGCCATCAAACAGTTTGCCAACTGCACCACGGAATTTGCTATTCCACAACAGTGGACAGATTCAACTATACCAGCCTCTTTTTCAGGGAGAAAATCAAGAAAATCGGGTTTAACATCACCAATTCATCATTCTCATCCACACCATTAGATATATACCCAGCCACCAGACCATTAACAAGAAGCCTTCACACCCCTCCTCCACATTGTCAACTCATCAGTAACACAAAGCAACTTCCTGGACTGTCTAAAGAATGGACAGATCCTCCACCTGCTCCAAAACCTACAATACATTCAGCCAACTTTGCCAACTTCTGTTCTATCATCCACCTCTCATTTGTAGGAAAAAACATTGAGAAGGTAGCTGTCACCAGGCTCCAAGATCACATCAGCAAGATTAACCTACTTCAAGATTAGGGTTCAGACAACACCGCAGTGTTGAATCAGACTGACTCTAAGGAGCTGACAATGCCCTCTACCTCAAAAAACAAAACCAACCATTACTTCTTGGTCCTGATTGACCTTTCCACAGCTTTCAGCATCAACCATCCAGCATTGTTCTACACACTGAAAACTTGCATGGACTTCATTTGCACAACCCTTCAATGGTTCACATCCTTCCTCACCAACCGAGAACAAATTCTTTAGATAGGAACTACCACATTCTGGACCCTCTCCTTTACCTGTGGAGTTCCCCTGGGCTGCATACTGTCACTGATCATTTTCAAAGCTGGCTCCTTCCGCAAGTTCAGATCATCTTCAAGATCATTTGCATTACTTACAAACCCTGCTGTACCAATACACCTCTCTATCTAGCTAACAAACTCAGAATATATGGAGGTGAACACCAGATAATCTGACATCAGTAGATTAGAGACTAAACACTAGAGGATTGACAAAACAAGAAAACAAGCATTCTCAATCTACACCCCAAGATCTGGAACAACTTCCCCTCTGCCATCAGAACAGTATCAATCGTCCTGCAATTCACCACTAGCTCAAACGGGCTGACCCCTTCTATTAGCTCCACGAAGTAATGAAGGCCATCGCCGAATGGATGACGCTCAGCCGCCCGAAACTGAACTCGGATAAGACAGAGGTCCTCATCATCAGATCCATCCCCTCTGTCGCACTGTCAATGACCCAGCAAGTGAACACCGTCTCCTCCTCCTGCTTCAACACCCTCCGCATGCTCTGCAAGATCTAAAGATGGATCCCCACCGGTACCAGAAGGACGGTCACCCAGGCCCTCGTCAGCAGCAGACTGGACTACGGCAACGCTCTCTACGCAGGAACATCAGCCAAACTCCAGAAACGACTACAGCGACGCATACAGAATGCCTCATCCTCGACCTTCCCTGCCACAGCCACATCACAGCCCACCTGAAAGACCTACACTGGCTCCCTGTCAACAAGAGGATCACCTTCAAGCTCCTCACCCACGCTCACAAAGCTCTCCACAACACCGGACCAGCGTACCTCAATGAATGTCTCACCTTCTACACCCCGAACCACCAGCTTCGCTCCGCTGACCTTGCCCTTGTCACCATCCCCCGCATCCGTCGAGCGACCACCAGCGGCAGATCATTCTCTCACCTCGCCGCAAAAACCTGGAACACCCTCCCCATCCGCCTAAGACAGACCCAGAACCTGCTGGCCTTCAGGAGACTCCTCAAGACCTGGCTGTTCGAGCAGTACCAGCATCCCCCCACCCCAGTGCCTTGAGACCCTCACGGGTGAGTTGTGTGCTCTACAAATGTATTGATTGATTAGCTCTATTTTCTCCATTTCTCACCTTCCCCCCACGATAGATTCCCATTGGGACTTTCCCCCTGTACAACACGTCAGAATACCACAACATACATACATGTATACTTACAAGTGTTTACCCTCCCTGCCCCATGACTGTGCTCCAAATTAATCACAGGTCACTAGACGTTCTAATCTTTGAAAGGCATGGCTCGGAGCACATGTTTGTTTGGTTTGTTTTGAGTTCCTGGGAATAATAAAATGCGGTCATGCTTATAACTGAAGGACAAAGGACTAGTTGTTTTCATCCCAAAGTATGACTCAATACTTTCTAACCATTGCACAAGTTTGTTAATAGTAGTTTTGTAGTGAAATGCTAAATAAATAAACCTATGGCAAACACTGCTGAAAGTGACATTATAACAGTTAAGCTGTTTATTTCAATTCTGAAAATCTTTGATGTCTGACCCTTTCATAGAACATTGTTAAAATGTCCTTCTGTTGGTCACCCGAGTCTGGCATGTTTGTAGTGACTTTTTAAGCTGGTTTGGTGTGTTTTTTCTTGTCTGCCGTTTCCACCAGCTGCTCTGCTGCTATTTACTGTCAGGAGGGCAGAGTTTACTTCAGGAAAGAGCAAAGCCGAGGCCTAGAACCACTCCCACAGTCAGTTTTAGCTGCTGCACTCTTAACGCAAAACAATTATTTCTTATCCACCTGTAAAATCTAAGATTGTGGATTCTAATGAACATTCGTTAACCACTTTGTTGGAAGAATTGCAAGCTATTCTTTTAAATACTGATTCTATTGCGTCAGAAATTAAAAATATCCGTAAAGACATGGTTAGTCTTTCTATGAAAGTTTTCTATGAAAGTTTCAGATAACGCACTATAAAATTCAGGATAATAAAGCCGAAATTGATAGCCTCACACTTATGGCAGCAAAGTTTTTACTAATGGGTAAGTTGCTGTTGGATTTAGTAAACCATTTTTGTCAATACAATTTACGTATTTTTAATCTGCCTGAAGACGTGGAGGGAAACGATTGTAGGCAGTTTTTAGAAAAATTGCTGCCTGCCCTACTAAAGATACAATTTTCTGAAAAATTTGAAGTTGACAAAGCACATAGAATTCCATCTCCCTGAAACCCTCATCAGGGTAAACCACGACAAATGATATTTAAAGTTTTGCGCCATAACAATTTGGTGATGATCAGGAAGACAGCTAGAGAAATTCCATTGTGAATGGTAAATGGAAATAAAATCTACATACACCAAGACCTTGCCAAAGAAACTGTTTATCTTCGTAAAGAATTTGCGGAGCTAAGGCCACGATTGCGCTCCTCTGGTTTCAAATATTGTCTTTTTGATCCTTCTATTATGAGAATTTGAAAGGATGGCGTCTCAAAGTCCTTTGAACGACCAGAAGAACTACGTACCATCTTAGACCAACAATCTTCAATGTCCATGGAAACAATTGCTACTAATAATTGACTTTTTTTGGGGTGGTATGATTTTCAATTTAACTTGCCCTTCCTAGATTAGCTATGTGGGTGTTTTTCTGGGTAGGTTATTCTTGGTTATGTGTTTTCTTGATTCTACAATTCTGATTATGTTTTTGTGTTGTTTTATTTATGTTTGTCCCTGTCTTTCCTTTTCTCCCTGTTTCTCATATCTAGAGCTACTTTTAGTAGTCTATATTTGTTTGTTCTGTCCATTTCTATATACATTCCTATTATTTTATGGCTAATATAAATAATATTAAAATTGTTTCTTCGAATGTTAAAGGTTTAAGACATCCCATTAAACGTATTAAAAGTTTAGATTATTTAGCAAGTCACACACTGATATTTGTTTTTTACAGAAGACACAGATTGACGATAAGGTTTTAGCAAATATGCTGAAAAAATGGGTTGGTACTATGGTTTCTTCACTTGCAGTTAATAAGAAAAATGGAGTGGCTATTCTTTTTGCAAAAATATAAAATTTTCAAATACTGAGCAAATTTTCCGATACAGAAGGTCGTTACATTATTGTTAAAATTAAATTGGATTATACGCCTATTTATTTATTTGTTTATGGGCCAACAAATGATGATCCCAAATTTTGGTCCTTATTTACGATAAAGGTGCTTTTTTTTTACCTTAACCCCTTCGCCGCGGCAGGAATTCCGCCGCGGCGCTGGGGGGGGTTTGGGGGCAGCGCGGTGGCGCTGTGCTCATGACGGAACCACTCCGTCACGAGCCACGGTTGAGCTGTGCTCATGACGGAGTGGTTCCGTCACGTCTCCGCCCACTGCGCTAATCGCCCGCACAGGCGGGGAATTAGCGCCGCGTGGGCGGAGCGGCCGCCAACGGCCACAGCATGACGCAACCACTCCGTCATGAGCACAGCGCAACCGTGGCTCATGACGGAGTGGTTCCGTCATGAGCGGGAAAGGGGTTAAAATCTTTTTTCAAAACAGCTAAGCTGGTTGATATTTGGCAATTATACTACACAACTGAAAAATGTTTTACTTTTTTCTCAAATTCTCATAATTCTCATTCATGACTTGATTATTTATTAATATCCCGACAATTAATCCAGTCAATTTCTACTCCATGAATACATAATATAGATATCTCTCACCATGCACTTATCTCAGCTGTTTTTCAATTCCCCCTACTGTTTCTACTCAGTCCAGATGGTGCATGAATACTCATACTGTTCTCAGTGAAATTAATAAACCAAAACGTTTATCTGCATTTCAAGATTATTTTACTTTTAACCCTGAAGGTTCTATGTCCTTGGTAACTCGATGGGATGCATTTATGGCATATATTATAGGTGTAAACATTTCTATTATGGCTCATGAAAACAAATCATTTAATGCTAAAATTAATGATTTGGACAAATTGCTCAGTTAGAGAGACTATTTATCTAGTCTAATGATTTTAAATATAAAATGCAATTAGAAAAAAATGTATGAATTAAATTCCATTTTAAGTAGCTGTACAGGTATACAACAATCCAATAATAAGGCCACATTTTCTTTTAATGCTAATAGATCAGGTAGATTTTTGGCAAATTACTTGCATATTAAAAAAGACTCATATTACTGCGATTCATGGTGTCAATAGTAATATTGCTTTATCCCATATATAGCAAATGTATTTTTAACTTATTATACAACCTTATATAATAAACCTCCCTCTGTGGACTCTTCAGTGATTGCCAATTTTTTGTGCAATTGTGGTTTACAGGAAATATCACAATCGGTCAAAGACGATTTAGATTCACCGATTACTTTAGAAGCGATTGATTTAGCTAATAAATCCCTTAAACTTAATAAATCTCCCGGACCTGATGGAATCCCAGTTGAGTTTTATAAGATTTTTGCTCCTCATCTCATACCTCACTTGCTTCAACTATTTTCCTCTTACAGATCATTAGGAACAACTTCTTGTTCGTTTACTGAAGCATGAATGTTGTTCTTCCTAAACCTATCAAAGACCTCACTATTGTTTCAAATTATCGGCCGATTTCCCTAATAAATCAAGATTGTAAACTTTATGCTAAAATACTTGCACCTAGATTGACCTCTGTGCTTGATTCTCTTGTACATCCTGATCAATCTGGTTTTGTGAAACTTAGATATTCTACAAATAATACCAGAATGTTGCTTCACGCTATTGAACAAGGAACCAAATTAATCAGTACCTTCTGGAGTGTTGTCATTAGATGCTGAAAATGCTTTTGATAAATTTTATTGGCAATTTTTATTTCATTCACTAGTTGCGTTTAATTTTGGCAAATCATTTATTCACATGATATCTGCTCTTTATTCTAGGCCTTCTGCTTGGCTTTTTATAAATTGTCATATTTCTATCAAGGTTTTCTTTTCAGGAGTACATGACAAGGCTGTCCTTGGTCTCCTTTACTTTTTCTTCTAGTTATAGAATCTTAGCTTACTGCTATTATAAATTGTACAGGAATTACTGGTTTTAATATTAATGATGTTATTATATACATTAGCTTATGGAGATGATGTTCTTTTGTTTATTAATAGTCCTGAATCATTACTTCCTCCTTTATTTAATGTAATTTCGTTATATTCTCAAATGTCTGGATAGAAGTTAAATACCAACAAAACAGAATTTTTTCGTTTACATGTTTATTGCACTCCTGATATGCTGCCCATTCAAGATATAATTTGGCAAAGGGAGACATTTAAATATCTTGGTGTTTTGTTTTCCCATAATATTATAAAATTACTCGCATTAAACTGTGATAACATTATAAATTATATTAAAGAAAAATTGTCCAAACGGTCTTCTTTACATCTCTCATGGCGGGGGCAAATAGATTCAATAAAAATGGTAATTGCTGTCAAAATATTTGACTCAATTCCGTAGGTCATTTTATAAAACTATTGATAAACATTTTTCTAAATTTATTTGGAACAATAAAACTCCTCGTATCAGTTACAATAAATTGAAAATTGCAAAATGTAATGGGGGTTTTGGGTGACCTTATTTTTTTAACTATCACCAAGCTTTTATATTAAAGCAAAGTTCTCTTCAGTTTACTCATTCTCAACTTAGAACGCCAACTACCCCAATGCATAAAACCAAGTTACTAGCTGCAATGTCAAGAAAAGCTTTATCTTAAAAAAATGCTTCCATATGACTAACGAAAGAACAGGCATAGCAGCAAGTGTCCGCTACCAGAAACAAAATACTAAAAATCTATACATTTATACTCAGTATGAACTATCAGTCAACGAGCATATCATTCACAGGCAAAAAAAATAATCCTTTCTCATCAGCGATAAAGCTGTTTCCAAGCAAGTTGTGGTTTATTTTTTAATAATTATATAAATACTAGCTCTTTGTTTTACCTGTGTAGGAGGCTGGCTTAGTATATGGGGCACACTTATATAAGTGAGGCACCCTGCACTAATCCAGACAACACTTTTGGAGATTTTAGTGGTCTTAGACAACTTTAAAAAGCTCTCTAAGTGGTAGCTGCGGAGAGCAGCCTTAAGGCTTAGTCCAGAAGGAGTGTTAAGCAGCTTGTTTTACCAGATCTAATCATATAGTGTAGGTTAAATGAAAAAGAACCACACAGTGTATATATAAAAATAGTTCTATTTATTACACAACACTCGCTAACACATTGGTATATCTCCTACCCTGAGATGTAACGACAATTACACAAGAATACTACAATTGTAACAGGTAAGCACAAAATCCTGTGGGAGACCAAACAATACATTAAGAAAGTGGAATGCGAACTGTGACTGAAGTCAGGGCTTGGACCAGGAGACTCAGAAGAGATGGGGACACAATGAACCACCCAAGGTAAGGCTGTGTGCAGAGTGGAAACACAGCTGCTCATCCAATAGAAGTTAAAGGGGAAGTTGCGGTTGCAGTTTTAAAGAAGAAGGACTCTTCCCACTGGACCCTGAAAAAACCCTGTGAAAGACCGAAGGTTGGAGAGTCACCCCACCCGTGGGTACCCCAGAAGCCAAGATTCCTAAACCAGGGAAGCCGGGTGCATAGGTGCGAAGTGGCATCAAAAACTGCCTTACAGCACAATGGGGGACTTCAGGAGAAGACAGAGTCCAGTGGAATCCAAAGTTGGATTCTTGAAGATGAGAATCTGGAAGCAGAGGGTACAGTATCTATGGCATTCTGAGGTGATTGGAAGGCGCGGAAGAGGAATGCCCACCAATTATGGACAGTTCAAAGGAGTTGACGGTGACCTTGTTGCTGCAGCTGTGAGGATCAGGCGACACTGAGGAAAACCACGAGCTGTCCCACGTCAAAAGTCGAGAACAAGGGGGCGGTGTCTGTCGGGAGCACCAACAAGCCTTGGTAGCAAGAACAGGCGTAGAAATTGAGAAGAAACAACATCGGGACCAGCAATGTCCAAGGGACTTACCACATGCAGGGAAGTCAGAGCAGGCCCAGAGCAAGCAGGGGAGCCAGCTGTGGCAGTAGAAGACCCTCATGGGGACCCATGGGGTGAAGGCACAGGCATCATAAGAGGACCTTGAGCAGCTCACCAAGAAGGAAGGCCCACGGTGCAGTGGATGCAGTAAAGACACTGTACTTGGCAGGAAGTGATGCCAGAGGCTGGAGCTTCTTGTAACCTGAAGATCGCTGAAGTGCAGAGTCAACAAGACTTGGCAACGGCAAGTCGATGCGGTGCACAGGGTTTTGGTTCCAGCGGTTCCGACGAGGGAAACTGGCCTCAAAATTGCAGAGAGGACAGATCACATCTGTGCTGCTGAGTCTTTCAAAGTCCATGGGATGTCAGGAGCAGCAGACCAATCAGCTTCCTGCAGATGCAGGGGAGTTACTCCTTCACTACAAGGGAGATTACTTTGGGTGTCCTTGATGCCTACAGGTCTGTTGAAGATCTTGGAAGAAGCACAGACATAGACAACGAAAAAGACTTGCAGAACAGGGAGAGCAGGAGCAGCAGTAGTCTTCCTTGATACAGTCTTGGTTCCTGGCAAGTCAGGTGAAGTCCAATCCTCAAGAAGGTCAAAGACTGACGTGGTTTCAGGCTTGAGTCTTGTCCCACGACTAATCTGATAAGCAACCCACAGGTAACCACTTAAGTACCCAAAGGAAAGGCTTGGGACGATTCAGGGGTCCTTCCCAGAGGAAGGGCTGGGCAGAGGGGAGGATACTCCCATGTCCTTTGTCCAGTTTCGCACCAGAGCAAGAGCTAAGGGCTCTCTGAACTGGTTCAAACTGGAGTATGCAAGGAGGGCACCAAATGGGTCCTTCAAAGCAGTCTGGTGGCGCTGGCAAGTGCCACCAACCTAGACCAATACAATAAGTCCTGTCTAGTGAAGTTGGTCCCACCTCCCTGCGACAGGAAAGCTATTGTTCTACCTTCCCCAGCTCGACCTTGGCTCCGCAGCAGGAGGGCAGAATCGTGTCTGTGGTCGGCAGCAGCACTAGATTGCTGTCAGACCCTGAAAGCCTGTAACCGGTAGTACAGGGGGGTACCCCCATGGGAGCCCCCCCGTACATGGGATCATACTTCCAACACTGGAATCGGTGTTGGTTTATGATTCCAGCATATTTGCACTTTATTTTTCATTTTTAACATATAGCAATGCAGAACTTAATCATAACAGTTCCCTTAGTATTTCTGTTTTACATGTTACGCCTCTTTTATCAATCTACTCCAAACATTTGGTGATTTCTTTACCATAGCAAGGTCTTCTCATGTAAGCACTTGTGCCTACAATCCTCTTTTTGCCCAGCATATAGTGTGTGGCCTTGTTGTGTTCCGCCTTTAGCACTACCCTGATGCTTTGTCTTTGTCTGTATTGTTCTGTGTTGCTTCTGCAGCCCGTTCCTCCCTCTCCCCGTCCATTGCAAGTAGGTATTCCCTCAACGGCCCCCAGATATCGCTGGGTCTAGATGTAGTTGGCTGTAGCGTTGCATAGAGTTCACTGTTTGTATCACAGTGCATCAGACTTTTGATGCATGTGTGTCTATTAGGCATCCGTCTACTTCCCAAGTGTATTGCTAATTCCCTCTTCGCTAGAAGTAGCGCTATGGCCATGTATCTGTGGGTGGCTCTGGGGTTATCTGTTGTGTATCCTAGCAGCATCAGCAGTGGGGATGGGTTTATTTGTGTGTGTACCATGCAAGATAATGTTTGGAAAATGTCATGCCAGTAAACGGCCACCCAACAGAATGTCCAAGTCAGATGTACGAAATCTGCAATGAATGCTTGGCATTTGGGACAATTGACCGAGTGTGTGGGGTCCAGTCTATTAAGTTAGCCTGGTGTGATATACGCCCGGTGTATAAACTTGAAATGCAGTAACTTGTGTCTGTGATTCATTAAAACCAGTTTGGTTTGTGAGCAGCAACTACTCCATGTTTGATCAGACAATTTCATTACAAGACCGGAGGCTGCCATTATGCATTATCTTTTAATGCAACTTCAAGTACAGCCGCCACTTAGTAGTTACATCATAAAGAAAACATCTAGAACAAGTGTATCCAGGCAACGGCAGCACAAGTATCAGCCTCTTTTAAATGCGGCTTCAAGTCAGATAAGTTGTCTTTCTCATATCTCCTATCCTTCCTAGCCACTTTGCTTATTTATACTATGCTTTCCTATCTGTTTACATTACTGTTACTTATCTATTTGTTGTTAGTTGCCTATTCCTTCTTATAAGGTGGTGTATGATTTATTGAGTATGACTTGCCTTTATCGTTTTATTTTTTCTGATACGTATGTCCCACTGTCGTTGAATTTGTGTGCTGAATCGGTCCTCTAGTGTTGTGTACGAAGCTCTTCTCGTGCCCGCGTCGAGGTATCTTAAGTGTGTTTATCCCTTCGTGGAGCGCTCTTCGAGATACGCTCCCCCTTCCGAGTCGCATGTCGCCTCTGCCTCCCTTCCCCTTTCCCCTCGCTGACGTTACCTCACAACCTTGATCGTGGCCCCGTATCTCGCTCGCTACAGCCGGCTCCGTACCTCTCTCGCTGCAGCCTTAGTGCCTTTACTTCGTTGGCATCGTGAAGTCGATTCCCGCAGCTGCAACGTTCAAGCTGCAGGACGCGCAACACTTTCTCTCCTCTTACCTTGTCCCCCGCTAAACACTGCATGGGCTGAATAATAAAACATTTTTTTTTAAAATGGTTAGAGAGGCGAGAGGCAACGCGTTTGTCTTGTTGCTCTCTCGTTAGAGGAAAGTCACTAGCAACGACCCCTCTCACAATGATGTTTCCTAGCAACTGCCTGCAACAGCTGCTAATCGACAGTTGGCAGCTTCGTTTTACCTACCTTTCTCTCTCATCCTACAACATTACAACTACTTAAGCCTTTTTCTCAGGAGATTATAATCAAAAACCCTTTTACCTTCATTTTACTCCATTCCAAGTGACCTAAAAAAAAAGGAAAGAGGGGAAAATGTCTGATTCCGATGACCCTCAGACTATTACACCCGCTCCCTCTAACAAGGAAGATCTTATCAAAAAAATGATCCATAAAGAGATTCATTCCTGCATGAGGGAGACTATTGATAAGATTGTTGCAGGTAAGAGACCCCCCGCACTCCTCGGAGCGCAGTCCAACGAACCTTCTAATGTTGGGGGTAAAAGAACCAAAAAATGCAACAACTTAGATAATGAGGGCAGTTTGGGAGGTCAAAGCACCTCATTTATATTGGGAGGACCACGCGCCTCAAAGCCTGAAGGAGGACTAAGCTCCTCAAATGCTACGGGTGGCCTAAGCGCCCCAAACAAACGATGTGCCTATAACGACACACCTCACTGGGATGCCCTAAGCGGCTCACAATATCCTAATGGCAATGCAACCCTTCTCTTGCCTAGCGTACCCTCTAACGAGTCACTTGACGAGTATATACTGGATCTGGATCAAACTGATGATGATTTTGACCCCGATTTCTCTGAAGAAGAACTCCCCATCTCTTCTAAAAAAGTTATTCTTGACCCCCTCGGTGGGGAAATGTTTTCCCCCGACAACATTCAACACCCTAGAAGCTCCCAGTGGTGGCCCCAAAATCATGTAGCCAAATTTATTAAGACTTGGATCAAACACCCTTTAGAAAGAGAGGCAAGAAATATTCTGAAGGCAGAATGCCCACGATCTGTCATCCAAGAAAAATGTTGCCTTACTCCTAACCTAGACCCAGAGCTAATTAAATTCTTATTTAAATTGGGCAGAGACCCTAGGTAAGGGTTTGAACGCTCCCTCAAAACTTGCCAAGATCGCATGCTTGACATGCTCGGCCCCTTAGGCCGTATGATCGATCTTATCGAAGAAAGCTATATCAAAGGTACTCAACCAAATATTGACCTCCTACGGGGATGGAGTCAGAGGCCAACGCATCCCTCAATACGGAGAGGAGGAAAATAGTCCTTTCTAAAATTGACCCTAAACTCTGTGATATGGCAGAGAAAGAATCTTCCTCTAATCCAAATGGATTGTTATTTGGTGAGGATATGATCAAAGACCTGGGGAAGTACGTAGCTACCTTTACGGCTCTGGATAGGGCGCAAGCCAACATGCGCAGAGTTTTTAACCCTAATGTTTTTGCAGGGGCCGGCAGAAGGGGTCGTTCTGCCGGCCGCTTCTTTCAAAGACCCTTTTCAAGATCAAGAGGTTTTGGACGAGGTTACCAACACAACTCCTCATTATTCCCTCAACGAGATCGTTCCTTCCGTTCAAGAAACTTCAGGTCGAGAGGCATCTCCAATCAAAATTCAACAAGTGAGTACTCCTTCTCTTCTCTCTTCTTCTTTAACTCAAAAAGTAGGGGGTCGCCTAAGGTTTTTCATCCACGTTTGGGAGCAAATTACACACGATCCTTGGGTTTTAGAGACAGTACAAGGTTTCAGAATAGATTTCACGGAGGAACCCTTCCAGACCTCAGCTCCTCTAACATTAAACTTGACTCGAGAACAACATTCTATCGTCGAGGAGGAAGTAACATCTATGTTAACGAAAGGTGCAATTCGAGAAGTTCCTTGGTGTCAGGACCAGCAGAGCAGGCGCAACAGTGATCCCCAAGCTAAAAGGAGTAAGACTGGAATCTAAGATGGCCGCCGCTGTTGGAACGTTTGGGCAGCAAGTTAGCGCTCTAGCGTTCCAGGACAATCAATAGGATCCAGGTGTCAGCCCGGTGGAGAGGCGCACTTCACCGGAGTCGTGAGGAGAGAGAGTCGTAGTTTTGTGCCGTTCGTCTGAGAGGAGAATTCGACGTCAAGTCTGAGAGGAGAATTCGACGTCAAGTTTGAGAGGAGAATAAGTTTCCAGAGTACTAAGTAAGACTGTTCCGTAACTCCCCTCGGAGTTAACTAGTGAGAGTTACTTACCTGCAAGAGAGAACTTAGCGGAGAAAGACGAGCTCATGTTATCTTGTTATACTAGAATAATCTGTCATAGTATCAGTACCTGTTTCTGAAGAAAAGTTTGTGAGGAGAATTTTCAGTGACAACGAGAAATGTAATTCTTATATACCTCAGTAAAAAGTCCAGTCAGCAGTCTGAGAAGGAACCCGACTTTCAACCCACAGGGAATTGCCTTGAACTGAGATCACCTCAGGGTAGTGAAATAATAGAGCAGTGCGCAAAATCAATGTAGTGGGGCAGAACCCTACAGAGTAGCGATAAAAGACTCCCAAGAAGCTTCTTAGGAATCCTTCCAGTTGAGCAACTTCACGAGGAGGAATAAGAAACGAAAAGACATGGTAGCAGTACACATTAAGTAGAAGAAGATGAAGTACTCCCCAACAGAATCCAGTTAGAGGCGCCGTCAGTGGTTTTTAGGGTAAGCGAGTCAGTAGTAGCAAGAAATAAAAGCCAGGTTGAGGGAGAGAGTAGGATAACTAAGAAAGATCATTTGTATTGCAGAAAAGCTACACCACAAGGCGACACACCACCACACAACAGAAGAGGAGCATCGGTCACTAACGTTAGGGTGGGTATAACCTGGAAAGGTCACTTAGGGCGTAGTAGAGAAGAGATTAGAGTAGGGCACCAATTAATCATTACCTTTTTTCCTCACAGTACGTCCGCTTCTACCACAGCAGTGGAAGATAGGAAGAGCGAAAACACTCAAGAAAGAAAAAGACGTAGTGGCTGTCTCTTCTCTGTCCAATTCCCCTTTCCCCCCACCGGTTCACTTGGGCTTACTTGTGTCGATCGACGAGTGGCCCAGAGAGCTGGGAAGGGGCGTTGGGAACTTTCTGCTCCCGAGCGAAACAGAAGAGCACTGAGTCTGACAGAGTGAAGTGCCCACGTTTTTTATTCGCTCTTGAGCAGAATGGCTGAAAGTTTGGACTTGAAAAAATTAGGAGAGGTTTTAGAAGGAATTCAAAGAGAGTTAATTTCCGTTAGGGAGGAGAATAGGGAATTGCGAAAGGAAACCACAGATTTAAACTTAAAAATGAGTGGCATAGTCTCGGACCCGAGTTTTAGGTACCCAGTTAATTCAGAAGGAACTACCAGTGAGTCTTCAGGCACTCAGCCTAAAGTAACGACACAAGTAATCCATTCCTTGTCACCTGTAATTCCCTTGGCCCCCCCAGAGCGTTTTAGTGGAGATCCCCAGAAGGCACAGGTATTTTTGACCCAATGCACGTTACATTTTATGTGTCGTCCGGCATTATTTCCTGATGCGCAGTCTAGAGTGGCCTTCATATTGTCGTACTTAAGTGGAGATGCGGCGTCATGGTCAATGCCTCTGGTCACCTGCAACGCTCCATTGTTATACGATCTGGATGAATTCAAGAAAGAATTCCTTCGCATTTTTGACAGAAGAAGAGTATCCCAGGCCACAGACAATGAACTATTGGAAATTAGACAGGGAAGCAGAGACCTAGTAGCTTACTTGGCTCAATTTAATAAGTTGGTGGTAGAAACGGAATGGCCAGACAACAAGAGAGCTGCTGTGTTTTATCGAGGTCTAAAGGACGAGTTGAAGGACGCATTAGCACAAGTACCCAATCGACCCACGGAGATATCAGCATTGATCGATCTAGTTTTAGAAATTGACTTCCGCCAAGGAGAGAGAAGAGGAGAAAGGAGGCGAGATTATCGTCCAAGTGTGCCTCGGTTTGATCGGGTGAGAACAGAAGGCAGTAAGGAAGGTGACGTTGCCCGTGGGGGAGAGCCCATGCAGATTGGAACAATCCGAGGTCCACTTACCAAGGAGGAGAAGGAAAGAAGGAGGCTGAACAAGCAATGTTTATATTGTGGAGGATCTGGGCATTTTGTTCGGGATTGCCAGAAGAAGCCCAAGCAGAAGCCGGCGGGAAACGCCTCGCACCACCAGTAGGCGGAGTTGGACTGGTGGATGCAGATGAAGAAACAGCTCCAAATGCGCATACCCTGGCGAATACCTTGCAGTCAGCAGCTCCGCACTTAATCTTAATGATGACGCTACGTTACCGAGAACAAACGTTACGGCGAGTCGCAGTGATGTTAGACTCGGGAGCAACCGGCAACTTCTGTGACCTGAAGTTCGCGGGAAAGATTGGATTGAGGGCCATCAAGAAGGAAAGAAGTGAGGCTGTTCGAGCAGTAGATGGCACGAATCTTTCATCTGGACCCATAGTGAGTCATACTGAAGTCGTGGAGTTGGAATCTGAAGAAGGTCATCGAGAAGATATCCAATTCAATTTGATTGATGCTCCGCAGTTCCAACTAATCCTGGGGTTACCTTGGCTGACCGAACACAACCCTACAGTAGATTGGGGAGCTCGAACGGTGTCCTTGAACTCTGAGTATTGCAAGGAGCACTGTTATTTGGGAGGTCCCGGACATCCAGAAAAGACCCAGGCCCTTCTTTTAAGTGAAGGAAATTCCACCATCTGTGTGATCAACACTGTAGAACTACCAGAGGAATATGAAGAGTACCAAGATGTATTTAGTGAAATGGAGGCGGAAAGACTCCCTCCGCATCGAAGCTTCGATTGCAAGATAGAATTGGAGCCCGGATCCAATCTTCCATGCAGCAGAATCTATGCTCTAACTGAGAAGGAGGATGAGCACTTGAAGGAGTATCTGCATAAATATCTGGAGAACGGTTTCATAAGACCGTCACAGTCCCCCGTGTCGTCGCCACTTTTTTTTATTCCAAAAAAGAGTGGGGAATTAAGAACCTGCATTGACTACAGGGCAATAAACAGAATAACGGTGAAGAATCGGTATCCCTTGCCCTTAATTTCTGTATTACTGGATCAGGTGAAGGAAGCAAAAATCTATACAAAATTAGACTTGAGAGGGGCCTACCACCTGGTCCGAATACGGGCAGGGGATGAGTGGAAGACGGCCTTTCGGACAAAACATGGCCTATTTGAATATCAAGTAATGCCGTATGGCCTATGTAATGCCCCAGCAGCTTTTCAGCATTTCATCAATGATGTTTTGAAGGAGTTTATCGATCGGCATGCATTGGTGTATATAGATGACATCCTCATTTATTCGAACAATGTGGAAGAGCATGAAGAACATGTCAAGAAGGTGTTGCGGAAACTGCGAGAGCACCGTCTTTATGTCAAGCTGGAAAAATGCGCCTTTGGGGTATCATCCGTAGAATTCTTGGGTTTTGTGCTCGCCCCCAGTGGGGTGACTATGGACGAGAGTAAAATCAAGGCAGTGCTGGAGTGGGAATCTCCGAAGTCCGTGAAGGAAATCCAAAGCTTTATCGGATTTGCAAATTTTTACAGGAGGTTTATTCAAAATTTCTCTCAGAAGTTAATTCCAATGACAAGGCTGCTAAGGAAAGGCGTCAAATTTGAATGGTCAGAGGAGGCAGAAGAGTCATTCAAACAGTTAAAAAGAGATTTTACTTCTGCCCCAATTCTATTGCATCCAGATCCATCAGAGCCATTTTTTGTAGAGACAGATGCCTCCAATTGGGCCTTGGGAGGAGTGCTATCACAGAGACACAAAACAACTGGTCAACTGCACCCAGTGGCCTATCGTTCGAGGAAGTTGACGGCGCCAGAAGTTAATTATACCATCACGGAGAAGGAGTTGTTGGCCATCAAGGATGCCTTCAAGGACTGGAGACACTACTTAATGGGGGCCAGACACGTGGTGACCGTCTACACGGATCATCGAAATCTGAAATTCTTGAAGTCTGCGAGAACTTTGACACCAAGACAATTGAGATGGTCATTATATTTTGCGGATTATGACTTCATAATTACTTACCGTCCAGGGGCTCAGAATGGTAAGGCGGATGCCCTATCTAGGAGGGGAACTGAAGAAGTCATGGAGGAGGTTAAGGATCAGACCATCATCCCTTCCCAGAGAATAATTGGAGCAGTTTTGCGAGAATCACAGGACAAGAAGAAGCAATTCTCTATGACCAAAGAGGAACTGGAAGAATGGGTGAGAGAAGATTCTGGTCGAGAGGTTCGGGAAGGCTTACCATATCATCATGGAGTCCTTTACTTGCCGACAACCGAAATGCAGCAACAGGCCTTGAAGGAAAGTCACGATGATCTGTTGGCAGGCCATAAAGGAATAACTAAGACTGAAGATCTTGTGAGGCGACGTTTTTGGTGGCCCAGTTTGGCAAAGGATGTGCGACAATATGTGGCCACTTGTGACATTTGCGCTAGAGGAAAGCCGGAAAGACAAGCTCCGCAAGGGTTACTGCAACCTTTGCCCACACCACCACACCCATGGCACACGATAACCTTGGATTTAATAGTAGATTTACCATCCAGTAAAGGTTATGATACTATTTTGGTGTGTGTAGACGCATTTACTAAGATGGCACATTTTGTACCATTGAAGGGAGTACCCACGGCAGTAATTCTGGCGCATGCCTTTAGCCAACACATAGTTCGAGCCCATGGCATACCCAGGGTGGTGATATCCGATAGGGGATCCCAATTTTTATCCCATTTCTGGAAGGCCTTCACTAAAAAATTAAGTATTGACTCTAGGTACACGACTAGTTATCACCCAGAGACAGATGGCCAAACGGAGCGCACAAACCAGGAGTTAGAGCAGTATCTAAGACTCTGCTTATTAGAACAGGAAGGAGACTGGCCGGATTATCTGTGGGCAGCGGAGTTTGCCCACAATAATGCAAAAAACATGTCCACAGGTTATTCCCCCTTTTATTTAAATACAGGAAGACATCCCCATCAAGCTGTAGATTTTCAAGAGGTAGATGTTCCAGCAGTAACAAATTTAGTTGATCACATGACAAGAGTGCATTCACTAGCCACAGACAATTTAACCAAGGCAAAGGCGACTTACAAATTCTATTCTGATAAACGAAGAAGGAAGGAACCTGACTTACTAGTTGGAGAAAAGGTTTGGCTAAACACAAAGAACCTTAGGCTCAAAGGGGTTAGGAAGTTCCAACCCAGATTTATAGGGCCATACGAAATTGAGAAAAAACTAAGTACTGTAAACTATCAGTTGAAGTTACCCAAAGGATTGCGGGTGCATCCCGTTTTTCATGTCTCCTTATTGAAAAAGGTTTCAAGAGGCCTACGAGTTAAAATACCCCCAAAACCAATCCAAACTGAATTGGGGGAAGAATTTGAGGTACAGCGAGTATTGGATTCCAAGATACGAAATGGCCAAATGTACTATTTATTGGATTGGAAAGGTTATGGGCCCGAAGAAAGAGCGTGGGAAGTTTCTTCAAACATCCATGCTCCTCGTCTGATTAGGGAATTTCACAGGAGATTTCCTAATAAGCCCAGGGTGGGAGGACGCCCTTTGAGAGGGGGTACTGTCAGGACCAGCAGAGCAGGCGCAACAGTGATCCCCAAGCTAAAAGGAGTAAGACTGGAATCTAAGATGGCCGCCGCTGTTGGAACGTTTGGGCAGCAAGTTAGCGCTCTAGCGTTCCAGGACAATCAATAGGATCCAGGTGTCAGCCCGGTGGAGAGGCGCACTTCACCGGAGTCGTGAGGAGAGAGAGTCGTAGTTTTGTGCCGTTCGTCTGAGAGGAGAATTCGACGTCAAGTCTGAGAGGAGAATTCGACGTCAAGTTTGAGAGGAGAATAAGTTTCCAGAGTACTAAGTAAGACTGTTCCGTAACTCCCCTCGGAGTTAACTAGTGAGAGTTACTTACCTGCAAGAGAGAACTTAGCGGAGAAAGACGAGCTCATGTTATCTTGTTATACTAGAATAATCTGTCATAGTATCAGTACCTGTTTCTGAAGAAAAGTTTGTGAGGAGAATTTTCAGTGACAACGAGAAATGTAATTCTTATATACCTCAGTAAAAAGTCCAGTCAGCAGTCTGAGAAGGAACCCGACTTTCAACCCACAGGGAATTGCCTTGAACTGAGATCACCTCAGGGTAGTGAAATAATAGAGCAGTGCGCAAAATCAATGTAGTGGGGCAGAACCCTACAGAGTAGCGATAAAAGACTCCCAAGAAGCTTCTTAGGAATCCTTCCAGTTGAGCAACTTCACGAGGAGGAATAAGAAACGAAAAGACATGGTAGCAGTACACATTAAGTAGAAGAAGATGAAGTACTCCCCAACAGAATCCAGTTAGAGGCGCCGTCAGTGGTTTTTAGGGTAAGCGAGTCAGTAGTAGCAAGAAATAAAAGCCAGGTTGAGGGAGAGAGTAGGATAACTAAGAAAGATCATTTGTATTGCAGAAAAGCTACACCACAAGGCGACACACCACCACACAACAGAAGAGGAGCATCGGTCACTAACGTTAGGGTGGGTATAACCTGGAAAGGTCACTTAGGGCGTAGTAGAGAAGAGATTAGAGTAGGGCACCAATTAATCATTACCTTTTTTCCTCACAGTACGTCCGCTTCTACCACAGCAGTGGAAGATAGGAAGAGCGAAAACACTCAAGAAAGAAAAAGACGTAGTGGCTGTCTCTTCTCTGTCCAATTCCCCTTTCCCCCCACCGGTTCACTTGGGCTTACTTGTGTCGATCGACGAGTGGCCCAGAGAGCTGGGAAGGGGCGTTGGGAACTTTCTGCTCCCGAGCGAAACAGAAGAGCACTGAGTCTGACACTTGGGCTTGCATAAATTTCGTAAGCAATATCTTCCTCGTGGAAAAGAAGGACAAAGGGTGGAGACCTGTAATAAATCTAAGAGACTTGAACAGGTATGTCACTTACAATCATTTCAAGATGGAAGGTATCCATCTCCTCAAGGACATGCTTTTAGAAGGGGACTGGCTAGTCAAATTAGATCTGAAAGACGCCTACTTCACCATTCCTATGGCAGAGGAATCCCAGCCCTTTCTTCAATTTGTTTGGAACAAACATCTATACCAGTTCCAAGCTCTTCCCTTCGGCCTATCTTCAGCCCCGTGGTGTTTCACCAAAGTCATTAAGGCAATTACCACGGTCCTTCGGGAAAGAGGTGTCCGCCTCATAATCTATCTAGACGACATTCTCATCATGTCCCAAGACAACTCCCAGATCCTGAAGGATTTAAAATCTATCGTGGATTTGATAGAAAGCACATGGTTTATTATAAACAGGGAAAAGTCCATCATGACTCCCTCCCGATCTCTAGAATTCCTTGGCTTCACGGTAGACACCGTGAAGTCCATGCTTTTACTGCCTCGGAAGAAGATATCCAAGATTCGCAAGGAAATACGCCACGTCCTAAAGTCAAACCTTCTAACCTTGCGGGAGCTAGCCAGACTTCTGGTCCTCCTCTCATCATCTATCCAAGCCATCCTCCCTGGCCCACTTCATTACCGAGCACTCCAGAGACTCAAAAGGAGTGCCCTACGTTCCGGACTTTGGTACGGAGACCAAATTCATCTGGTCCCAGAGGCCAAGGAGGAACTCTCTTGGTGGCCGGAGAATTTGGACGCATGGAACGGGAAGGCCATTTTTGGGACTTCACCGGACCTGATTCTGGAATCGGATGCAAGCCTTCATGGCTGGGGTGCCTGTTTTCAAAACCACAGCACCGGGGCTTCATGGGCTTATTCGGAGAGTTGCCACCATATAAACTTCCTGGAGCTTACCGCCGGACTCTATGCGCTAATGAGCTTCGGGCGATCCCTTCAAGGGAAGTCAGTCCTCCTCAAAATGGACAACATATCAGCCGTTGCTTATATAAATCGCCTTGGAGGGACAAGGACTCCGGACCTCTCCAACCTGGCCAAGGAGTTATGGATGTTTTGTTTAAAACACCAAATTTCTCTAAAAGCAGAATACCTGCCCGGCCTAAAAAATGTCTGTGCGGATTGGAATTCAAGGTTCCTCGTAGATCACACCGATTGGAAATTAAATCCAATGATATTCAACAATCTAGACCTTATTTGGGGTCCTCTAGAAATAGACCTCTTCGCAAGCAGACTCACAACACAACTTACAAGTTATTTCAGCTGGCTTCCAGACCCGGGGGCTCTAGCAGTGAACGCCTTTCTCCAACACTGGAAGGACCTTCGGGGATATGCCTTTCCCCCCTTTGCAATGATCCAGCGTGTCCTCCAGAAGTTGAGGACAGAACGGTCATCAATAGTCCTGGTGACGCCGTTTTGGCCGTCCCAAGCTTGGTTCCCGTCAACATTGGAATTAGCTTACGAAAAACTCTTTCTGCTTCCAGCTGCTCCAGACCTCCTAAAGGACAGAAACGATTTCGATCACCCCCTTGTTCTGAATGGGACTTTGAACCTTCTTGCCTGGAAAGTGTCAGGCGAGCCAACGAAATCACTGGACTTTCGGCGCAAGCTTCTTCTCTCCTCCAGGATTCCTGGGCACCCGGTACCCATTCTAGGTACAACGGAATCTGGAAAAGATGGGTTCGTTGGTGCATGGAAAGGAACCTGGATTCCGTGGAGGCCCCTATTGTGCATGTAACCAATTACCTGGTAGAACAATTTGAGAGAGGTCTTTCCTACAGATCCATTAACTGTTATAGGTCGGCCGTTTCCGCTGGTCGATTCCCTCCTTAATGGTCGATCCATTGGCAAAAACCCAATCATTTGTAGAGTAATGAAAAGTATCAGACTTAAGAGGCCTCCAAAACCTAAATATGACTCGCTTTGGGACGTAAGACTGTGGATTTTAGCCTTTTCTTTATTTGCATTATGTAATGCTTTGTTTTATTATATTACTCATTCGTTTATCAATTTTGACTACTATTGCCTTTTGTGGTTTATGCTATCTTTAACCTTGTTTAGCAATTTTGACTGTTATTGTCTTTTGTGGTTTATGCTATCTTTAACCTCAGTTGTTTCTTTCCCCTTCATAGGGTGATAAGTACCTTTCCTAATTTTATTTACCTTTTCAGATAATTCGTCTTGACTGGATTTTTTCTTCGCCTTGCATCGTAGCGGCAGTTACCCCCCTACTCTGTTCCATGGATTGATCTTTCGTGATGTCGCCAGCTTCTGGACTTCGTTGCCACGGAGGAACTTTTCTTCTTCTTTCTTGATTTCATTGCATTTAAAAGAGGCTGATCCTTGTGCTGCCGTTGCCTGGATACACTTGTTGTTCTAGATGTTTTCTTTATGATGTAACTACTAAGTGGCGGCTGTACTTGAAGTTGCATTAAAAGATAATGCATAATGTCAGCCTCTGTGTCTTTAATGAAATCCAGATTCCCTGGTCATGGTAATAGGAGAATCGCAATTCTTGTCCCAAGTCACTCTCCCACTACGCGCGGACCGTGGTGTCTCATATGGGGCTCAACGCCAGGCTAGCGTGGTGGAGCTTGCAGATTAGGTGGGCCTCGTCTGGGTCAGCGATCAATGGTGTTAGTCGTGGAATGTCTCTGGCTCTAGTGGGTATGTTGGCATTTGAGCTTTAAGCGCGCTTTGTAAACGTTGTAGTACGAACTGATTTATTAGGGGAGCGTTTCGGAACCGCGGGTCTGCTGTGTGCAAGAATATGTGTCCATTCGGGAAGAAATCTCCAAATGTTGTTAGGAAGTATCTCGTGAGTGTGCTGCATCAGTGCTTTTTAGGTGATGGGTATCCAAGGGTTGGCTATTAAGGGGATCGTAAATGCCCGCCCACTTTACTTAATAATCTCGTCCATGCCCAGCTAGTGGTAGATACTGTTTGTATATCTTGCGGGTCTTGTGGCAGTACTTTTGGCAGTAATGACGCTAGTCGTAGAGGCAAAACTAGGTCAGCCTCCAGTTTGGCATATGGCAAGCGTGCATCTGGGTAATACAAGTGGCAGGCGAAGCTGCATTGGGCAACTAGGTAGTATAGGTGTAGGTCAGGGACACTGAACCCTCCCCGGTCAAATGGTAGTGTTAGTGTGGACCACCCAAAAGCGGCTGCTTGCCCCCCCCATACTAATCTAATAAGAATGGACCACAGTGTAGTGAAAAATGCATTTGTTAAGTGAATGGGGATATTCTGGAATAGGTACAGAAATTGGGGTAGTACTATCATTTTTACATGGGCAATCCGGCCCGCTACGGACAGCGGGAGCTTGATCCAGCGCTCCACCCGCTCCTCAAATTTATGTATTGCTGGGCCATAGTTTAGTTGTAGTGTTTTATCATTTTCTAAGTGTATAATGATTCCTAGGTATTTCGTAGATGTGTCACAACACACCAGCGGCACTTCGCTAGATGTGGGTTTTGTTGCAGCTGTTAAAGGAAATAGTTCTGACTTTCCCCAATTGATATGTAGGACTGCTAGAGCACCACATCTTGTAAACTCTTGAAATAATGGGTGATTCCAGCATATTTGATACCAAACATGACCAGGTTTGGTGCAGCCACTATATAGTTAGACATCTCGTAACGACTGATGTCCACTATATGTATTAAAATGGCTGCTCGCACTTACAAAGCCTGGAGAATCGACTCCGTGGTTTGTAGGGGTGTCTTGCTCATGCAGGGAAACCCTAACACTTATAACCAAACACCCTGATTTATAGGTTTTATGTGCAGTGACCTCAGATATAAGGAAACCTATCTGTTGTGAGAGGTGCAAGCACCAACTCACACAGTCTGCAATGGCAGACCTGTAGCCACAGTCTGAGTGGTATCTCATGGGTGGCACAATACATGCTGCAGCCCTTGGGTGATCCCTGGTGTACCTATGCACTCGGTACCTTAGTACCATATGCTGGGAATTACAAGGGTACACCAGTAGCCAGTTTTAGAGTTACCTAGGTACTTCATATGTCAAATTGCGGGAGGAAGCATAGTGACTGGAGTCCTGATTAGCAGAATCCCAGTCGGAGAGGTAAAAAATAACACTGACACCAGCAAAAAGTGGGGGTAACCATGCTAGAAGGATCCTACCTTCCTACAACCTGCAATTCAGATACTTGTGAGATGGCTGCTATAAAGTGTTTAACTAGCTTTGTAACATTCTAGCTGACTGCTATTGAGTGTTTGATAAGGTTGTAATTTATTCAGGTCTCCTTCAAAAATAATAACAATGCATGGCACACCTAAAAGGGTTCAGATTTAAGAATGTTTTTTAATTCAATTTTTTATTGTATGCATATAGGGTTATCAAGTTTAAGTGGCAGCATGTTTTCCTCTTTCTTCCTTTTTTTAGTAGGATATGAGTGCAATACAAAAGGTAACCATCTTACCCGCTCACCTTTGCAAGATCTAGAGGCTTTACCATTGCTCGCTTTCATGTACGTTGCTCCTCTCATGATATATATATATATATATATATATTCTCTCCAAAGTTCCCTTTCTTGTAGCAAAGGATGACGACGCCATGTCTTGCTCAAATAATGAATTTATTTGTCAGCTGCTGGACGCGTTTCGCCTGACCCGCAGGCTTGTTCACCAACAGTGTGAATAAAGTTTACCACCATTTTAAACACACCATAACAATGTCACAGGATCGTACTACAAATGCAGTGCATTAGAAAAGAGACTCGTAGTTTTCTTTTTACCCAACATTAAATCATAATAAACTCAATGTTTTACTCGCATTGCCTCAAATTCAAAACGGGATACTTTAAAATTCATTATCCTCTTTTAGAATTACATGACCAGCACTCCATCAATTTTTAGCGCTGTAAACAAAATGCAGTGACACGCATGCTCGACATTCGGACGCAACAATAGTTCTCAATGCAGGGCTAGTGCCCATTCTTACATTATCAAAAGATCCTGTTTTAATACACTATAAAAGTACAAAATTTTCATACTAATAAATGCATACTCCAATATGCTATAGTTCCCGATGTCTATGCGTGTTCTTTGCACATTAATTTGTATTTGTATCAAGCCCAAGTGGGCATTACATCATAAGCTGAAAAGGTAAAAATTGTCTAAATACCACCTTATTACACATGTGACAGTTATAGTGTGAACAATCCCTAATAACACCTACAAAATGTGATATATCCAATGGTTTAAAAACAAACAAGAAAGGGAGAAGCATGATTCAATATAATATAATATTTTACAGGTGAGTGTGTAAATCTTCTTCCATATTTAAGCCAGCAGGGATTTTACAATTTAGTTTAATTATATACATTGATTCTAATCTCCTGAAATATTTCTCACGGTTGCCTCCTCTCTCATTTGATTTAACTGCGTCTATAACATAGTAAGACAGTCCAGTTATTTTCTTCTGATGGTATCGTTCAAAGTGGCATGCCACTGGATACGCTTTGTCTCCGTTTTTAATGAGCTCTTAGATGTTGTAAAACACGCTTATGGAAAGGTAAGATCGTACTGCCCACGTACCTCAAGCCACAGGGGCACTGAAGTACGTAGACAGCATGGTCTGTTTTGCATGTATAATGGCCTCTGATCTTGAATTCTTTACTGGCTAGTCCCGATGTGTACATGGTGGTATTAATTCCATGGACACAAGCTTTGCACTTGGTGCATTTAACAAAACCTTCTTTCTTACTCAACCACATTTTAGTTGATTTCTTGGTGGGGACAGTTTTTAACACATTGCTGACCAACATTTGCTTGAAGCTTCTAGCTTTCCTAAATGTTAATTGGGGCCTTTTTTGGACAATCTTTCCTAACACTGGATCGCTACGAATCAGGTGCCAGTGTTTGGTCAAAATGCTCCTCACCTTTTAATGTTGTGTGTTGAAAGTGGCTATCATCCTACACTCATTTATGTTTAGGATTTATTTTTTCTTTCTGGTGTTGCTTTTGCTAAAGAGAATGTCTTCCCTTGTTCTCTTTTTGGCATTTGTAATGGCTGAATTAATACATTGTTCAGGATAGCCTCTTGCTTTGAAACGTGCATGCAATGTCTGTAATTCTACACCACAACTTTCTCGATTGCTGCAGTTTCAAATTGTCCTTAGACTTTCCCCATACGGGATGCTATTGATTAGATTTTGGGGATGGAAGCTCTTGGCGTGCAGCAATGTATTGCCGGCCATTGGTTTCCGATACAAAGCAGTTTCCAATTTGCCTTCATTGATGTAGATGGTTAAATCTAAGAAATTAATACTGATGTCACTAATAGAGCTAGTAAACCTTAGATTCAAATCATTTATTTGCAACTTTTTAATGAATTCAACTAAATGAGGATAATGAATTTTAAAATATCCAGTTTTGAATTTGAGGCAATGCGAGTAAAACGTTGAGTTTATTATGATTCAATGTTGGGTAAAAAGAAAACTACGAGTCTCTTTTCTAATGCACTGCATTTGTAGTACGATCATGTGACACTGTTATGGTGTGTTTAAAATGGTGGTAAACTTTATTCACACTGTTGGTGAAAAAGCCTGCGGGTCAGGCGAGACGCGTCCAGCAGCTGACAAATAAATTCATTATTTGAGCAAGACACGGCGTCGTCATCCTTTGCTACAAGAAAGGGAACTTTGGAGAATTCAATACGGACTTTGCTGGGTTGGTCCGTGCAGACAACGCGCCCTTTGTTCTGGAGCTGCAGCAGTTTTAACCGAGCACACATGCTCCGTTTGATATATATATATATTAAACTAAGTGGAGGCTCCTCCAAGCTCCACTTCCTCTACTCCATGATCCATTACTCCATGCAATTTATAATTTTAAAACTAGGAGAAGGCAAGGGTTTGAAGCTGGTGGCAAGATGTCTGGTGACAAGGTACCAGAGTTTTTAAATGTGCACCAATGTTTACAACAGCTGGAATTTCATTACAACTGAGCCCAAAGCCCTGCAGTTTAACGTTTCTTCATTCTAAACAGACATACCATGGATATTAGGAAATAACCCAATGTAGGGGAGGGGAGGCTTGAAACGGATCTAAATCAAGACATCCTACCCTGAAGGCAACCTGCCCCTAAACATCACCAGTCACAACCGGCAAGACGGGCGGGGGGGGAGGGTCGCATGGGGTGGTGGTAATTAAAATAAAAAACGTACCTTCCTCTGGATCACGTGCCGCCGCCTCAGCTCCTGCATCTCCTGCCGCGTTTTACCTAGACAATCTACCTCCCCTCCCCTAAGCCAATCATAATGCTCCAATGGCAGCATTGTGATTGGTGCGGTGGAGCGGACAGCGCCCCAGCCGGGCGCCTGTAGGGAGGGCATTTTCTCTATGTAGGCTGCATGTAGCCTACATAGAGAAAATGTAGAGTGCGCATGATTGGTTTGGCCGGCCACTCTGGGCCGACCAAACAGTCAGGGCCCACAATAGTGGGCAAGCCACTCCCCCCCCTGCCCTCGAGCAGGTCCGCCCGCCCCCAACCAGGCACTTCTGCTTTCTCGCATTGTGAGAAGCAGAAACATAATATGGTAGTTTTACCATTTTATATTTCTGCTTCTTGCACTACGAGAAAGCAGTGAGGCGACACCCCCACGCCCCAATGGAGGAGCCGCCACTGAACATCACAGTGTCATAAAGAGTTGGTATTGACGACAAATGCCGTAAAATTGCAGTAATAAGTCTATTTTGCCTTTGTCTTTTAGCCTTTGGCTGTTAAGCAGGTGGCTCAGCGAGTTTGCAAAACTCCAACAGAAAGTGCTGCTCCAAGTAATGAAAAACAAAATGCCACACAGAGGAAATCCTAATGCCAGTACACAGAAATATTGGCAGCAGGGGCTCATAAAACGTACCCAGAAAAAGGAAAGAAGCACTGATATTATTAGCTGATAAGATCAAATAATTAATATTTTTTCTCTGGGGAAAAGTGGGGGCTCTAGTCTAGCGCATTTAGCCTTCTGTTTTTCTGTTACCTCTACTTGGTCAGCAGCTTCATGAAAGTAGCATACTGATAATTAAAAAACAGAGCAGATGTTTTCAGTGTGCTGTTTGAGATGCCCATGGCTAGGCTTGACGACACACAGGGTTGCCGCGGCGCACAGATTGGGCACCACTGGGTAAAGAAGATTTTCACTGTTGTTAGAAATGGGGATCTCTAGTTGGCAGTGGCTGGCGCCAATGTCCAAATAGGGACCCTTCTTCCTAAGTCAGAGTAAGGGGGCTACACCCTTTGATAACCCATGCTCAACCCTGTGGTAACTTAGCACGAGCAGACAGGCCTATCTCAGAGGCAGCTTGTGAAGCATTTTTGACAATACACAATAACACAGTGAAGACACTACAAAGGGACACCACACAAGTAGTTATAGAAAAATAAGGATCTTTATATAGGCTTAAAACACGGCTCAAAAGCGATCAAGAAGCCACAAGTAAATATGGGTTCACTTAAAAAGCAATAAAAAGTGTGTGAAACGAACTTACTTCGAGGCCAGGGTCTACGCGACCCGGGATGCACAATGTACCTGAAGTTTAAAGGGGCACGGCATGCAGCTTCGTGAGGAAGCCGCGATGATCACAGGTGAACTCTCAACGGCCACAGCACCCGGCTGCGGCGGACCGTGGCGTATGCTCACGATTATCCTGAGACGGTGATTAAAGGTGGGCATTCAGCTGCACAGCTCCTCAGCTGCAGCGGCCCACAGTAGCGATAGCGATGATTCTCGTAGCACATGCAAGTGCGGGCTCTCATCGGCAACAGCTCCTCAGCTGCAGCGGCCCACAATAGCGATTACGATGATTCTTGTAGCACAGGCAAACGCAGGCTCTCAGCAGCAACAGCTCCTCAGCTGCAGCGGCCCACAATAGCGAACAGCGACGATTCTTGTAGCACAGACAAATGCGGGCTCTCAGCGGCAACAGCTCCTCAGCTGCAGCGGCCCACAATAGCGATAGCGATGATTCTCGTAGCACAGGCAAATGCGGGCTCTCAGCGGCAACAGCTCCTCAGCTGCAGCAGCCCACAATAGCGATAACGATGATTCTTGAAGCACAGGCAAACGCAGGCTCTCAGCAGCAACAGCGGCCCACAATAGCGAACAGCGATGATTCTTGTAGCACAGACAAATGCGGGCTCTCAGCGGCAACAGCTCCTCAGCTGCAGCGGCCCACAATAGCGATAGCGATGATTCTCGTAGCACAGGCAAATGCGGGCTCTCAGCGGCAACAGCTCCTCAGCTGCAGCGGCCCAAAATAGCGATAACGATGATTCTTGTAGCACAGGCAAACGCAGGCTCTCAGCAGCAACAGCTCCTCGGCTGCAGTGGCCCACAATAGCGAACAGCGATGATTCTTGTAGCACAGACAAATGCGGGCTCTCAGCGGCAACAGCTCCTCAGCTGCAGCGGCCCACAATAGCGATAGCGATGATTCTCATAGCACGTTCCCCGCAGTAGGCCCAGAGGCTCTGGAATTCTCCACAGAAGCCTCACCTGCGAGTAGAATCCCCCTCAATAGGAATTCAGAAGACTGATGGGTGAAGTCTAATGTCCCTGAGACTTCGGCAGGAGGCAAGCTCAAATCAGGCCCTTGGGTAGTTGCTTCAGCAAGATAGATAGAAGTTTCAAAGTCCTTTCCCTCCAGTTACACGGACAGAGGTTCGTCTTGACATCCAGAAGTAACACACCGTGTAGGGGTTTTAGCACAGATATTTATACCCCAAAAGTCTTTGTTCTCAAAAGTCACTGAACCAAGCCAGAACCAGTTCGGTGTCGTCCTGGAGCACTTTGTTTACGAGGCTGCATCCTGCCTTTCAGGAAGAGGGAGTCTGCCATCAGACGCACAGTGGGAGGTGGAGCTATCATTCACCTTGCCAGGCACAGCCCTGCTCAGATCAAAGGGTCACCCCTCCCCATACTCCAACTGCAGATCTCTCTGTTCAACCCAGGTCGGGCTCAGCCTGCCCTGACCCTCCAAAACCAGACAACCAATACACATAACAGCAGAGCACACTGGAAGACTTAGGCAAGAAAATACCCGCTTGCCAAAAGTGGCACTCCCAAACACAGAATATAAAAATAATCCCCACCAAAAGACCCACTCTAATATTCGGAACTCAGGCATACCAAATTTAACTCTCCAAACATGTTCCCTGGGTCAGCTGGGGTTATAGGGAATACCAATTCATACAGTGAGTTTACAATAGGGAGCATTTGCGCTGTGGCAATGAATGGCAGTGGCACAGCACCCAGAGCATCTAACACCAGCAAGCACAGAGGAGACAAAAAGCGAAAGATGGAAGGGAGACCCACGCCAATGGTGCCAGGTCTAACAACTGTGAAAATGCTTGTTAGCCCCAGTTAGGAGAGAGAGTATTTTGCTTGCCAACTGCCATTTTTATAATTTTATGACGGTATGCCTGAAGAGTACCTTGTGGGAAAGCTTAAGCTGAATACAGTAGGCCTGAGTTAGTTATGGTGACAAGCCAATGGTACCAGCTATAGACATGATTGGTTCACTAGGAAAAGATATTTCAGATATGATAGGTCTAATCTGTTCGTTATGAATGGTTACAACAAAAGCAGTAGGCCTGACATATTGCTTTTGGAAAGTATCTGTGAAAATCAATAGGCATTTAAGGGTGGATTGTTAGTACTCTGTATTAAAGCCTACAGATAGGTATTTTGTTACATGAAATTGCACAGATTACCTTTGCAGGGGAGAATTTTAGTGCTGGCTACTCCCTTTGACAAATCATAGGAGTAGAATATTTGTACTATGAGAATTCTTGCTAAAGGCCTTACAGTCCTAGTTGTCTACCAAGATATTGTAATAAAAAAGGAAAGAGAGAGAGAGAATGAATGAATGAATATTTATGGCCTTTGGGTCAGTCTACCTCTGCCATTAGCCAATCTGAGTGTCATCCATGACACCGTACTGCATGGGGTAATGGTTCTGTCTACATCACTCATTGGCTCCCTTGTCCTTTGAATGACGGCATTTTCTGGTCACATGTATATCTCCACCTGAAAATGATTGTGCATCAGTGTCAGGGCTGATTAGCCAATACTTTATTATTCTGTTTTACACTTTTATAGTCCCCTTTTTATTTCTTTGCTAATCATCTTTTCTAAATTTTCAAAGAGGATACTACAGCTCTCCAGGCAGTGCTAAGAGGTCCCATACTTGCTACTCATTTCAACGTCAGTGTGCTGCATCCCATGTGGCCACTTCCTCTAAACCAGGTGATCATCATCAACTACTGTTATCCATAGTGTATCATTGTTTTACCACTCCAAGATGGCCTACACATTTGTTCTAACTGTATGCGGTCATGCTCGAAGTTTAAGATAACAATAGGCTATGTCTCTGCAAATTGGACCTCGCAGCTAGGTTTAGTTTTGTTATTGCAAACATATGTCCACTATGTTTAGACTGCAGCATGTTTAGATTTTTTTCTATGTGTATTTTTTTTATGTATCTTGCACATGTTGCTCAATTTGAGTATGTTGTATTGCAGTTGTGTCATAGAACGAATGCAAGAATGAGTCAATGGTTGGATGAATGGACACATGAGGGCAAAGATGAGTGACAGGGTGCATGTATGATGACTTATTGTAGGACTAAAACAAGGACCCCACGAGCAAAGCCCCATTCTGTTCAAAAGAATCTCTGAGTAAACTAAGGGGCTGTGATCTCATTTGTGGTTCCTGCCCCGGTCAGAGAGGCAGAAGCGGTGAAGTGAGCACCTAAGAATCATTTGAGCAATTACAAATTGTTTTTCACTATGTAAGAAACAACGGAATACTTCATAATTCATGTTATGACTCAAACATAGATTTATGTGGGTTATTGTTCTGTCTTTCTTTTCAAATTTCCTCTAATATAAAAAAAGGCAGCTGCTTTTCATTCCAATGATCCATAGGAATGCTGCAAAATAAGTTATAGACATATGTGCTGCACAAAAACAATAGCAACTGTAAAATTGGATCCCATTTTTGTGTTTAACTAAGTACATTTCCTAATATTTTATGTCCACCTACCAAGGAAGCATTTACTTAGTTCAAAAAAAGATTAGCTTGTGGGGAAAAAATTAAGCCGGTCGGCCTTCTCTTCTGGTCTGCCCTCTCCAGCGGGCAGACACGGATGATGCTGCTGGTCGGGGCCTTGGGGAGTGCGACGGCACTCCCCCCTCCTTCTTCCCGCTGCGGGGGCAGTTCAACGGCACTCCCCCTCCTATTCCAGGCATCCAGGGCCCAGGAAAGGTCCTGGGCCCCACCCACCTTCACAGGGAGTGCGACAGCACTCCCCGACTTCCTCTTCTGCAGGGCCCGCAGTTGGGGGTCTCGTGCCCCAGGTATTTCTTCACGGGGAGCGCGACGGCGCTCCCCGACCTCAGCAGGGCCCGGTGTTGGTGGTCCCGGGCCCCCGGCACCACTTCACGGGGGGGCTATGGTGCTCCCCAACTTCAGTATTCGGCGGGGGTCAGGGTAGGCTCTTGGCACACCCTGGGGGGCCATTTCACAGGGAGCGTGATGGCGCTCCCAGGCTTTACTTCCCGGAGCCCAGGATGGAGAGCCTGGCCCCGAAGGCACCTTTTCGGGGGGGGGGGCACAATGGCGCTCCCCGGCATCTCCTTCTTCTGGTGGCAGCCCCTGGGACCTGACCCACTCCAGGGGCACATCCAAGACCAGCGACAGAGCCTCACGCACTTAGTTGTCGGTCTGATCAGAGGTCAAATGTCGCCTACAATTTTGGGGGCATATCTCTGCCCACGTGCAGCTGATTTTCACAATCTTGGCCTCTTCTCGCTCCTGGTGGCTAACCTGGAGCACTTTTTGCCGCCGTCCTTGCCTCCAATATGGTGAACTCAGCAAGGAGCTGTCTTCACTGGCTCCCTGCGCAAGCTTTTCACCTAGTTCTCCTTCTGGGCATCTCTTCTCTTTGCGCAGAGGCCCAGGCTTCTCCTCACTTGCCCTGGACTCCCTTCAAGGCGCAGTCCAGAGTCCTGGGACTGTCAAGGGGTTCCTCCTTCCAACTGCCCATGGCGCCAGGTTACAGCACCAGTCTTCTTCAGCAAGACCACACCCCAGAGAGAGCACCTCTTCCTGTGCAAGACCTTTTAAGAGAAATTGGAGGGGACTGGCAGGAAGGCACTTCTGCTCTATTCTGCAGCGACACATCACCTCTATGCCCCTGCTCCCTCCTTCCTGCACAGCCATCTGGGATACTTCAAGATGGCGTCGTCCAGGGGTCTCATACCACATGGTCTCTGAAGAGCTCCCGTCCCACCCTTGCTGTCTTCATGGCCCGGAGCAGGCCTGGTGCCTGGCACCGGATGACAGCTGCTGATAGATAGCCTGCAGCTTCACCCCTATCTCTCCCTACTGGAGAGGAGACCTTCACCCTTGGGAATGCTGCAGTGAAGGGATAGGTCTCTTATGCTACAGCTTGGGGAGGTAGGTAAGTAATCCAGAGTGGCAGGATCACACCCGGCCAGGCTCTGGTTATGAGATGAGTCACAGGAATATGACATTTCTGGATGACCCATAAGCAGTACAGAAATGACTTTCGACTCAGCAGAATACTTCTTTTTACACAACTTACAGTGTACGTTGCTGTGTGTCTGGAATTTGTAGGCCCTAGGGAACTGAAACTACCCCATGTGGTCTCTGTCTCCATAGGAGAGTAATGGAGTGTTCCTACAGTGAAACAGTAAAGCACACTGACTTTCCCTCACATGTTTCTTCCCACATAAAAAGCCTATTTCATGTCACCACCCAACTCTGCATAATCCTTACCATACCATTCTAACTGTACTTGCTACTGGGCTGCGCACGACAGGAATCTGCCCTGCGCAGCCCTTACACGTGTGTACATGTGTTCACATGTAACCAGTCCGGTGCCCCTTACCCTGGCTGCAGCAGCCTTATCTCACACGGCGGCTGATCCAGCGCAAACAACAATTCGGGGAAAAAGTGGGAACACAACTATCCTCCCTTCGTCGCAGACCCGCCGTCACACTAACTCATTCACACATGCATTCATTGGTGGGGCCCATAACACCAACACGCACACGTTTCTCTTTCACAGGTCTGCACTCAGGAGGGGGAATGATGCGCTGGACATGTGGGTGGGAGGACCTTATAACCTATAGGGAAAGAAAAGTTATCTTACATCATATACATTAACATTCGCCACCTATAGATTCCTAATCCTAAACATCAAGGCACTCCGCACACTTGGTCGATCGGACCTGATAGTTGGATTGGTTGATGGTGATTTTAGAACCAGCTAAAACACATTTAAGACTCAGAATCCTCTATTCTCTTTTCGAAAGAACCACAAACTCATAATTTCTGTTAATCAATATTTGTTTATCTAAATTTTCATTAAATTAGCATTTGTCTCTTAAAATTTTAGAATTTCTAGATCAATTTAATTAAATCACTGAACACCATATTTACCTATTCTGGCTATCTGGGTTTTCACTAATTCATTGGCTCAGCACAACCGAATTTTGACGTTAAATTGTCCAAGGATCAGGCCAGATCTCAGAGTCCGAAAGTCCTTTGCTCAGCCCGTTACAGTCCCAAAGATCATCAAAGGACCAGAAATCATGCCAGCATCCGTCATCGAAAAGGTCTCGAATAGCGTAGGGATACCCCTCCCTTCTACTACTCTTTTATAATAAATTTCGGGATAACATGAAACATTTTTGGGCGGAGAGAGTTTGTGATTGGTCAGGGGAAAAACGTCCGATTTTGTAGAGTCCAGGTTCACATGGATTTTGCTGATATATTTCCGGTTGTGACCAAATCCCTATTGTTGCAATATTTCGACTTCTAGTTCAATAAGTCTATTGTTCATTTATACCACTTTCTATCTTCTGGGGTCTTTGGCAGTCCACCAATAACCTATCCTTGACAGGAACGGCAAGTACAGAGGTCGTTAGGAAGTTCACAGAGCCATCCGATTCTGCGCAGTTGACTTTGCGCTTCATGAGACGGGGGCCACTTCTGAACTTGGTCTCTGCCGCCATGTTTTCGACAGGCCAAAATGTCAACTTAAGCGAAACAAACACAAAAGAGTAATTAATACAAAGAAATGATGCTTCTAATGTTATACCCTCACTAATTCCTTTACGTATTAGTATTTTCCTAGCGTATAGCGACATTTAAAGCAGTATGTTCACCTTTACGGTCCTCCACAAAGGTGCAAACGTCACAAAAGCAACATAAAGCATGCGATATCTAATTATCACATACACTACTGTTAATATGCGTACGTATTTTAGTTATTAAAGTTATTTTGCTATGCAAATAGCAAGTTCCCACATGTAATGTATGTAGGCAGGTTGGTTAATATTAATATATCACAGCACACAATTAGTATTATAATAAGTAGGTTATTCAATTAATACTTTCATGCAGAATAGAGGAGGTATACAAAATGATGCACTACCTTCTGCATCAATGCGGCCATCGGTGAAATCCACATGCAGTCCATTTACCTGTATATAGGTTGCCCATATCTAGTGTCAAAATTATATATTCTTCCTCCAGGTGGATGTCTTCGATAACATATAAGAAATCCTGACTGTCCTGGATGAATGATGGCATTCCAGTAACGTATGGGTGTAGAAGGTAACTATATGTTTAGATGTCTTTTGCAGCAGGCATGCCCGGGACGATACTATAGGCCAACCAGGGGAGGTCAACAGCATTTCTGTGTAACTCGGGGGTAAATAAAGAGTGGGACTTTTGGGAAGTTCACTATAGAAGAACCTGCACTCTTCCTATTCAATAACACCATGATCTCTCCAGTCTCCTAACATGTCATATTACTCAGTTAGTATTCAAGATCACATCTTTTTCCACTTTCTCATAACATTCTCTCTCATTTAACTGATAGATAAACTGCCTTTGAACAATAGTGTCATCATTCTCTAAATCCAGAATAGCAATTCTTTGAACAGTAATTAAGCTATCACACTGCCACTTGTTTTTCAGGTCTTGGAAGACCACGTCCTCAACTTGATGAAGGTTCTGCAGTCTTTATCAAATCTGACAAAGCAGAAATGAGAAGAAGAGATTACTGATTAGGGCTGCTAATCATGTTTAATTTAGGTTAATCAATACACGGTTGTTAGTTATCCTGTGCTGTTGAAATGAAGAATATTGGTGCTACTGGTTGTGAGATTTAATGTCTAATTGAATCTTTCTAGGTCTTGCCTAGGCAGCGCTTGCGCTGTCTCTTCGAGACATGCTGTATTCTGGTATGGACTTGAAGCTCTACCCATTTTCTGCCAATCTTTTTAAATAGGCTCATGTTACTGTTCTTTGTAAATTATGGGTTTTGATTCGCGAAAAGGCTTATTAGTCCCTCCTTAGCAGTTTGCTCTGTTCTGTTGTTACCACCCAATGAGGACAGCGCCCTTTACATATGTCCTTCCTCTCTATGTTTTATTACCAGTTTGTGAGCACTATTTAGATAATGTCTTCTTTACAGTTGCTGAAGCAGGCATGACTTGCTGTCTGCCTTTTGCGGATTGGGAAGCTGCAGAAGATGTAATTATTTTACAATTTGCTTTACTGTAATACACTATTTAATGTAATCGCCCGCACTGTGTAAGTGTCCTTTTTACGGGTATGCATTTTGTTATATAAATCTCAGCATGAACCGATGCTTTACGTTATAGTTATGTGATTGTTTTTGTTACGCGATTGTTTTTACGGGCTGTGCCCCAGCACGCATAAACACTAAAAATTACAATATGTTTTGTTACTGAAGGTTCTCTTTCATTTATATTGCACAAATATTTTTGTGTTCGATTTTTTTCTTTAATCGTTCATGTTCTGTAAGTGCCCTTTATACGTGTATGTTTTTTTTTGTTTATAAACGTAAACCATGGGCTGCATTTTTTTTTTTTAACATTCGGTTTCTTTATATCCTAGCATGCACAAAACATAAAGGATTTATTGGCTTCCTGGGTTGAAATTCATTTTTAGTGTGTTTATGCCCCTAATAAAATTCTATTTGCTTTATGAATTAATCACATTTTTTATTTGTATTGCTTCAAGTCAGGGCACCTTTTACAGCACCGTGACACGCTGTCATAATATTAAAACTTTTAGCTTTGTTATTGCTGTATTTTAATTTACTAAGTATAATAATGTAAACCAAGGGCTGCAATTTTTTATGGGATTGTTTGTATCATTAATTGGCTTCAAAGGCTCAAATGTATTTTTCTGTGTGTTTATGCCCCAGCACGGACAAACCCTAATAAATTGAAATTTGGTTTATAATTTCTTTTGGTTCTATATTGCTTCTTATAAGGCCAACTTTTATGGCACTGTGACGCGCTGTCATAATATTAAAAATATTGATAGGTTCATACTATCTGAATTTTAATTTACAAAGTATAATAATGTAAACCACAGGCTGCAATATTTTTTTCAGTTTGTTTATATACCGGCACCCACAAACCGTAATGAATTAATTGCTTTCACAGGCTAAAATTCATTTTCCAGTTTGCTTATGCCCCAGCACGGAAAAAAATATAAAAAATAAATTATGCTTTATTAATTAATGATTTTTTATTGTTGTACATAGGCTCCTGTAAGGCTAATTGCATGGGAGTTCATTATATCATAATACTTGTTTACTGGCTCAACCACTTGTTCGGTGTGTATATATTAATATTATTACATCTAAACCGGTCTGTTTTGTTCATTACTATTTACGTTCATATATTTTTTTTTATAATCAATTTTATTGAGTTTTCAACGTAACCAAACAAACAGCACCATTCAGAATTACATCGCATGAGAATAGTCCAGGTTAAGCATATTCCACATTGATACAAAAAGTGACATACATGCAAATCAAAGGTCCATATCTCCAAAGGCAATCCGTAGATCCAACCGACCCCCCTTAAAGCTCTATCAGTCCCACCCTTACGTTCATATTTACTGTAGAAAACATGACATTTATTGTACATTTCTGCTTCGGTGGCTTTTTATGTCAACAGCACACACATGGCATTGTGTGTGCATGCTCAATGGGAGTGTTTTACTTTGCAAAACACTCCCATTGAGCATCCTGTTTGGCACTGGTATGGGAAGGGCTTTGAAGATTATCAGCGTCTGCATCTTCTGTAGACTTGGAATTAGCATCCAGACTGTAAACAGAACATCTTCTTAACCCGATGATGCTCCATTTCACAATTAGTTGCTAAATTCCAGCAAAGGGTCAAAATTATTTCCCTGCGTAGCACACTTGCATCCAGCTTCAACAAAGGAAACGCATTTTACTATAGGTTTTGATAATGGTGTCTGGTCCTGATAGTGCATCATAATATACTGTTATGCTATACCATAATGTTTTTATTTCCTATAAAGTGGAAGGGCACCTTTACCCGCAAGCATAACACGCTGTCACCAATGTAAAATAAATTCCTTCTGGCATTAGCGGTATGTTTTCATCTTCCATAAGGTGTAAGGTTAACAACAGCAGCAGCCATATATTTGCCTAATTTTTCATTAGCAGCATTTTCTCAACAAACATGTCCAGAAAAAATATTGCAGCCTGATCTATGTTAAACGTTATCAATATTAAAACATGTTATTTCGTACTTGCTATATTTAAATTCAGAAAAGTATATTAATATAAACCACAGCCTTTATTTTTTTCTGTTTGTTTGTATCTTTGCACGCAGAAGCTGTAATGCATTCATTGGCTTCACGAGCTGAAATTGATTGTTCAGTGTGTTTATGCCAAAGCACGAACAATCCGTAAACAAATTAAAAATGATTAATGCATTTTTGATGTTGTATATTGCTTTGTATAAGGGCACCTTTTGCGGCACCATTACATGCTGTCATAATATTAACACGAGAAAGCAAAAGACACACAATTGATGGACGGAATACAGGACAAATCAAAACATTCACCCCCAGTCAAGAGATCTGGGTTAAATCCATCATTCTTTTGCTCACCATGCCACCCCAGTTTAGACCTGGCTATGTGCAAATCAGTCTTGACCCTGTGCCTCATGGGAACAGTCCAGCCTGAACTGCCAAGCCAGGTCCTCCCTGGACCGGAAACAAGCATCCTAGAACCGGTTTCGGGGTTTCACCTCCTCTTCAGCAAGGATAGCTTGATTCCAGTGTAACAGTGAGCCCAGGACCCACGTCTGGGCATACCTGGCACATTCTGTCCCTCAATTGGTGTTTTTGCATAATATTAACACGCACAAACCCTGATAACTAAAAAATTGCATCATTAATTTATGTAATTTTCCACAGGTATATTGGTATGTACTTGCTGTATTTTTAAAGTCCTCTTTTAATTAAAACACTATAGCGTGATGTTTTCATCTGCCATAAGTTAGAACGGCACCATTCTTTGGGCATTTGCATTATGTTTTTATCTAACATACGGAGTAAGGGCACCTTTTATGGCCATGTGACACGTGGTCACAATATTAAAACATATTACTTCATACTTGCTGAATTTAATTTTAAAAAGTACAATGCATTTTTATTTTGTTTTCATGTTTTATGATTTATTCATGTTTTATTTATTTTTTTAAACTGCAGCAGGGTGTGATTGCATTGTGAACCAATCTTTGGCTTCACCATATTGTGTAAGGGCACCTTTTACTGCACCATGCCATGCTGTCACAATATGAAAACATATTGCTTTGTACTTGCTGTCTTTTAATTCATAAAGTATAATGCTTTTGCAGGTTTTTTTAACTGCCGAATGCAGTGATTGCATTGTGATAGAAGCTTTAGCTTCACAGGCTGCAATTTATTTAGAGGTCTGTTTATGCCTAGCCACGCACAAGCACTAATAATTCCACATTCACAATATTCTAAGCAGTGCTGCTCCTTACTTCTCTGGTCCCAATGGAAATTTCACATTCTAAGTACACTACACAATGCTGCAGCTGCTTATACAAACCATTTGGTAATTAATGAAGTGATACTAGCCTCTTCTCTATTCCCAGTTGTAATTCACCATTAGAAAACATCTAAACAGTGCTACTAAACCTTTTAGCGATGGAGAAACTCTCTATGGCGGCAGCAGGGAAGAATGCAGATTATGCCAAAACCTGGGCTCCTTTCTTGGCTATTCTCTCCACAGAATTTCGAGAACTGACTTGCCCACAATACCTCCGCATTCTCAAACTGGTCCCTGACAACACCTCGATTATCCCATAAGTGTGTAGGTTATTGGTCCCCTTCCACCTCCTGACGTGGTGGCTTTGCTGCAGAATACAGGGTACCTGGACTGAGGAGAAGGAGCGGGGGGAGGGTAAGGGTCTTGCTTTGATTGCTTTGCTGTATCACTTTATTTTGGTTTCGTTCAGTGTTGAAATTCGGAATACCACACAGAGACTACCGCCAAATGGCCCCCGTGACCTCTTGCTTTTCAATTTACTTGGGCGTTCACCCACAGCACTGTCTATTAGTTACCATCTTTCTTAAGACGCGGCCGGCCCTGTTGGGTTGTAGGCGGCTTGCTGTGTTTAATATTTAAAAGTCCTACTATTATCATTGGTTTGCTTGCACAGCTGAATTTTAACTTGTCGGCCCGCTGGGTTGTAGGCGACTCTATTTGTTCTCTGCTCTGTATTTGTCAATAAAACAGATTTAATACTAAACAGTGCTACTACATGCTTCTCTGGTCCCAAATATAACATTCTAAATAGACTACGCAATGCTGCACTCTACTCCCACTGGTAATTCCTTATTTGAACTGCTCTATGCAATGCTACTAGCTGCTTCTCTGCTCACATCGGGAAATCCTCATTCGAACAGCTCTACACAATGCTGATAGCTACTTCTCTGAAATAATAGGTAATTCATCATTATAAAAGTGCTATACATTACTGCTGCCTTTTCTTTTCTGTCATATGGAATTTATCATTCAAAACACCCTACACACTGCTGCTACATGCTTCTCTAGCCTCCACGCTAATTCCTCATTTTAAGTCAAATTTGTATGGGCAGTGCTACAGCGGTTTCCCTCTTCCTACTGGTAATTCCTTATTCTTCCTCCTCTAAACAATGCTGTACCCTGCTTCTTTAATCCAATAATTAACACCCCCATTCTAACTTCTCTATGCAGTGCAGCACCATTGTTGTTTATTTATCAATATTTAAGAAATGCAGCTACTTAAACAACAATGGTGCCTTATTCAAACACAAACTTACACACACAAAAAAAAACTTCCAAAAACAACAATTACAAACGTATACTCAGATACAATCTTTCTCTGTATAATTGCATTAAAGGTGCAGTTCTTTATTTGGAAAATACACATCAGTTTATAACTCCACATAGAAAATTAGTAACGGGTACTTAACTAAATCCTTGCTTAATTGATTTTCTTTTATTACTTATGCTTCTGCTAGAATATTTTTATGGAAAAAAAAATAACAAGCATTCTCTTTTGCAACGCCAATAGCTTTAAATTTAACCAATGCGAGACCTATTGCATTGCAAATGCTTGTTTAGATTCTCTTGTAGGCTAGGTTTCGACGTTCGCAAAACAAAATAGGTAAAGTACTTGACATAAAACCACTGTTCACCACAATATACCTAGTTGACAATTTTTTATTACGCGTTTTCCATACCCTATCTGTTCCACTCCACACACTAAACCAGAGTATTCGGGTTTTCCATACCTGAAAACATTAAAGCTATTGAAACGTTCTCTGTAACCGTCACTTGTCCTGATTGTTCTACAGTAGACACAGAAGACAGAACAACTCGCTCTCGTTTCCACGAAAGAGCTATGCAACACTTCAAGTAGAAAACGAAAGTAGAAAGTTACACTGGGGAAACAGACCTTTCTAGATCAATAAAGCGGCCATGTCGAACGGATGTAACAGTTAGATTTGCAATCGGACCTGCAAAGACAGTACAGTTAACTGAAAAGTCTATAAGTTAACGGAAACCTTTACAGCACCATTCTATTTAGTATTGACAAGAAGGAATTTAGCAAGAATAAAGTAGATTCACATTGCTTGTAATATATTCTACCTTATATGAACGGTCATTCAAGTCATTGTGATTGAAATAAAAAAAAAGGTGCTGAAATTGCGAATACGAATCCCAAACATTAAAAAGGCTCTGGTTTCTGACCGGTTTACGACCCAAATGTACAAAATTTATGTTTTCTAATATGGCCACCCCCTGAGGGTGACAGCATCCGTTTCCCCTCAGCGACTCCCGGAAAGAACGCGCGCCTGCTCAGCCGCCTGGGTTTGTGTATGTTTTGCCACTCCGAGTCTTGCTAGTCGCTGAAGTGGGCTTTGCTGTTACCCAGGAAGGAGCGCGAGGGAGACAGCCATCTAGGGGCGCGTGACCTCGCCTCGCGGGGCGCGGCTGAGCTACAACCGGTGACGCGCCCGGGATCACACCTGACCTGACCTGACCACACCGCTGGGGCTCGTTCCGGGCGGGCCAGCGGGTGGGGATGGCCGTGCCGCCCCCCTGGCAGGGCGCCACGCCCTTCGCCGGCGTGCCTGCAGCGGTGGCGGCGCTGGGACCCGGACCCCCCTCGCTGTTGCCCACTGTGCTGATGACCGTGCGGGTGTCGTGTCCTGGGGTGCGGGGATCCAGAGGGGACACCCCCGCGGAGGACCTGCGGCTGCAGCTCAGCATGGACCCGGAGAGGAGCGGCGGGGGCTTCCGTCTGACCCTGAGGAACAGTCAGGTGCGCAGCCCGGTAAGAACACGGGGTGGGCTGGGTGAAGGGGGGGGGGGGGCGGTAGTTCTTGACATATCCCACCCCCGACATAACGATGGTCTGTACTTTTTGCTATTAAGTCGTTGCGGGTGGGGCCCAAGGCGCCAATTTTCAGAGGGGCGCAATGAGCTCTGTGCTTTAAGGTCTTGCAGAGTCCCTGGCTCCAGTGTTGCATGCGCAGTTTTTAACACCCTTCATTTTTGCACTCCCTTTACCCTCTGCTGACACACACTACTATTACCTCCCTCCAACAAACAATTTGGCACCAACTGAGATGCTAATCGATGCATAATACAGGAGACAGTGGTGCAGAGATGTATTCTGGGGCCGGTCGCTGCTCTGTATGAAATAACCCAGGGCTGACCTCTGAACCCAAAATGGGCTCTCCACGGCCTCGTTTTATTCGCCAGCTGCGAGGGCGACACATTTCTCTCCACCCAGGGCGCTAACCTGACAAAGGTCGCCTCTGTTTGCGGGTTTATTGATAACTGTATGGTAAATTGCTTTTGTTTGAGTCATTCTGTCCATTTAAAGCGCTATAATTTGCAGGTGTTACTATGACCTAATAAAAGTATCTTTACTGTATCAACACCTACTGCCGATATTATTACAACTCTTGTCTGTATTGCTCAATAAGACCCAACCAATGTCCTCTCCATGGCGGCCCGCGGCACACTTGCTCTTAGTGATCTTTTCTCTTGACACCATACGGGGTCAGACATGGACACCCGAGTAACGACTGCCTCTCGCGCTTACTTAATGACAGACTCTACTGTTATTAGTCTCTGACATCCACTTGACAGCCCTGTTGGTAGAAAGTCAGCCTCTGACTCTGACACTTATATAAGAAGGCCCCCTCCCCCTATTTATCAGACCCTCACATCCAACACACCTCACAACACCTGTACCCACCCTTTACTGTGAGTCGTATCTGCCCCTTCCACATCCACCTCACCACAAACCTGCACTTCTTAATGAACAAAATCTCTCATACTCGAACGCCAACACGGATCATGTACACATTTCACAGTCCGAAGCAAGCCTCCCGCGGCAGCTCGTGACAGCGCCTTGAGCTCTAGGGAGCATGTGAGGCTGCAGGCAGGGAGTCATGGGTCTGCAACCTTCCCAGCTCACTGATGGCAGAGAAACGTAGACCGATGCAATTAACTCACAACTCTAAACATTCTCTTAACATCTTGATGGCCATCAGTTTCTAAGAAGTGATTCTAGTGTCAAAAGTGGATGGACAAGCACTTGTTGCACAGCATGATATCTAATGACTGCCCCTCTGGTGTATCTGCCCTGAGACCTATTTAACGTTGGATGATGGGACAACATCTGCTAACGCGTCGTAATCGCTTTCCTCTGGGAGAGGGGGTGGCAAAGGACACCAATTTACCGACAATACCATGAGAGAATGTGCAGCGAGTTTATCAACTTTAGACCCGAGAGTAATATCAAACCTTCGAGTACTATCAGCTGACAACAGTGTTATTATGGTAGCACTCTGGGCACGTGGACATCTAACACCATGTTAGTGAGATCACCACGTGCAGGCAGGCCAGCAGCTAATGACAGCTTACCGCTATTGAGTGGTTTTGACTCATAATATTACAACAGCCTATTGGCACTACAGGAGAGCAGGTGTCAAAACCACTCAATAGCGTTCACACCTTTCTCCCCCCTGCCTAGGAAGTTTCACCATGCAGTAGAGTTAAAGGGGTGTTGGGGATCAGTCTGAACATGTTTTAAGATACCAGTCTGCTACTAAGGTCACAGCTCCTACTTTGTTACAATAGAGTGGCCATCCTCCATGACAATGCCAAATTTAAACCTGTGCATTATTTTTGGTTTGAAAGCCCCTGACATATATAAGATTATGTCATTGTCTTCGATGTGATGAGTACATGTCCGGCCTCCTCTAGCATTGAACGTAAAGCGTGTACAGAAGTATTTTTTCTCATGTGTCGCATCAAAATGCCAATCAATGGTCGGCAAATAGAGCTTTCAGATGTCATCCAATGAAGCATGCAGGCAAGTGCGCATCAGCAAGAACAGGCCTATCCAGTGTAGGTCTAGGAAGCTGGATCTAAAACAGACTTTCAGGATTTCCGCATAAAATAAATGTACCTACCACTAATATGAATGAAACTCATTTAAAGTGGTTATCCTGAAATTCTGGTATGGTTCTGGCCCTGTGCTGAGCGCCTTTGACCTTGAAGATGGTGGATGTTTCTCATTTGTTAGAAAACTATGAGGTGTAATCTCACAGAGAGACTTTTGTTGCAAAATCTTTTGCTCTGTTTCGAAAAGGATTTGAGGGGCGTGCCGGTAGGAAGTGTTCATAAACTACCAACATATGATCGTCTCAAGAGGCAGACGTCCACTGTAACCTGTAAGAGAGTTCTCTTTGGTAACTGATGGTTTACAGCTCTTACTTTAGTAAACTCTCAGCTGTTGAGCTTTGGGCCTGTTCCACATTTTTAGCCTCGTTAATTTTGCATGGGTGAGGCTTACTTTCTGCCACAGTGTCAAAATCCAGAAAAGTAGCATCGCTGCTTGTATCACTCCTACAGTTCACTTAATTTTTTTTATTTACCTTTATAAACATTGTTCGATAGTAACAGCTCTCCACGTTTTCTTTGCCACCCCTTCTTTATTTATAGGAGGCTTTAAATTTGAGCTTTTGTGTGTTCTTATTCTCTTTGTACATTTCGTATATTTGACTGAGGCAGCTACAGATTCAGAAATTTCTTTACGCGGGTGCAAAAAGCAGCCTTAAAAGTGCATTATTCAAATTAAAACCATGATTAAAATATCATACAAATAACAGTGCATATAAAAACGTAATTTCATATTACAATGCAACTAATTCTATTCAATAAAAACAAGAAAGTGATCAAAGAAATGAATACATCACTCAAAGTGCCTAGTGCTACGTGACCTTACATTAGATCTCAAATAAGAACCTATAAAGACAGCATCAACATCTGCCAGTTGGTGTTGGAAGCGTATAACTGGCCTGCGCTGCCTAGAATTACGTGATCTAATAAATGGAATTGAAAATTGTTTGGTGTATTTTATAAAGAATTTACAGTAGAAAAGAAAATGTAACATTGAGCAGATCTTCCATCACAAGTACAGGGGCACATGCTAACACTTTTCTGAAAGCGCAAAGGGAAGTAAAGTAGGTACATAACTGTCAGTTCTAAAGCGGATAAAAAGGATTTTTCATAGCACGCAAATGCATTAAACAAATATTGAGAACAAATATTGTGCTGGCCCTCTATCTGTTCTCAAGTGACCGTAAACTAAAACTGTCCCCCCCTCCCCCACCCCACAATTTCCATTAAGCATCTTTGTGAACGGGCATAATTTAATACTAGCGCTTTCACATAATTTTTATCCAGTCTCCCGCTAGAGCAGAGCTCAGCGAAGGCATAAGGCAGCTTATCTAGTGAAAGTTTTTTTTCACACATAATAGCCATGGGATATTAAGGCCCTTATCGCACACCACACTAGGCAATCTTTAATGATTGCTTGATTGAGGGCTACTTCCTCAGTTCGCCAAATGAATAACTACAAAAGTAGGGGGCTAGTTCTGATACAATCCACCATATAACTCCAGGCCAGCTCCTCATGAAAAATAGAATGAGAGATGGATAGAGAGACTAACAAAACCTTTCTACAAAATTGATTCCTCCTGAATAGCTGAGCAATTAGCAATGTCCTATATATTGGCAATGTACATTGCCACAGGGACACTGAGTAGTATAAATGTGCAAAAGTGAGGAAAGTGCCCTCTCCCCAGGGGGCTGTGGCAGGCTACACAGACAGCCAACTTCTCTAGATAGCCTCAGCCTACGATGTGTAATATTAGGCACCCACGAGCCTGAAGAATCAAAAATGATCACGAGTTAAGAAAAAGTACTATTTCTATCTAATCAATTAGTACCAACTGCAAATTAAACTCAGTTTCATTTTGGATCATATACGATTTTGCAAAGTTTGTGAGAAGATCAAGTTTGGCCATAAATTGAGGGAAAGAAGTCACTGGCAGATGCAAAGCTTTTGGTGTGGGGGCCATAATCAACACTACGTCATCCACCTATAGCAGCATGGGGAGGAATTGACCATTAACCTTGGCAACATCAGACGTAATAGTTAAATAGGGGCTTTTATTATTTATATGGAGTATACAAAGTAATGGTGCCAGTATGCAACCTTGCCTGACACCTCAAGAAATTTCAATCTCACTAGAGAGTTCAATCTCACTAGAGAGTTCACCATCTGCCCCAAATCTTATTCTGGCTTTAATGTTCTCGTGTAGGGGTGCTAACAAATGTACGAGAGTGCCTCATTAGTTTCCATGGTTAGAAGGGGTCTGCACAGATTCGAGTGATTTATGCAATCAAATGACGAGGACAAATCCATAAAGGCAAGATATATTGTGGATTGTTTTACCTATTGTATACTTGCTGATAATTGGATTTAGATTCAGGCATTGCTCAATTGTTTCCACATGATTCCAAAACGATACTGGCAGCTATGTAGGATATAGTCTTCTGACACCCATTCTATGATCCTATCATAAATGACTTCACCTAACATTTTCGCAGATGTATCAATAAGTGAAATAGGGCAATAGCAGCTGGGATCAGACCGATTTCCTTTTTTGAAGGTTGTTAAAAACATAAGCCATTAACGGCGCCCACAAATCAATATTGCACTTTATCAAATCTACAGGGACTCCTTCCAGCCCAGGTGTCTTCTTCCTAGCACTCTGCCGGATAGACTCAACGACTTCGTACAGTGAGATCGATATACCCTGATGTCTGCTGCCAGTCGTACTGAACTGTTTGGTAGGTGCTGTGACAGAGAATATTTTAGAAAAGTGGGACACCCAGGGTTCACTAGAAATGTGACAACTGATTGAGGTCACAGTCCGCATAGCAGTCCGCGCACACCAGAAAGACTTAAAGTCCTTCACAGATGCTGCTTGAACTAATTTGTCCCATTGCTGGGTAGTGACCCCCATTCCTCCTCTTTGTAATTACAGCTTTATACTGCTTACATCAAGTGGCTACAGTGACTGGGCCTCTAGGATTAGCAGGTTACAAAGCTGTCGATTGGCTTTCAAACATTAACTATAAAACCACCATGGTACAGCATGTTTCGGTCTGACTGGTTTGACAAGAGCTTTTTTAATGCATGTACAAAGGACAACAAAAGAGCAGGCTACTAAGTCCTTACCATTCTCATCCTCCAAACATCACATAGTTGGCTCCCGGTTATCTTCTATTTAGGTTTGAAGGAATTGGACTGGGTCATGAAGTTTCCTTACCAACTTAAGGCCATCAGAAGATTGTTGAGGTTAACTAATCCCCTCAACTGCATTGGATGCCTTCCCCAATGATAGAGACTCCTGCTTCTATGGATTATGGTCGCCAACATTTGAGGGTATAATTACTCCACGCACTAGTAGGTTAAGCCACTATAAATGAAAATGGAATCGAATATTGAGGTACAACCTCTATCCCTATAATTGGGCAATCCCGTTTCACTAGTGCCGCCTAGATCCATAATGTTACTCCGATTATAGAATGTTACTAAGGCTTCTAATTCCTTGGCTCTATGATCCATTCCACCTCCAGAATACTCTACATCGCGTGACATAGGGTACTGGCCCAGCCTAGCATTAATATATCTGCTAGGTCACATCCCATTACTGTGGTCTTTGATATGAGTGAACCAATGAACTCAAACAGAATGGGGAACTTTGCATTTGGTATGTTTACAAAATCATTGTTATAAAAATTAATCATGTACAAACTTGGGTTACCTTTAATGAATACATCTTGAAAATACTTTTTGGGCGTTTCCAGGGCCTGGGCAAGTGCATGATAGATTAATCCTAATATAGTAAGCCCCCGGAGGCAAGCCAATGCTGTGATAGTTTGGCAGGCACACTTAAGCACTCAAACCCCTCAACTGCCAGTGGCTGGGAGTCCCAGGTCTCCTGGACCAAGAAAATGTTCTAGTCTCTTATGAACAGTTGCCAGTCAGGAACGAAGGCCGGCTATATTCCAGCTCAAAATACTTTACAGGGATGGTAGTAAATTAGGATTTACTATAGATGGGGTGCAGTTGAATGGGAGGGGAGTGTGGGTACTCTGCTTGAACACTATATACATCTTGGCTTGTGCTCACAGTACCAGGCAGTCAGTTGATGTTAGTGAGCTCGTACATGATTGCAAATCTGGTTTATAGAAAAAACCCAAAGGAAAGATGACCACCCCCGAGCTGGAATGCTTGTCCCCTGCCTGTGAACTAATAATAATAATAAAACCACTTATAGAGCGCCTGGTTACACTCAAAACGGTGTGTCCCCGTGCTAAGAAATGCTATTGTACCCCTGGAAGGCCGAAGTCCGAAACTAAATTAGATCTTAGGTTAAAGAGAGACAATTATTGACTTGGGAAAAGGTACGTTTTCAGTTAAGTCTAAATCTAGTTTCCGAGGGTTCCATGCGCAAGTCAAGAGGGAGATTGTTCCAGTGCCTACTCACTAGAAGGCGAAAGGAGCTACCTCCCATCCTGGTCCTGCGTACGCGAGGAAGCTGGAACAGCATCGCTCCAGCAGATCTCAGGTTACGAATAGGGCGATGGATAGTAAGGAGATTACGCAGGTAACCTGGACCTTTACCCTGGGCAATGCGATGGGCAAATCAAAGTGCTTTAAACTTGATGCGCTCCTCAATAGGGAGCCAGTGAAGTTTCCGTAATGCCGTTTTTCCAGAAGCCCTGCGAGGAAGATTGAGTACCAGGCGGGCGGCTGCATTTTGGATGCACTGCAATTGATGTATACCTTTTCTGCTTAGGCCTAGGAAAAGAGCATTGCCGTAGTCCAGGTGTGGAGTGACTAGGGCATGAATCAATGTTTTCTTGGCACTAATGGGGAGCAAGGTGAGAACTTTCCAAAGAGTTTTTAATATTCCAAAACATTTTCCCGTAGTTTTATTAATCTGTTTGAAAGAAAGCTCCGCATCCAGCAAAACTCCAAGATTTCTAACGGAGTCTGCCGGGACAGGAATCGCACCTAATTCTGGTGGCCACCAAGCCTGGGACCAGGCCGAGGGGGATTTTCCAACCACCAACAGTTCTGTTTTATCGCCATTAAGGCGTAGGCAGTTGTTGTTCATCCACTCTGCCACGGTTCTCATGCAGTTGGAGAAGTTTTTGGCATCCTCTGCCTGATTGTTGGTAAGTTTAATTATTAGTTGGGTATCGTCAGCATATGTGACGATATCCACACCAAAAGCATCCACGATGTGTGCTAGGGGCTCCATGTATAGGTTGAACAACGTGGGGCTCAGACTTGAGCCCTCTGGCACCCCATGTCTCAGCTTGCGAAGAGTCGATTTGTAAGGAGGACAGTGAACCTGAAAGCTCCTGTTATCTAGAAAAGATTCTACCCATTTCAGGGCTGGTCCTTCAACTCCCAAATCTGAGAGGCGAGACAGCAGCGTCGAGTGCAGCACGGTGTCAAATGCTGCACTAAGATCTAATAGAACCAACGCTGCCCCTCATCCGCAGCTTGTCTCAAACATTCAGTGGAGAAGAGCACCGCCGACTCTGTAGAGTAACCCGTTCTGAACCCTGACTGTGTGGGGTGGAGAAGAGAGTTTTCCTCAATGAACTTCATGAGTTGACTATTTACTACCTTCTCCACGACTTTCCCACAAAAGGGGAGGAGAGAGATGGGGCGTAGATTTTGTAACTGGGAAATGTGGATATTGGGTTTCTTTTTCAGGGGTATAACCTGTGCTGTTTTCCATGCGTTAGGCACATAGCACTCCTGGAAAGATAAGGAAATCAAGTGTTCAATCTGCTCAATCATACAGTCCAATATTCCCTTACAACGATTAGGGGAGATCACATCCAGGGGAGAGCCGGTCTGAATGCTATTAACAATGGTGAGCAAATCTAGCCTCTCAGGAACTCTAAAGCATGACAAATGAGGTATAGTAGCAGCATCATTTCTCACTACCGAATGTTTAGTCGGCATGTTACCTGTAAAGGTAGCGTGAATTAAATCCACTTTATTTACAAAAAAATCTGCAATATCCTCACATAATTCATTGGACAAGATATCTTGGGCCTCTAATCTAGTAGGAACCGTAAGCTCTTTATAGATTGAAAAAAGTTCCTTAGTAGGATTTTTTGCCGATTCAATGCGTTCTTTGAAATGAGCGCCTTTGGCTGCTCTTACAAGTTTGTGATAGGCTTTAAGTTCTCTTTTGTAATTCAGCTTATCCCCAGAATTGTAGTTTTTCCTCCAACTACGTTCAGTATTTTTACATTTAGCTTTTGCTTCTTTAAGTTCTTTAGAAAACCAGGGGGCGGTCTTAGTTTTCCTGGCGGGGGGCTTGAGTGTCCATGGCGCTACTATGTCCAAAGCCCTAGACATCCATTTTTCATAATCAGCCCAAGCTTTAAACAAAGTATCACTGGGAGATGGGAATTCTTTAAGTAGAGCGGATTTATAGTTTTCCTTCGTAAACTTCTTCCAGTCTCTGCGCTTCTGTGGTTTAGGTTTGATCATACTATAATCCTGTGGGCCAATTTCAACCTCAAATGGAATAGCGAAATGGTCTGACCATATAATTTGCAATGGTGTGGCAACTTTAACCCCTTCCCAGTTAGCAAAAATGGGGTCTAGAAGGTGGCCCAATTGATGTGACGGGGATGTAGATAGCAGTTTGAGCGACTGTGATTTCAAAGCATCTATCACAGCCTGTGCCTCCTTACAATTAGGGTCCTCGAAGTGAAAATTGAGGTCTCCCAAAATAAGAAATTTCTTGTATCGAAGTGCATGCTGAGATATCAGCTCTGTCAAATTATTGCAGAACTGTGAAGTCTTGCCTGGGGGCCGGTATAAAAAGAGTCCATTAATAACATTTTTTGGGTTGGCTTTAATCGTAAAAAAACCACCCTCACTATTGGGTAAAGTAACCTTCTCTAAGGTACAGTGTAGGTCGTTTTTATAAATCATTGCCAATCCCCCACCTTTCTGCCTTTCTCTATCAATTCTAAGCAGGTTGTATCCTACGGGGACAGCTTCCAGGGTATCGGGCGTTGAGGCTTCATCTAACCAGGTCTCTGTTAAGAAGAGAACATCGAGATTACCTTCAAGCACCAAATCATATATTTCTAGTTTGTGTTTTTTGAGGGATCTGCAGTTTAATAGTGTCAGCTTCATGTTTAACAGCCTCAACTCCTCCTTTCTATCCCCCGCAATGGAGAAGCCGCAAGTCGTACATTGTAACATAGGAGAAGCCAATGATAAAATATGGCGGCAACTGTCTTGCACAATGGGGCGAAGGGTAAGTAGGTCACCTATAGTATACCTAATGTGTGTTATGTTATTTCTGTCATTGGAGACAAAAGAGGCAGGGGTACTGGCCCCGAGCCCCGATCGGGCGCAGACTGGCTTGCCGTTGGCGCGCCCGCTGCGCGGACGGGGAAGTGACATCCTTATATTCAGTAAAATGCGTGACGAAAGCGTCCAACTACTGGACCGCTCTCGTAATCGTTCCCCCAAGATGGCTACCCTCCTAGCCTGCCGGCGCCAGCACCTAACTCCGCTGCGCCGGTCAGGAAATAACAACGAGGGGCCTCGGAGCAGCGAGGGGCCTCGGAGCAGCGAGAACTTGCACCAAGAGAACAGTAGCACCAATAGGTAAAAATGAACAATTTAAAATATATTACACAGTTTAAAAAAATGCTTCTACAAATAGCGAGTGAGTGCCCGTGAGCAGAAAAATATCAGGAAAAGAGCCCCCGGCTTCCGCCTCAGGGGTGAGCAAGACTGAGCCCAAACTGGAAAGTGAGTTAAAATACCTGGCCTGCCGTGACGGAAGCGTCCAACTACTGGACCGCTCTCGTAATCGTTCCCCCAAGATGGCTACCCTCCTAGCCTGCCGGCGCCAGCACCTAACTCGGCTGCGCCGGTCAGGAAATAACAACGAGGGGCCTCAGAGCAGCGAGGAGCCTCGGAGCAGCGAGAACTTGCACCAAGAGAACAGTAGCACCAACAGGTAAAAATGAACAATTTAAAATATATTACACAGTTTTAAAAAATGCTTCTACAAACTAAGATTTCTCACACCGGATATCGAGAGATAACCGCAATGCATTCTATCTCTATTTTTTATATTCGAGGGCCTCACCCGACCAACTCTGCGTATCATTAAGATCTTATTGAATTCCATCACATTGAAATTCTAATACCTGAAAAGCTAATGAGTTACTTAGTTTCAAAGTTGTTCCCAGGATTCAGATTGATTACGCCTTAAAGGCGGTACACAGGGGTGTGGAATTTAATGCTTCTACAAACTAAGATTTCTCACCCCGGATATCGAGAGATAACCGCAATGCATTCTATCTCTATTTTTTTATATTCGAGGGCCTCACCCGACCATCTCTGCGTATCATTAAGATCTTATTGAATTCCATCACATTGAAATTCTAATACCTGAAAAGCTAATGAGTTACTTGGTTTCAAAGTTGTTCCCAGGATTCAGATTGATTACGCCTTAAAGGCGGTACACAGGGGTGTGGAATTTAATAACATCTACTTGTCCATGGGGCAGGATGCTTCATAAATCTACTTGTCCTGTAACAAAATCCACTTGTCCCTTTGGTGCCATGTAGTGAAGCGACAGATTAGGGTGGCAATCTCATTATATAGGAGCTCTGATATAGCCTCTCTGATTATGCCAGGGTTTATACCTTAGTAGTGTTTGAATACTTGCAATCCCCTTATGTTGCCACGTTTTCACAGATCTACATACTGGGGCTGAAGGTGGTGGTAAGCAAAAATTCCAGGGTAAGAATGCCCTTTTGAGTCTGTGCAAACCTACTAACTTGCATGTTTTAAGGGTTTTCAACTATTCTTCCATAATCTTTTCCCATCCTAATAAATGTTGGAAATTTACTCCTGACAATGGCAGGCGTGTAAACCTTCCAGAGTTGGGGGGGGGGGGGGGGGGGGGGGGGAAAGGGGTTGGAGGGAAAGTGAACTTGCAAACACTTAGATTTTCGAATGAGCAAATCTACACATGCACATTTGCTCATGCTAAAATGCAGTTTACAAATATTTTCTAGGCATACTATTTCTTGTCCTACTTCTGTAAATTCTTGGGAATTCATGAAAGCGGTATAGTTGCACTTAATGCAAGGACATACACCATGGGTACACATTTGAGACTTTCTTTAATAATTGAACCCCTAATTTGGTCTGGCGTTGACCATGACCTTTTGCGTTGATTAAAATTCTGTCTCTCTCTCTCTCTGTATCGGCTGGCTTCACTGTGAGTGACCGCATTCTGCTCTTTCCCAAGGAGCATATAGGCACAGCAAGTAGTTTTGTTAAGTGCCAGTAACTACTGTGGCAGTGTGTGTTTTTTGAGACCCCAAAAAATTTTTGCTTTTACCAGTGTTTGTTATAATAGTGAGGGCCCAACAGCTCCCACACCAATAAGGTTTTACAAAAACCATGCCAAAACGAGTCGCACATTGACAAAACTAAAAAGCTGGCCACCAATTTCAGACCTACTGGCTTTGCCAATGCTTGTTTATTTTTGTTTCCCATAATGTTATTGAAACTGGTTACACTAATTTTCCATTATGAATATTTTTGGGAAACACTAGCATGCATCACCACGTTACTTAATGATACTGCAAAGAAATGGTACCTGAAATTTTACAGTAGTTCAGCTAAATGTTTTTTTTCCTGCTTTCATTTTTTTATGATTATTTTATTTCGAAAGCAAAGAATCATCAATCTTGCTTTCAAGCTTCTGCAAATATTTGCATCAAATCAGACCGTATTATGGGGACATTATACATAGCCTCATACTGCTAAACTTTGAAAATGTGTGTACACATTTTTATACTGGAACCACTGTCAGTAGTGCAGTCAGAGCTTACAACATTCACTTGGAGCGCTCATCCTAATAATGAAGGCTTTTAATTAATGAACCATAAATACAAGTTTGAACATCATTAACATGTGGACAAAAATATTACCTTAACTGCAGAGTGCCCTTCCTTAATCCATAATGTGGTACTGCAAACTGGCAGCCAAAGGGTTTGTGCTACAGGGGGTTGGGCCTATTTGTCCCAAGGACAAAATATACATGAAAACTTGTTGCCCTTGACCCCAAACAATATGTCCCGGGTGTTGGACTATAGGAATTCCACATCCCTGCGGTACCCCAGCTAGCACCGGCACTTAGCAACAGGATGCATGAGGTAAATTTAGAATTGTTGTTGGGAACGAACACACCCATCACATCATCCAAAGGTGTTCAGGTGCCCAAGTGAACAATTATCCGTTGAATTTAAAATGTAATGTTCATTTGAGCGGGGACGTGAGGCAGCTACAGATGTCATGCAAGGCAATAGCTCGTAGGCACCTGCTGAGGATATTTTACACGGGACAACTACTTGGGAGGGCGGGTTCTCCTTCGTATTCCGTGATCCAACTTCCTTATTGGAGTTTTTACTGGGTGAACAATATATAGAGTGCAGACCCTGGGATTTAGATTGGGAAAACACCTGCCTATCTCAGCCGTTCGAAGGCTGGTCAATTGCTTGTCAATATGTTCCAGACATTCAAGAAGGGGACTTGGTTGTTCCCACAGAAAAACAGACATTTTGCTGCAATATTCCTCAGTAGGCAACAGGTCCGAATTAGGTGGGGAACCTGTCTTTGCCAGACGCAGCTGAGCGGTGGCAGACTTTTTCTCTCTTTTTTCCCTTCCTATTTATCTTGTTGTTCTTAAGGTGATGAAATGACTTGAGGGCTTAACCCCTTCTGTGCCCATGACAAGATAGTCTCGTCATGGAGCGCGGTTGCGCTGTGCCCATGACGAGACTATCTCGTCATGGACCCCGCCCGCTAATACAATGCCCGGCACAGGAGGGGGAAAGGGCGGGGCACTCAAGGGGTTAATGAAGCCGGGGATGGGAGGGGTTCAGAATTATCAATATCAATTCATTGAGTGCAAATGATTGGTTGCTAACCAAGCCCCTCCTCAAGGGCTCAAAATGGCTCCTGGAGGTTGTAGTCTCCCCGCACCAACAGCAGGCAAAATCAGACTCCTGAGCCCGCTGGTCCTGTGTGGTCAAGTGCTCTGGCCGGCCAAGCCCCTCCTTCCGGGCTATCAATGGCTTCATCGGGTATTTGTGGCCCCACGTGCCAACAGCAGGCAAAATCATAGTCATCTAGTATTTATGATGACGACTCATGCTACAGATATATGTGTGATGCTGGTAAGGTTTTTAAAGGAGTTGCAGTTACAAGCTTTAGGACCAAGCCAACCAGGGTCTAATCGAGCTTCGCTGATTGACAGAATTATATGAGCTTGAGAAAATGACCATGTCTTTCTGTACTTTTCCCAGAGGCAATTAAGGTTGCTGTGTACCAGCCCCCCAAACAACTTTCTATATTTTGCCTGTTTGGAAACAAGTGTTTATCGAACTACAATGACACAGTACAAATCTGGGTTAAAGGCAGCATTTTATGTGATTACCCAACGTTCCCCGTGGAGATCGGAATTTATGACCGACAAAGCCTTTCTAAATTTTCCCAATGTTTGAGTTTGTTCAATGCTCTTGAAATTATTTTTAGTTCTATATAAGGCCAAGTTAGTCCTAGTAGCAATTCATGCCTCCAGGATCCAATGGTGGATATTGTGATTTAGGTAGGAGGAGTGCTTGATTAGGTAGTGGTAGCAAAGCTTGTAGAGGTGGGCGAGCCAACAAAGTAACAGGGAGAGCCGTGCTAAGGGCATGGCTCGGCCCTGAAAATATTTACTATGTGAATCATACAGTAAACCTCACCTAAAATATGATACTCTCTTCAAATTTCCAAAAAGTGTTTTTCTTTAACCGGTTGAAGCTTTGACATTAATACATCACATTATTGTACTGCAAAGTACTTTTATAAAGTGATCTTTTAACCTGTGAACTAAGAGGCAAGACGGTTTTTCACGTAAACCCTGCACGTGGCCTTATAGAGCAACATTTTTGTCTATTAAATCAAACCTAATCGGTTTTTGTACAGTTGGTATTCTGAACTCACAGATTTGAAAGTGCTTTCAAACGCAATAATGAAGAAAAAGGAGTTTTGATGAAATAAAATATTTGCCTAAGATCACAAAATTTCAGCGGGGAAGCTGCTATTTATCCAGCTTTTCTGGTTTCACTTTGTACAAACCAGCTACTACATGCGTATCTATTTGTCTTTACTTTTTCATATTAACGCTTTGTTTTTATCTCTGTGCATTTTTCAGCAGTTTTAATATAGCACAAGGTCGACCTGAAGATATTGGAGTGCTTTACATGAGCACCACTTAAATTACAAAAGGGGACACATTTTTCTAGGGAGGAGGAGATAAAATGATTTACCCAGAATCACAAACTGCTGAACTGAGGCCAAGTCTCAAACCTGGTTCCACGGTTACAAAGTCTGCAGCTCTGGCAGTAACGCCACATCCTGGGTGAAGGGATAGTGGCATGCTGAAGCCACTTGAAAGCTCGAGCCGTTATGGGCTCAAGGTTCCAACAGGACCTCGAGCTGAGCCAGGGTTCAGGCTCGACCTTGGCTCGAGCTCTCAGTAGCTCACCCACCTCTAGGAGCTTGTCCAAGAGATAGTAGTAGCTTCTAGCTTTCCTGAAATTTTAGATCTTACATTTTAACACGTTTTCTGATATATTTACGTGCTTGTTTGTTTTTATTTATGATAAATTATCCGTGCTATTTGTGTTTGATAATTGCATGATTTTTAGCTGAAACATTATGTTCCTCATGAAGATAAGGATTTATGGCTGAAGAAGCCTCGTATATTTTCTCAGTGTCTATAAGATTGATGCTGTTGTATTCATTTATAGTTAAATATTATTTCTAGTTAGTCCTAGAAGCGAGTCATGTCTCCAAAATCCAGTGTGGGATAATCTGATCTAGGTAGGTGGTGTGCTTGATTAGGCACTGGTAGTGGTTCTATTCAGATGAGACCGCTTGTCAAAGTAATTGCCTCATGTACATATACTTTTATTGTGCTATTTTACACAGGGCCAACTAACAGACACTTTCTTTTTGAAATGATTTTGTTTGAGTTTTGCATTAAAAGCCAGATACAGCAACGCAGCCATAAACATAATATAATCTCACAGAGCACCAGTATACAAGTTCTTAGATCATTTTTTGCATATATTATATACATATACATATCTTTGCTTAAAGAATGATTCTAGATCTGACAATTTTGTGTTGACTGTGACCCCCATGTTAGTGGAGTTTTTCCTCTTGGGAACTTATTTGGCATTCGTCGTCTGCATGGTATTCTTGCCAACTGCTCCAGATGTCTATCGGTAGCTCAAGCATTCAACTTCTGTCCATGCTACACCTCCATCCAGTAACAGTTGGCTTCCTCCAACTTTCAGTGGTCAGGTAGACTGTATGTAGATATTTGAACTGTTTTAAACACAATCTTTTTGTGATTTCAGCTCCCTCTGGAGCAAAAAGTTTGAATTTCCATTGCTTCTCTTCGAGGTAGTCAATATCTTTCTCTCAGGTTTGCCTGAGCTGATTGATAGTGTCTGGGAAGTTTATAATCAGGGGTCTGTACAGGTAGAAGTTTCCCTTGCGAAGGGAATTGAGACACAGTGAGCTTTGCCTCCAAGGAACTAAATTCAGGGATACCGACTAGAGATGCTAAATGGGCCATAATGGCATGCCTAAATTGGAGGTACTGATAAAACCTAGTTGGGAGAAGTCTAAATTCCTATCTTTTTTCATAAAAGGTGTTTAGTGTTCCTCCTGCCACTACATCACTTAGTGTTGCAATCCTCTAGTTGTCCCATCGCCTAAAGCCCCCAAGGGAGGTAGCATCTGGGAATGTGTTGTCTAACACAGAGGGATTTGTCCAGTGAACTTTGTGGCCCATCCAGTTTGTTTGGTCGAGGCCTTGCATGTTTCCACCACCACCTTTGCTGCTGAGGGTGTGCCTGAAGGGAGTGTCCCTCCATATAGGAATGGAATTGGGAAGCCTTTGCCCCAGCTCGGTGACATATGCTGTATTTGCTATAGCTTGTATCTGGATGCAGGAGATCTACTCATTTGTGACAGTCATATGTGTAAGACGTAGGATTAGTCGTTGCTAGGCCGCTCTTGTATGTTGATTTGTAGCATTTGATGAATGAGACTAGGGTCTGACCCCTAGTGCATAGAAATGATCTCAGAAGGGACGTTAAGGAGTGCATAAAACCGTGTGGGAGGGTGGAAGGATTGAGCATCTTGAGAAAGGTGATCATTATCAGCGGCACAATTCTTCTCGTCATTGATAAACAGACAGGCATCCATGTTTGAATGTCCCTGCTGGAACCTTCCAGCAGCGGGGTTATATTCTCCATGTTCTATGTGAACGAGTTTGATCCTGAGGTATCTGATACTTTGTGTGTTTACCCAAATCCCAGTGGCCTTGACACAAGATCTGTATCCCTTTGCTGTGCATAGGGGATAGTCTTCTTTCGAACCAGTTGATTTTGGTCCCTGAATGTTGACCAAATGTCTCTAGTGTATGCAACACCGTGGAGCCTGAGGCTAATGGATTATTTAGGTAAACAAGTCGGTCATCTGTACATAAAAATATTTTGTTCTCTAGATTCTTTGATCATCGGTACACAAAATTCTTTTCAAATGATCTGATCTTATGGGCTAAGGGTTCGAACAAAGGCACTATTGAAGTTCCAGATGGCCCAAACCTTGCAACAAGGCTGATATTGGGCTTATGACCTGATGACTACACACTCCCTGCACTGCAGATCCTACACTGGGTGCTGTGCACAATTCCAAGATCGTGTATATATTCACATATATTGTTCCTTGAGTTATCTAACCTAGGTTTTTCATCCCAACCAACCTCCCTGGTGACTTGGTTAATTCATCTACCTCCTATTCATACCACTCCATCTGAAACTTGAACTCATTATGGGAAAAAACACAGGACCCGCTGGTATGTTCCAAATGATTTATTGGCAATAGAAATACCAGTAACACTACTGACTAGGCAGAGGAAACCGCTTCAACTGCTGGTCAGTATCCATTCCAAACATTATCATCTTAATATTTGGATTCTGATGCCAGAATCCGATCCCAACACGATTTTTCCCTTACAACCTATTTGCAAAAACAAATTAAACACAACAATATTAAAATAAAACTTACTCAACCTGAAAAATACTTTCCAGAAGTTTGAGGCGCATTCCACATTTATTTATATAAATGACCGGTTACACATAGTCCTGAAATCTTGTGGAAGGCTTCCTCCCACAGAGTGGCCTTAAAATAAGCGGACTACCTGATCCCTGTTCAGCGCAGACAACACCACCACCTTTACATCCCACATGTGCATTTCCATTCCACTGAGGCGACGACCTCTCTTTGTTCCACCACTTGTTATCCTCCACCATGACCACTCAATCTTGGACTTTAATGACTTTTTTTCGATTGAGAGGATTTGGACTTCCATTTGACCCCAAAATGAGACAGCTGTACCATGACCACATACCAGGTTTGATGGACAAAGTATGTGCCCTCTCCAGTGTCACACTAGCAGCGAACTTCCTTTGTGACATTTCACGCTTCAACTTTACAGATGAGTCTTGCTCCACCATGGAAATACCCCTCCACCCCCACCCCCAATCCATGGACCTTCCAACTTGGTCGCATGTTCAAGGCCTTTGAAAAGAGTGAATGGACCTTGGTGGGAGTGGTGCGAACCGCCCAAAGTAAATCCTTCATTTCCTTGCCCCAATCCTACCTGTTGGCAATGGCAACTGAATGTTGTCCTTGAAGACCCTATTACATCTCTCATCAAGGCCATTTCTGTGAGCTTGGTACAAATACGTTTTTGGTGTGTTTGACACACCAATGTGATTAAAAATTGTTCACTCACTAGACGTAAATTGAACTGCTTTGTCTGTCAATACTTTATCAGGAGCTCCTTCTCTCATGAACATTCGATAACCTCTGAAGTATTCGATCTCACAAATTTCACCTCCGACCACAGTAAAAAAATAATAAGTACAATTCCTCATCTATAGCTATCTTTTACAACATTGATAGGCCCTATAATATCCATTCCCAATTTGGACCAAGCTCTGTCCGGAACAGACACAGCTTCCACAGGACTGGGTACGGTAACTTCGATTTGTCACTAATGGCGCAAGAGCTGCACGGAGATTGAGTGTTTGAGTGTGAGAGCTTCGATTGAGCTCGCGCCAAGCAAAACCAGGAATGCCCCGACAGCGGCTAAAATGCCTCTAGTGTGTTTCAGGACAGACCGGATGCTCCCCCATGCTTCATGATGCCGCCAGGATTTAGGCTTCCGGGTTGACCACGAGAACATTTCCAGTATCCTCGTCAAGAATTCAGAAATGCCTTAGTCGATCGTGGACGCAGGTTTACCCTTTGTTGCCACTATGTGGTAAGTAACACAGGACCTGCTGGTAAGTTCAAAATAATTTATTGGCAATAGAAAGGAAACCGCTCCAACTGCTGCTCCGTTTCCAATCCAAACATTCTCCTCTTAACATTCGGATTCTGATGCCAGAATCCAAACCCAACACACATCCTAAGGATTCATGTATAACTCAGCATTCATCTATATCCGAGCGAATGATAGTCAGCCGTCCACCCTGACCAAGTTGGCTACCACCCCAGTGTCTTGACAGCGCAATTATCTGGTCATACATCTATGTCCAGATCCATGCCTTAACATTACCTGGCAAGTGTAAGCTGGCTACAGTCTTATCCTGTTCTCTATCGAGCCTTCTCCAACCTTCCGTAAGCAACAAGACAGGGCCTCTATGAGTGCATTCATTAGTTCTAACCATGGAATTTGGAATCTATATTCAGGTTAGTTTCAACACATTTGATCGTTTTCCAGTTAACTTTTCCGTGTTCCTCTCAAGGCACTTAGAAGTTCCACAGGGCACTTTATGAAAAATGTTAAACTAGAAACAGATTTGATTAAAGATAAAGACTTGTAAGATTACCTTCTATCATGCCTAACTTTTAAACTTGGTCTCTTTTTGTTTTAATTTCTTTGCATGTCTTTAATAACCAATAGTTCACTATGACATGGATCTCTGCAATATTATTAGTGAAGAGTTGCTAAAGGCAATTATTGAAGTGTATAGGACGCAAGCAGCTTTTGAAACATGCAATAAGGACGTGTTATAGTGACCAAGTTGATGTCATCAGTTCCAGATTGTGGAACCTGGGGACTTTGGGGGGTTCTGCTTGTTGTCAGAACGGAGTGTACATTCAGTGAAGAGCGAGTGAAGAGGTGTTGCTGTACCTCTAGGCTTTCACCAATAAATATTTAAAAAGCACTGCCGTTTGGAGTACTTTGTACAAGTGGTGACAAGTTGCCTGGAGGTGAACCCACTGCGGAGCCATTCTCTTCAAGCTGGATATTTCATGGCTGTTGGAGTACGGAGAACAATTCAGGGAGAATGAATTTAAACCTCAGCAAGTTATTGCCTTGAGGAACCATCCGAACTTAAAACCTCCTCTTCACTCTACATTGCTATGGTAAATATGTATTCCTAGATTTGTAACATTTCTGTCTACCTTTTTAAATGCCGTTGTCCTTGGTCCGCATCTTTCAAATGGTGCTTGAGACTTGGCTTGCGTTTAAGCTGCTACGTTCCCGAATGCACTTTACTCGCGTTACAGCCGCATCGTTCCCGAGTGCACAGTACCGTTGTATGCAGTTTACGTCGTGGTGTGAAGTGACGTAATTCTGCATCACGTTTTGGGTGGCCATCTTTGTTTGGGTCTCGACTCCGCTCTATTCGTTGGATCCAACGGTAGTGATCTTGCGGAAGTGTGCTTGGTTTTCGCTGATGCACACAGCTTACCAGTTTCAGCTGACAAGAGTCACGTGTCGCTTGGAAGTGTGCGCTACCTTCGCTGATGCGCACAGCCTACCAATTCCAGCTGACATGGCACATGGTGATGTGCACAGCTCGTACCGTAATTGGATGTGGTGTTCTGCCTTTGCTGACGCACACAGGCTACTGCTTTCCTACTTCATTTTACAAAGGTACAATTACGAGCCTTTTGTGGTTACTTACACACGGTACGACATTGTGTGAGTCATGCATCGCGCGATGCATCATTCACACGATGCGGTACTCGCGCATCCAATTGTTGTGACATGGTTATTGTATATGTTTGAATATGGGGCTCACGCATGGGGCGTCCGTTGTGAGAGACTCGAACGGTACGAGTCAGTTACTGTTTGGGTCTCGACGTAAAGGGATGCTCCGTGTGATGGGTGGAGAATATAATTAAACTTCGTTTATCAATCTACCTCCATTCTTCTGGATTCCTTACCACTTCATTTGGCGACGATCGGGTAACTCCACCCATACCCACGCTCTCTGAAATTTAGATTGAATGCCGGCGGATTTGATGACCTGAAGTCCATCCTGCGACGTTTCAGCAGTCTTCAGCCGGGTTTCACGTACATCAGGGTTTGTCCCGGAAGAGGTACGTTATTAAATTTGATTGACACGGAGTCCCATTGGCTCGTACGCTTTCCCCAAGCGTACCGTGAGACTTATCCTGATTGGTCAAAGCTGTCTGGTGATTTTAAAAGCGACGCATGTCTGATTCCGTGTACGGAGAAAACTGATACATTGTTGCTATTGCTGCAGCGCGTCTGAGTGTTAACAGCGACGCGCACGCTTGGATGTGTCAATTCCTTTAAGCTTTGTCCAGCGCGTCGATCTACTTCTCAGCGACGCGCACTGTTCTGCATATGCCTGCTCGTCGTTCATTATTCAGCGACGCGCTCGCTTGCACACAATTGGATTAATTAAATACAGACTTCCTCCCAGCTCATTGTTTGTTATTCAGCGATGCGCACGCTATACTCAATTGGATTATTTAAATACTGATTTAGACTGTTGGACAATTAATATTTAGGTTACCTATAAAGAGAAGCGGGCCACACTTTTTCAACATTACTGCATTTTATAATTGAATTCATTGCATTAATAGGTTACAACCATCTACTGTTTTGGGTAACATGTTGACACTTAACCTTTTACATTACTTTATTTGGTTTGTGTAGGGTTTTAAAACACTCCTGACATATCGACATATTGAACCAAACTTGTATAAGCATATTTAGATGATGGGTGAAATGCAGTAATCTAAAGTGTTGATTCCTATACATTCTCATACATTCTTACACAGAGAGTGGTAGTTATTCTATTCTAATTGTTCTGCATTGTGTATATTTATAAAGTATTTTCACCATGACTAATGTCCAACAGATTACTCAACCTCCTCCATTTCTCAGTAAACCTGTTAGTCCTGAAATTATTTGGTCTGAATGGTTCAGGCTTTTCCAAAACCACTTGGTAGCTATTGACGCTGTTGGTTATTCCCCTGACTGCAAATTTGCTATTCTCTTTGGATGTTTGGGTCAGGCCGCCCAAAGGATTTTTGACAGTATTGTGCCTATTCCCCCACCAGCGTCTCATGCAGGGGATGGTCAATGGAATGTGTACTTGGAAGCAGTAGCTCGTTTAAAGAAACAATTCTCAGATGAACCTAATATAATGCTAGAGCGGCATAATTTTTACAGCAGGAAACAAAAAGAGGAGGAAAAAAGTAGAATACATATCTGTTCTCAGAGTCTTGTCTATCACGTGATTTTGGGCCATTGTCCGATAATTATATCAGAGACCAATTTGTTTTTAATTGTGCTTCACGGAAAATTAAACGAAGGATTCTAGGATGCAAGAATCCAACGTTGTCTGAAGTAATTGATCTGGCTCTAAGCATTGAACGTTCTACAATCTCCAGCAAAGTAATAGAGGGCTCTAAGAGCGGAGTTAACATTGTTTCAACCCCTGAATCAGACAATAACGACGCATTATGCGCAGTGAATTTTAGGAGCAAACCGCAAAAAAACTTTCAAAGGAGACAACCAATGTTTTGTTATAGATGTGGCTCTAAAAAACACATTGGCAATGCCCCTAATTGCCCAGCCATTAACAAACGATTCGTTATATGCAAAAAGATTGGTCATTTTCAAGGAGTGTGTAGAAATGTTAGAAAATTATTTAATGTGAACTATGTAGATCCTGATGTTGATACTTGTAGTAGTTCTTTGAATAACATTGTGATAACTTTAGATTGTGATGATCAAACGAATCACATAAAGGGCACTTTATGCTCTGCCATAATTGATAATGTTTCCTTGCAGGTAATGGCCGATTCAGGTTCCCCGATCACGATATTGAGTGATTCAACTTTTTATGAGTTATGGAAGGAAAAAAATAATCTGTTGATGTCCGATGTAAACCCAAAAGCATTTGGGGAAAAATATATTAACATGCTGGGTTATTTCCTAGGCTTGGTACAGTGTCTAGGTAGACCGACTATGACAAAGATCTATGTGGCTGAAAAGGGCAAGAATATTATTGGTTGGAAGGACCTTGCTCGTATGGGCTTGTATTTAGTTCCAGGGGATGCAAACCCAATTAAAGTAGGGGATCTACCAGTGTGTAACGTTGAATGTGACCTCATCAATACTGAGTTTACGAAAGAAATCATCTCTGAGTTTAAATCCGTTTTTAGCAGCTCAGTGGGGTCAGTGAAAGGTTTTGAACATCGTATCAGGTTAATCCCTGGGGCCCAGCCGGTAAACCACAAAGTACGTTCTGTTCCATTAAGTGTGAGGAAGGATTTGAAGGAATCGTTAAAGACGTTATGCGACCAGGGTATTATAGAATCAACTGATTCTTCACAATGGGTCGCACCCATTGTGGTCGCACGAAAAAAAAATGGCGACGTTAGGCTCTGTGCGGACTTGCGCACTCTAAATAAAAATATTATAATTGACTGCCACCCTCTGCCTAAGATTCATGAGCTACTCGCAAACCTTGGTGCTGCGAAATGGTTTTCCCTGATAGATTTAAGATCTGCTTATCACCAAGTTCATTTAGCTAAAGAATCTCAAGAGTTGACTACTTTCGTCACACCGTTCGGAGCCTTTAAGTTTTTACGCCTTCCTTTTGGCCTGGCATCAGCCGGAAGCGTCTTCCAGAAACTTATGGATATGCTGGTTAATGGAATCAGCGGGGTACAAGCGTACTTAGACGACATTCTAACTTTTGCAAAGTCATTTGAAGAACACAGCATAGTTTTGAAAGGAGTTTTATCAATTCTTTCATCTAGGAACATGACTGTCCGTTTGGATAAATGTAAATTAGCTGTACAAGAGCTGGAATATTTGGGTCATACGGTTTCGAAAAATGGAATCAAACCAAAATTTTCAGTGATCAGAGCCATTACAGATGCAAAACACCCATCTGACAAAGACTCTTTACGGTCATTTTTGGGTCTAGCTGAGTATTACGCCAGGTTCGTACCTGCATATGCTCAGATGGTAGAACCTTTACGGTTACTCTTAAGGAAAGGCACTAGCTTTAACTGGTCACCGGAACTAGATAAGGTTTTCAACGACGTAAAGAAAATGATTACTTCTGCACAAGCCTTGCACGTGTTTAGAGATGATTGTATATCAATCATAACAGTGGATGCGAGCCTCTCTGGTTTAGGCGCGGTCCTCATGCAAAGAGTTAATGGCCAGGAACAAACAGTGGCTTTCGCTTCTAGGTCCCTCAAATCGTTTGAACAGCAATCTAGTACAATTGAAAGAGAGGCTTTGGCATGCGTGTGGGCCATGGCGCGGGGGGGGGGCAGCGGCGGCGGCGCTGTGCTCGTGACGAGCCCAGCTCGTCATGACTCCGCCCACTGATTGATTCTCCCGCACAGGCGGGGAATCAATCACGCGTGGGCGGAGCGCGACTGTTATGACGAGCTGGGCTCGTCATGAGCACACAACGGGTTAATGTACCACTGTTAAAATGGTTTGAATGGAAGAATTCCTTCGTAAACTATGTAGCGGCTATTGATGAGGAGAATTCTATGTGTGCTGAGCAAAAAAACATAAAATTCTACTTCACTCTTTAGGTCCATAAGGTCTGAAAGTGTATTCGTAGATTGTAAAAAAAAAAAAAAAAAAGTGGTGGTAGGTGATGTAAATGTATTTGAAAGTGCTATATTAGACCTAGACAATCACTGCGCGCCTAAGGTGTGTATTGGCATTACCGGTACAAGTTTTTTCAGTGTAAGCAAGTTAAGAAAGAAACTGTGGGTGACTACGTGTCGGAACTGAAGAAGCTGGCTTGAGACTGTAAAAGAGACCAGGTTGTCATGCGTGCCAATAATGCTGGTGTACAAGAGCGGATATGGATAAACAGGGATTCCTAATTGAATGACCTATTAGCTATTTTCGTAAGGCTGAGTTATCTAGTAGGTGTGCTGGGGCATTAACAACTGAAGGGGGTAAGCATGATTTTGTCAGGAAAATTGAGGGCAAACAAAGAACAACCAAATTCATGAGTAGGGATTTGAAGCCCAAAGATTGAGTAAGATTTTATAGATCTGGCAGCAAAGAACATTTAGCTTACAGCAAGAATTGCCCAGCCATTAAACAACTTTGTAGTAATTGTGGCATAGTGGGACCCTTTGCTAACGTTTGTAGAAGGAAAAGGAAACAGGTTAAATGTTTAAATGAATCTAATTGAAAAAACTTGTTGAAGAAGCACAAGAGAAGTAAAGATTACTATGATACCAAGGGTGGTTGCAAACCTGCAAATGTTAAGGTGGGTGATTGGGTCCGCATTAAAAAGGCTAGGTTTGTGCCTAAAGGCGAGTCGAAGTATTATGATCCTAAAGAAGTGATGGAAATTTTGTGCAACTATGATTGAGCGATGGCAAAGTGTGGAACATGAGAAGGGTAGCGGTTGGTTACAGTAATGTTCGGAATGAACAAGGTAGGGTGTCTTAAATATCAGATTCACATTCTGATTCTTGTGTTCATTCTAATTTATGGGAAGATGATGTGGCTATGGATGTCAATTTACATTCAGAAAATCCTGTTGTTCAGGGAAGTTCAGGTGGAGATATCAGCATGGAAGATTCTGGTGCTAATAGTGATCACTGTCGTGACTCAATGGAGGATGTGTTGGAATTTGTTCAGACAGGCACTTGTAAAATGAGTCTGGACGATGTTGATGCAGTGGCTGGTGGGGTCACTGTGTGCTATTGTGACAGGGTTACTTTGTGTGTGATTGAGTTGTGTCAGAAAGAAGATGGCGTTGAAAGGAAAAGAATTAGGAAACCACCAAAAGGTTTAGAAGATTATATTCATGCCACTGTTTAGACAGCATATTGTTCTATTGTGTTTTTTGCTTGTTTTGTTGTTTTATGTATACAGTTATCAGTTAATTGCAATCACTCTAAGTTAAATTGGTTGATATTTTGAACTTTTATCAGTTTATAATGAGGGAGATGTGTTATATTGAGTAAGTTGATGTCATCAGGTTGCAGATGGTGTACCCAGAGGACATCGGGTGTGTGTTGGGGGGTGGGGGGGTTACACATTTTGTATAAAACTCTGTTAGACCTAGGAATGATAATAATTGGACCTTAGAAATCTGTGCAACAGCATTTAAAATAGCTTCTACCTGGTTCAGTTTAGTTTTAATACCACTTTGAGAAGTTTCGTGGCCCAAATATTAAGCTTTTTCCTTATAAAAACGGCATTTAGAAACTCGTGCAGTCAATGCCCTCAATTGGAGTGTCTCTAATACCACGTACACATTTTTAGGTCTCCCCTGGCGTTGGAGCGTGCATGCGCTCCTCATCTGTAAGAGCTATAGTCATCAAGCAAGTTTCAAGAAGGGGACTCGAAGCCCCACCCCTCATTTTCATTGGGTAGCGTCAGCGTTTGTTAAATGTTGGCTTCCCATTGAAAAGGAAAATTTTCGGTTGCCACCCTTTCGCGTTTTTGGACGGCCCCCAAGGACTTGGTCGCCTGCATTACGGCTGTCGTGACGAAGTTTCTTATCAGAAGCTTCATCACGCTGCCTTGCACACATCAGTCCGGCTCTCTCATTGGGCGCTCTAAGAATGCTCGTCCTTTCTTAACAGGCTTCATTTGGTAGGACTCCCGCATGTTTGGGCGTCTTGCCAAGGTGTGCATGGCTTGCGTAGCGGCTTGTTCCTCTCTTGCTTTCGGTGAAATGGCTGATGTAGAAAAATTCGTGCAAGAGGCCCCCACCGGCAAACACCGACTGAAAAAGCACTGCATGTGTGTCGATGAACAATCCTCAGTGGTGGGCGTTTCAGCAGTCAGTGCCCCTGTCTGGTCTGCGAAGCTGTACAAATGGGTACGGGTACTCTGGTAGTATATGGACTGACCTTATCTTCTTTCTATCTGTGTGCACATAAAATGCTGAGTGCACATTTGAGCAGATGGTACCCGCGACCCTGTACAGGTTGGCGCGGTGGGTATCTGTGTAGGGCGTCTCACTAGATGTGTACACCGCGCTCTGTGCATATCTCTAGAGAGCTCGGGCACATCTCATGTCATGCCAGGTGTGGGCGATGCTCCACAGAAGGCGGTGGTTATTTGAGATGATTTCGTGTGCGTCTGATTAGCTCCAGCTGAACACAGTGGCTGTGCGGTGACATCTTCTGCCTCGTGGGTATAGAAATACGCTCTCAAGATGGCAGAAAGGGCACTTGGGTAGATCTAGAAGTGGTTGCTGCCCTTCCAGTGGCATGGCTGGTTCTTCGGGTGCTCACATGCGCTTAGACATTGACTGTCCTCCGTTGCTCTCTCTGTACTCGCCCGCCCCCTGCCCCCATTTATCACAGGGGAGGACGGGCAGCAGAGGAGGAGCGCTATGAGCTGGCATCGCGCTGGCACGGTATTTGAGAGCGGCACAGAACTGGAAATATCCACCAAGCTGCGCCCGGCTGTATCCCATCTCCATTAACAACAAAACACAAAGGACCCGTCACGAGGAGGCAGAGGCGGCCTTGGGAAAGCAGGGCTGTGGGCAGTAGGCATGCCACGCGCTCCGCTGGCGTCAACACCACTCTGACCTGCCTCCAGTCTGCAGCAGTGAGGAAGGTGGGCTGTGACAACCTATCTTGCTCACTAGTGCCTGTGGTTTAATGCAGAACGTGTCACGGCCCGAGGAGGACTAGGCGGAATTAGATGCGTATTAGGGTGTGGGGCTGTCCCCAGAGCAGAATAACACTTGTCTCACCTCAGGGCAGGGCCGGCTTTAGCACTGGTGACGCCCGGTGCAACAATGTTTGTTAGCGTTCCCAATGACCACCTCTGCCAAGGATGCCCTCACTACCACCCTTTAACTGTGCCCCTCAAGTCTCCAAAACCACTCTCTTCTACACGCATTTCTTTTGTTTTATAGCGCAACTCATACCACTGTAAGGTGTCGGAGCACTTTCCATTACATGCTCATTACACAGAGATAATAAGTTATAAGTGTGTACATTGGTGTATAGTAAATGTTACATCAGACGGAGAACTACAAGATGTAGGAGTTGGCCTTGGAGCGAGCATGTGCTCCTCGCCTACGAGAGTTATTGCCATCAAGCAAGGGCTGGGGCGCAGTCAGTCGTACTGTTTTCTCTGCCTCCTCCCCACCCCTTCCCCCCAGCCCTGCTCCCTCGAGACCCCTCCTGTCCCCGAGTTCTGTTAGCTGAGGCCCCGTGGCTCAGGTGCGCGCTACTATAATCCTGCTCGGATGAAATCAGGCCTTTGGCAGCCGCCGTCACGGTGAGCTGCGGTGCTCAGACTGGAATGCTTTTCACAGCTTTGCTGTGTTCTGTTTTTAAGCTTTTACTTCCAGCCCTTTTATAGCCTTTGATTGCCCCATTCCATCTCCTTGGGGCGGAGGAAAGGCATTCAGAGAGGCCACGGGGCAGTGGCTTAATGGCTGCGCTACATGAGCTCATGAAAGTGCACTGTGAACTAAATAGCCTCAAGGCGCTATGCTAGCAGCGCTATGTTGTATGAAGCCGCTCACAGCACATGAGACATTCTGCTTTACAGCCCCATTTGTTGCAGTTCTGGAGGCATCTTTATAGATTGTGTTTTTATCCAGTGCTTTTGTGCAGTAAGAAGCAGGTCCCCTGCTGGACATGCTCGCCTTTTATTTATTTACATGTAGTAATGTTGTATAGCGCAGACAAGAGGGCGTCGAGGCGCTTTACATGTTGCATATTAGTCCGTGTTTTCCATAAAATGAACCTACGCTGCAGGCATTGCTGTCTTACGTGCAGGAGAAGTGAATGCCGCGTGTTTTTTTTACACACCCCTTGCTGGTGCTGTTTCCTCACTCCCCAGTAGTCATGGTGTCATCGTGTGAAAGATGAAAGACTGAGGGGTCCATTCTTGGATCCCTGTGTCTGCCAACTCCGTTCTGCCCACAGTACGCTTGAGTGGTTTGCGTAATGTAGTCATGCAGTGGGTCTCTGTGACACAACACTGTTTGTGCACATGCACGACTGTAATGCAGTGTTTTAACTCTGGCCGAAGCACTCTAGCATCTAACATTGAAAATGCAATAGGTCTCGCCTTTGATTAAGTTAAAGCCATTTGCTTTGCTAATGGTATTGTATAGCAAAGCAAATGGCTTTAACTTAATGAAAGGCGAAACCTATTGCATTTTTAATGCTTATCATGTTCTTCATAGGTCTTTCCAAACACCAAAATATTGTCTTGAAATGCCTCAGCATCTGTAAGACCCTCAAAAGTCTGTTTCATTAATCATTGAAATACAGATGCAGCACTTGCCAAATTAAAAGACATTCGCAAATACTGAAACCTGCCTTCCGGAGAAGTGAAGGGATTTAGAATCCTCTTGCATTTAACTTGATGGCAAGCACTTTCAAGATCAAGAGTTGAAAATACAGTTGCACCAGAAAGAGTTGACGCCATTTCTTGCAAATTTGGCAAAGGATACCTGTCAATCCAAATTTCATCATTCAAGCTATTGAAGTCCACACATAGGCATAACTCCCATGACACTTTTACAGAGATCACTACTGGAGACACCCATTGTGATGATCTAATTGGTTTTCCAAATAGTTTTTTATACAAATCGTCCAACTTTGCTTCCAATTTCTCCCGATAAGCTAAAGTCACCTTAAACCTGACCGGAACTACTCCATCCTTAAGGATTAGTTTGTGTTTATACCCCTCACATTTTCCTAACTTTTCTCAAGAGACCGCAGATTATAATAACTTTATCTTAATTATAAAATTAGAGCTGTGCCTCTCTGACATTACTATGTACACAGGGACATATGCATTTGGGTCCAGCTTCATAGCCAATTCCTGCTGATGTGGCCAACCCAAAATAAAATACCCATTTTTGCCACATACGTTTCTGCTCTCGCTCGTCTGTTAAACTCCAAATCAGCCCAAAAATATCCTTCTAAATCAATTTTGTATCCAGAGTATCCACCTGGTTGAACACCAGGGTATAACCCTTTTTTTCCATCCCTTAACTCACAACACACAGATAAACAAATAATGCTATAACATGCGCATTAATCTATCATTACAGAAATTTCCTTCCCATCCATTTTAAGAATACATTTAGGAAACCCTCTACAAACTGTCAGTCACACACATAATTTATTATTTCTTTCCTCTTCCCCACATTCCTCACTAGTTACACAGCTGTTTTATTGGACACACTGGCTCTACACACCCCGCCAAAGTGTCCCTATTTTTAAAATATGTTTCAGCCATATTTCATCCACTACATGTCCTACGTGGAACGAACTTCCACATCTGAAACACACAAGACTAGTCTTCCTCTCAAATGCTCTGTTGTCAGAATCTATCTTGTATTTGACATTGTAATTGTTCCTCATAACATTAACCTCATTGCTTATGTCACTTGGTTTGATGGAATGCCTTCTAATCTCAGATTACTCTTTATCTTTAGCTTTAAAGTCTTTTCAGCACCCACCCGTAACCTTTCTTGAATCTTCTTGCTTTGTTTTCATCATAATTTGATCCTGTAGAACCTGGTCAAAAGTTCTAATTTCAAACTCCCTAATTCTGGCTAATACATGTAAAGCTGAAACCTAATATTCAATCGAGTCATCATCCTTTTGAGCATTGAATACATCTTGAATCTTTCCATCACTGTATTGATAAATGTTTCTAAATCTAATGCTCCTTTACTTTATTGCTTGCTCAAAAGTATCCAAATCACCCACGACTTCCAAGGGGGTACATTGTTGAACTTCTTTAATCCCATACCCCCAAAGCAGTGTTCAAGTAATGCCAACTTCCTCTGGGTTGAGCAGTCCTCTTCCTAAGCATCCGCATAAGCTACAAAAATAGGACACCAAAGGTCCCCATTCCATTGAAGAGACACCTGCTGTTTGTAAGAAAGCAGGAGGAGCTGCAATATCCAGCATATTGCAAAGAAAGTGATAAATAAAAAATGTAAATTTCACGAGGGCGAGGAGAAAAATAATTCAGACTAGACTATTTCCAGTTGAAAAATAGAAACCCCTTCAGCATACTCCATTTCCTGTAAAAACCATGGTTGCTGATAATAAACTCACCAATCCAAGATGGCTGCCACTATTGGAGAAAGTGTTGACTGCAGCACAGAGTACGATTGCTGGGCTGGCTTCCAAACCAAAATAGCTACCAATTGCGATAGAATAAATGGTGTAAGTTGCCCACCAAGTCTCAAGACCATTCCAAATTAAAGTGGACGCTCTCTAATCAGTATCCTTCCCCAAGAGCCAATCTGGCTGCGTAACCAGATAGCACGGATCAGCAATCTAAAATGGCGCACCCAGATTGGAATGCTTCCCAGAGAGTTAAAATGGCCACTCACAAACAAACTCCTGTGTCACGTGTTGGCTGTTTAGCGCGTATTTCTCTAGGCAGTGAGCCGCACCAGGACACACCGTTCTTCGGTAGATGCAGTCGGCTTACTTCAAACCTCTGAGCCCCTCCAATTCCTCAACTCGGAGGAATTGCGACCATACGTTGATGCCAGCAGGAAAGCACTCTCTAGAAGGAGAAGGTGAACGCTGCCTGGTTCACTCTGCAACTTGTCGCCAAATGTGAAGTAAGGAGGATGGAGAAACATCAAGTGAGATAGGTTCTTCCAAAACTTTATTTCCGGAATACATCTTTCCAGCCACCTTGCTTCGCACTACCCCAGTGACTCCCGCCTTCCATCCCAAGATTCCTCTTAATTTTCCCAACGTTACCTCGTTGAAGTTCAAGCAATACAACAACTTTGCCGTGTTCTTGCAGACTCAGTGCTTAAAAGAGCACAAAAGATTGATTTGGCGAGTATTTATATTAATTTCGTTAATCGAATGGCAACTTATTTAGAACACTGCCAATATCGATATGCTGCAGCTGCACAGGTAGCCTGATACATTGTTTGTTTTAGCTCTTTTTTCCGATACTTTCATCTGACTGTTGTTTTCAAGGTAATATAGCTGCAGATTACATAGTCTAATTGACTACGAAAAAAACAAGCTGGCATTGCACTAGTTTCTGTGAACTAGACAAACAGTTGGCATTTTTTACATAGTCTTGGGAAACCCAATCTGAAATGGAGACGATGGTTCTGTGTATTTGGGAACTACTTAGTGGCCATTGATGCTGCAGGATATGCGCTTCCTAGAAAATTGTTTTTTGTTTTGTTTATTTGTCTTGGTTTCCATTCTCAGAAATATTTTATCTCCTAACTGAGCTGGAGGAACACCAGGGAAGAATATGAGCAGTAGGATGAGTATGTTAAAATAGCAAAAGAACTGTATTTAGCAATGTAGTTTGTTATAGATGTGGTACACGCAGTCACTTGAGCAATAATTCGAATTGCCCGTCCTAGGCAAGATGTGCAATAAGTGTAAGAGTATTGGGCACTTCATAAGGATTTGTAAGTTTACAGGTATACTTGTCATGGTCAACAATGTGGTCAGTGAGGAGCATGAGTGACTAAAATGATTTTGACTGACTGTTTTGGTGAGTGATCAGATTGTAACTCGCTTCTAAATAAAAAAAAAAATAAACAAGTCAATATGCGATGTTCATATTGGTAAAATCCAACCAGATATATTGTGAATTCAGGCTCAACAATTTTGTTGTCCAAAACACATTTAATAAATTTGAATCAGTCCATGTTTAAGACCTCAGGACATTAATGCAGTTGCATATGGTTATTCTAAAATGTAAAACTGCTTTTTAGAAGATGTTTTAGATTTTGCAGGTAGATTAAGCTACACTAAGTTGTATGTAGTCATTGATGATAGAAATATTCTGGGGAGAGTGGACCAGGGGATATTGGGTTGCATTAGCATCTTGTACTGACACTCCAGTCATGCTTTTGGAGCATGTGAACCGTGGGGTAAATGATATTTTGTACAAGTATGATGAAATGTTTTCTTACACAGTTGGAATGTTGCAAGGGTTTGAGCATCAAATAATTTTGAAGAATGGAGCTTCCTATTTCGCGCAAGTTCATGATGTTCCACTATGTGTTTAAAGATCAGCTGGATTAACTGAGCGAATAAAACATTACGTATGTGGATTAATCAGAATGGCTCAGTCCTGTGTGATTGCAAAGCAGAAAAGAGGTTCAATACTCGCTCTTAAAATAAAAACATCTTGGTGGATTGTCATCTCCTTCTAAGATGCAAGAAATGCTAACATTAATTGGGGACACCAAAATTTGCACCATGATTGCCATGAGGTCAACGTATCCCCAAGTTGTGAAATGTTTTCCCCAGCACCTGTAAACAGTCATTACAGATAACACATTGGCATGCTGTAAGCCACAATTGAACGCAATTGAGTGCAAGAGGATGACTTTATTATCTTTATTGTCAACTTCTTCTGGCAGTCTGACAGCCGACACGTGTTTCGTCGCACTTGGGCAATCTCCCGCGACTTTATCAAGGCTGTGTAAACAAACCAAAGCAGACAATGTACCACCTTACAATGTAATTGGTGTACATGAAGTTTGTAACAGATAAGCTACTTAAAAAGTACTAAAGCCTAAGCGCAACTGGCGGAAAAGAAAAGGTAAAATATATTATATGAAAATGATTTGGGCTAAGTGGCCCACGTTGTTATCCAAGAGATGGAATAGATAGTCCGCAAAAGTAAGTGATTACACCGTGACACATGCAAACAATGAATAATTTGTGTGATACATAGTTCTTGCTGGTGTGGATGATAGACACTGGTGATTCAAACGTACCCACCTTTATACCCATGCAAGTGATCAGAGTAAAAGCAAATTTTATCCGCTAAATACCTCTGTCTTTCTTGTAGTCACCTGTAAGTATGTAGAAAACATAATGCGGATAAGACACTCTAATAGAATGACTATGTGTAGGTTTGTGATATTCTAAGGTAAAGCAGTCCAAGACCTACTTGTTTAGTGGTGATAATTCCAACCCACAAAAGGGGTGTTCTGTTCTTTGCGACGTCTTGATATAAATAGAAATGTTTGCTCACGGGTCCAATTTAGTCCCTGATGGTCGGATGTAATATATCCTGAGGTGGATGTAAAAGAGCGTATATCAGCATTCCCTAGCAGACGTCTAAGATGTCTACACATAACATGAGCATAGTGAGTGGATCTCCAAGAAAGTTATATTTAAAAGTGTATACAGGAAATGTTTTCTTGTCTTCACGCTTAAGGAGTATAGAGATCCGTTGGGGACTCCCAATGTAACCAAGTCGTTCCCACGTAATAGGTGAATCCCCCTGGGGTAATCTATTAGGTAGTGTCTGTACGGCGTGATTCAATAAATGAATATAGTTTAAAGAAATATCATTACCAAATTCTAAAATCATCCAATCGTTCTCTGTTTGGGATAATTATGCCTCGTGTGTGGTGTCATTTTCAGAAAATATATATGGCGTCCCACGACCTAGTCTGATCAGAGACTACTCTGGATGCCATATTCTTCTTAAGAATAGCGTCCTGAAGGCTCTATTAAATTACTTAGCGCTCCTATCCAGACTCCCTAGTAAACGCATGTGCCACATCAATAACCGTTAGCCATATAATTAGCCTTTCCATGAAGAGCATGCGAGTGGTTCATATCTAGAAATAGTGCGCTCACAGTAAAGTTTCTAATTTTGTCTCGATGGGTATGTCCATTACATATTGACCACTTTCCCTGTCCCCTTACCTTAATCGTGCTCGCGCAGTCAAGAGCGTCGCTCTTCACGTCTCCCCGAGTATGGGCGCGGTGGAGAACGCACGCCGTAGCGATAAATAAATATATCTGTTGCCTACTGTGGTGTAATGAAAGGGAAAAGCGGACTCAGAATATTGGGCCTCGCCGGTGAAAGAAATAGAAATAAGACTTCATGTATTCAAATTCAGTTGGCCATATTTGAGTTCGTAAATCCTAGTAAACCAATAGTAGGTTTTTAAAGTTGAAATAATGTAGAAAATTATGTAAGGAAAAGCCAAGACATAAGTCTGTGTAATGAAATAAAGTTGGTGGGTGATACAAGGACTAACCAGGTTCTTGTAATCCCGATATTTAGATGTCTACTGCGTGTAATTATTTTCTTATAAAATAGCTCGTGCAAACAGTGGGTGTAAGACTGTTTTTTTTTTTTTTTGTTTTTTGTTTAAAAGAGTGATTCTGTGTCTCAAATCATACATAATAAGGTGCCTTATTTGTAATTATACGATTAATAAAGTGAAGATCATCTCTTCCATCTTTGAACAAATGAATAGTCTAATACAAAATATAGAGGGATTAACTAGGTCATTTGGCTACATAAGGATAATATCATACATGATCACAGTCCATTACATATGGCTTCAAGAAATATACATTATGAGATGCAAAAAAGCCTACGCATACTGTAAATTGTAAATTGATACTTGTATAGCTCACTACTCACCCGCAAGGGTCTCCAGGTGCTTGTACGAATACCGCTGTGGAACCCATCCTGGCTTTCCCTGTGAGGCGTCCACTTCTGGGCACCCCCAAGGTGGAGGCTAGGCATCCTTAGCGTTGTGGGGGCCGTTGTGGAGATTAAGCAAGCTATTGCCCAGAGTTGCAGAGTGGGACTCCATGATTGGAATAGGCACCGAGGCGAGAATTATCAGGTCTGTGGAATTTTTGAGCCCAAGACCCGCCGAGGCGGGGAATTGAACCCTGGTCCCGGGCTAGACCTCTGCATCAGGGTCTGCCGCTCTAATCATTGAGCCACACTTCTCCACTGTACTGTACAATATTAAAATGATTATACATGACGTATAATATTTATTTACAGGTGTTCCGTGTCTCCATTGTTTAGTAAACATCACCCTAGAAAATAATGCAGCTCATGATCAATATTTAACCCTATTTCGGTACTCTGCAGTCTAAGAATCCACAGAGTTTCACGTCTACGGAGGGCCAGTTCCCTCCCCTCGGATGTCTGTGGGTCTGTTCTATGCCAAAGTATTCAAAGCGTTTGTGAGTAGTTTGTGCGGAACATTGTGTTATGTGTGCAGCAATTTGATATCTTAGATCTTCCTGTTTGACTGCCCTTGTATGTTCATTAATTCTTTCTCGCAATGTTCTAAAAGTGCTTCCCACATATCTTTTGGTGCATTTGCATTCAATGATGTACACTACATATTTTGACAGGCAGTTGATGTTGGACTCTATTTTGTATGTTTCGTCATAGGGACCCTTGAATTCTGTTTTGTGGTTGCTGGCCCACTTGCATGCGCTGCAGAGATTGCAGCCATGAAAGCCCTTACTTCGCTGTGTCAACCAGTTCTCTTGTCTCTCAGCTCTGGGATAGCTGGGGCTTAACATATTTCTAAGAGTCAAACCTCTTCTGAAAGTAATGGTGGGTTTATCGGTGATAAACTCACTGAGTGATCTATCTGCTTTAAGCAGATGCCAGTGTCTCTTTAGGCTTCCTAGTAATATGCTCAACCAGTTGTTCTAGCCAATTATCATTCGTAGTTTCTCTTGTTTCTGTACAGGCTTTTCACGTTCTCTTAGTTTGTCCTGTCTCTTTGTTTTCTGTATCCTGAGTTCTGCTTTATGTAGTACATCAGTTTTATAGCCTCTATTGAGGAATCGTGTCATCATGTTGCGTTTGTGCTCTTCAAATTCTGGGTCATAACTGCAATTTTGCCTAATCCTAACTATTTCTCCATATGGTATAGATCTTATTTGATGCAATGGATGGGCACTGGAAGCATGCAATACTGCATTGCATGTTGTTTTCTTACGGTAGAGTCTAGTCTGTAGTGTGTCTTCTTTAACGTAAATCTCAATGTCCAAGAAAGTGATATTGTCAGTGCTGTACTCAAATGTAAACTTAATGTCCTCATCATTGTTGTTCAAGTGTTCGATAAATTGCATAAGTTTCTCTGTGGAACCTGTGCACACCATTAGGCAATCATCAATATATCTGCCCCAGTATAGGATCGAATCGTTCCATTGAGCAGCCATGTTACCCCAAACCCTCTTCTCCCACACCAACCCATGAAAAGATTGGCGTACGTGTTTTGTTATCTTTTATTGTCAACTTCTTCTGGCAGTCTGACAGCCGACACGTGTTTCGTCGCACTTGGGCAATCTCCCGCGACTTTATCAAGGCTGTGTAAACAAACAAAAGCAGACAATGTACCACCTTACAATGTAATCGGTATACATGAAGTTTGTAACAGATAAGCTACTTAAAAAGTACTAAAGCCTAGGAGCAACAGGCGGAAAAGAAAAGGTAAAATATATTATATAAAAATGATTTGGGCAACGTGGCCCACGTTGTTATCCAAGAGATGGAAAAGATAGTCCGCAAAAGTAAGTGATTACACCGTGACACACGCAAACAATGAATAATTTGTGTGATATAGAGTTCTTGCTGGTGTGGATGATAGACACTGGTGATTCGAACGTACCCACCTTTATACCCATGCAAGTGATCAGAGTAAAAGCAAATATTATCCGCTAAATACCTCTGTCTTTCTTGTAGTCACCTGTAAGTATGTAGAAAACATAATGCGGAAAAGATACTCTAATAGAAAGACTGTGTAGGTTTGTGATATTCTAAGGTAAAGCAGTCCAAGACGTACTTGTTTTGTGGTGATAATTCCAACCCACAAAAGGGGTGTTCTGTTCTTTGCGACGTCTTGATATAAATAGAAATGTTTGCTCACGGGTCCAATTTAGTCCCTGATGGTCAGATGTAATATATCCTGAGGTGGACGTAAAAGAGCGTATGTCGGCATTCCCTAGCAGACGTCTAAGATGTCTACACATAACATGAGCCAACTGAATTTGAATACATGAAGTCGTATTTCTATTTCTCTCGCCGGCGAGGCCCAATATTCTGAGTCCGCTTTTCCCTTTCATTACACCACAGTAGGCAACAGATATATTTATCGCTACGGCGTGCGTTCTCCACCGCGCCCATAATCGGGGAGACGCGAGGAGCGACGCTCTTGACTGCGCGAACACGATTAAGGTAAGGGGACAGGGAATGCGGTCAATATGTACTGGACATACCCATCGAGACAAAATTAGAAACTTTACTGTGAGCGCATTATTTCTAGATATGAACCACTCACATGCTCTTCATGGAAAGGCTAATGATATGGCTAACGGTTATTGATGTGGCACATGCGTTTACTAGTTGAGTCTGGATAGGAGTGCTAAGTAATTTAATAGAGCCTTCAGGACGCTATTCTTAAGAAGAATATGGAATACCGAGTCGTCTCTGATTAGACTAGGTCGTGTGACGCAGTATATATTTTCTAAAAAGGACACCACACACGAGGCATAATTATCCCAAACAGGGAACGATTGGGTGATTTTAGAATTTGGTAATGATATTTCTTTACTTAAACTATATTCATTTATCGAATCATGCCGTACAGACGCTACCTAATGGATTACCCCAGGGGGATTCACCTATTACGTGGGAACGACTTGGTTACATTGTGAGTCCCCAACGTATCTCTATACTCCTTAAGCGTGGAGACAAGAAGACATTTCCCGTATACACTTTTAGATATATCTTTCTTGGAGATCCACTCACTATACTCATGTTATGTGTAGACCTCTTAGACGTCTGCTGGGGAATGCTGATATACGCTCTTTTACATCCACCTCAGGATATATTACATCCGACCATCAGGGACTAAATTGGACCCGTGAGCAAACCTTTCTATTTATATCAAGACGTCACAAAGAACAGAACACCCCTTTTGTGGGTTGGAATTATCACCACAAAACCAGTAGATCTTGGACTGCTTTACCTTAGAATATCACAAACCTACACATAGTCTTTCTATTAGAGTGTCTTATCCGCATTATGTTTTCTACATACTTACAGGTGATTACAAGAAAGACAGAGGTATTTAGCGGATAAAATTTGCTTTCACTCTGATCACTTGCATGGGTATAAAGGTGGGTACGTTCGAATCACCACTGTCTATCATCCACACCAGCAAGAACTATATCTCACACAAATTATTCATTGTTTGCGTGTGTCACTGTGTAATCACTTACTTTTGCGAACTATCTTTTCCATCTCTTGGATAACAACGTGGGCCACTTTGCCCAAATCATTTTTATATAATATATTTTACCTTTTCTTTTCCGCCTGTTGCTCTTAGGCTTTAGTACTTTTTAAGTAGCTTATCTGTTACAAACTTCATGTACACAATGATTACATTGTAAGGTGGTACATTGTCTGCTTTTGTTTGTTCACACAGCCTTGATAAAGTCGTGGGAGATTGCCCAAGTGCGACGAAACACGTGTCGGCTGTCAGACTGCCAGAAGAAGTTGACAATAAAGATAACAAAGTCATCCTCTTGCACTCAATTGCGTTCAATTGTGGCTTACAGCATGCCAATGTATTATCTGTAATGACTGTTTACGTGTGCTGGGGAAAAGATTTCATTTCCTGTTATTATTGCTAGCTACGGCTGGCAATTCTTTTGGGGGGTTCAGTGGTGCCCCTCACCTTTCAGCACCGTAATTTCGATCTATACATCTCCTATACTCTTACGACTAGTTTCTGAGTGGCGCCATATTCCTATCCCTAAACACTGCCTTGCAATTGTCATTTGTATCACCAAGTTGCTTTATAAAAGGAGTCATAATTGCTGACAACTTGTATAACACTATTCAGTGTTTATAAGTATTTATATTTACCTTTTGGTCCTTCCTCTTCAATGAGTCTTTTCCATATGCTTATGTACTGTTTATTTGAGGATATCGCTGGGGTACAGGCCTTCTTGGACGACATTTTGATTTGCGCAAAAGATGATTGTGAGTTTAATCGTATAGTTGTAGAGTTTTGTCAATTCTTAAAAATTGAGGTATGACAGTGAGTCAGTGTACATTCGTCATGAGTTTGGTGGATTATCTTGGCCCCTGGATAGCAGCTGATGGTATTAAGTTTACAGAATATATAATCTATTCAGTGCTTAAAAGAGACATCAAGTCCCTTGAATAAAGACCAGTTGAAGTCCTTTTTTTAGGTCTCGCGCCTAGTGATGCAGTGCACAGCACTGCTCGCGCAGCGAGAGTCCTTTTGTCCGGGGTTCCGATATGGACCCTGGAATTGTACATGCGCGTTCGTGCATTTTTAGTTACATGTCGCGCTATTGGCTTTTTGCCTGCGTGTTTGTTTTTAAGATAGCACGCAATAGGCGAAAGGCGGGCGCGTTGGTCCGCCCATGGCCTATTGGTGTCTATTACGTGCAATGCTGCCATATGGTTTCAATTATCGTGCCTAGACATGGGCGCAATAATTGAAAACATATGGCTTGCTGAGGCGCGTGCGCACCACTCGCGGCTTTCTCGGTTTCTAAAAGGTATTGCTTTCGATTTCGCGATCGCTGTACTCGTTGTTTAAAGTGAATGCTACAAAGAATGCATGCATGCTTTTAAGGTAACCGTGGCAAAGTGTTTTTTTTTTTATTTGAGCGGGGCCCGGTGGGATACGTAAAGAATGCCGCTCAAATGATTCGTCATACAGTGGGGGGGGTGCCGGACTTCAGCTGCAGCGGAATGCTTTATGCCCGTCGTGGTCAGTGGAATTGTATTTTTTTTACAAACCTTTTCTATCGCGGGGAGGGACTTAGTTGCTTCGTGTTCATTGCTCCTCCTGCAGCTGCGAAGTGGAATGGGTAAAGCAGCAGCTCTACCACAGTTGAACGCGCTGCTCTGTTAGGATTGCAAAGAATGCATGCTTTCACGGTAACCGTTGCAAAGTAGTGATTTCTTTTGGGGACGGCACAGTGGGAAAGGCTAAGAATGCCACTCAACTGATTCGTTATGCGGTAGCAATGAAATAGAGGATGTGGGAGCGAAACATTTTGCAGGCAGAATAAACAAATGTGCATCTGAAGTGTTTTTCTTCTTGCAGCATTTGGTGTATTTATGTTGAAAGGACTAAACATTACACAATTTCTTGTTTCAGTGAACTGCTGCTAATTATTTTAACTTCATCCAATCTTGTTATTAATGTGATACCAAAGTGAGTGTGAAGGGAGAAGGCATATCGAGATGGACTTCTAAACACTTAAAGAACAAAGCTGTAAAAGTATTTTCAAACTCTGCTCCACGTCCCTTTTACATTTTTTTCATTTTGCTCGCCATAAACGCTTTCATGTTCCTGAAATTAAAAAAAGAAATACTGTCCAAGTCCTTGCATGGCTACACACATGCATAGTGGTGATGCATACATGTGCTTCTGAAATAACACAAATCAGGAATTTGTCAATAGATCGCTTCACATGAATCTTGGGCTAGTTGTTCTGGGCTTTCGCTTTCCATTGTATGTCTCAGCACAAGTGGTTTTATTGGTTTCGCTCAGATACCATGGTGTTATGTCCAGGTTTTCTTGTCTCTCTCTCTCTCTCTCTCTCTCTTCCGTGGCCCAGAGTATGCAGTGATCTCTGATTAACCCTACTCGTCCCAGTTCTTACAGGGCACCTTCTCTCCATGATCGTGACTTCGATCCCTAATGCTTTGGGATTACAGGACGATCCCGGTTAATGTTTAACATGTAACCCCTTGCCAAAAGAAAGAGGCATGCTAAAAGACATTCTTTAAATGAACAATGCACGCAGAAGCAGCTGGATCCCTCTGAAGAAACAATGAGAAAGGAAAATAATTTGCAGGCATATGTTTTGTCCAGATGGTATTCTAAACTATTTTCATGTGCAAATATTACGAAAAGATAATTTTGGTGAAATAAAATATTTCCCCAAGATCACACAATTCTCTAGGTTTTTTGTTTTCACTTTGTAAAAGTCAGCCACTAAAACGAGTATCTATTTGTCTCTCGTTTTTATGTCATGCTTTGTTTTACCTCTCTGTGCATTATTCATTTGTAACTTGTATATAGCGGTGAACTTAACCGGAAGCTATAGGAGTGCTTTAGATAAACACCAGTTACATCACATGCAGGTTTTTTAGTTAAATACTCACTCCACTTCAAACCCAAAAATATAAATGAGCATTGTAATTTATAACCCCAGTAGCTTTAACTTTTACAAATGCGAGACCTATTGCATTGCAAATGCTTGTTCTTTTAGGCGGTTATTTTTTCAGATGTGTAGAGGGTTATATGACACATTTAAAACATGTTAAAAAAAATGAATATTTTCCTGGACAGAGAAGGAACAAGTTGTTTTTGATCATATTAAATGATTATTAGATAGTGCATTGATATCTAGACAAGTTTTCAAAGGAAGAACACTATTACTGATATTGTTAGCTTAGTAAATATTGGAGTTGTTCTTTGCCAGCATTTGAGCACTTTCAAAAATGCCGTAGCTTTGGTTTCCCCAGCCCCTTTTTGAAATTGAAGGTACATTCAGCACCATCAAGCATGAAGCTTAGATGGTGCATGGGCTGTAGAAAAATCTGAGCGTTATGTTTGCAGTACATGTTTCACCTTGTGCACTGAGCAGTAGCCTGTAGTGTATTTGATGGGTGCGAAAGGAATAGGAAATGTTTCATACAGGCGTATCCGGATAATTTCCAAAGTGCAAGTGGTTAATTTACATGTACATTATATTGCAGGGTGTACCAATGCTTGTGCTGATTGCATATCACGGTTACCTTTTGCGTGTTCACATCAAGCAATTGATGGTGGCTGTGAGGTGTGTGTGTGGTGGCTGCAGGAGATGCAGTCATGCTTGGTTATGTCGCAGTGAGTAAAGAGGAATGGGAAAATGTTGTTAAGTCTCAAGACTGTGGTGAATTACGTGCAACACAGTTGGCCTAGTTTACAACAGTTACACGGGCAATTACATATATTAGTGCAGTTCTCTCCAGATTTGAGTATTGAATCTGATATACGTCTTGGAGGGAGTGGGAGCTAATAAATGTGTTCTCCTGATAGTTATAATGTAAACTGATTGAAAATGTCCATGTTTGACTTATGGGTTGTACGACTACTAAAATAACCTTGCATGAGTCATTTTATAAGCAAGTGAGTGGATGATTTCATGAGTAACTGAAGAATGATGGTTATCCAATAAACATTGAAAGGTATGCGGCACACCTTTTGCTTCTTGTATAGTTCCTGATCATGTGTGAGATAAATTGGCTTTGGATTTGCTGGATCCTTGCCTGCCTTTCCTCATAATTTTACTTGATTGTTTTGGTAGATAATTTTTCGAACTGAATGTACTTTTTTTAGTAAATGAACACATATGCTGCTGTGACATTTCTAACCAAAGATTTTCTTTTGGAATGTGTTATGATGGAATTGGCCATTGCTAACGATTTATAAATGATAGCGGAAAATATGGGGTAATTTTCAAAGCATAGGGATAGCCGTCATTATACTGTACCTCTTTATTAGTGCACAATGTGGTGGTGGTGTGGAAAGGGTTAACAGACTGTTAAAAGAGACTTTTCAAACCGCAGCTACGTGTGGTGTAGAGGTGATAAGGGGTTATCCGTGATGCTGTTTTTGATTTTGTTCAAAAGTAAAGACTGCTTTTTAAAGCAGCAGAATTCTCATGTTCGGAGATTTACAAAACATTCTTCTGCAGAAAGTACCTTAAATTGTTACCTATTCGTTCCTGCCAGTACAGCTCCTCATTAAGTATACATCTAGACCATTCGGGGTTATTTTATTTTTACAGCCACCAAAATGTTGATGTGATTTTAAGTTGAACTTAAATATGTACGACATCAACTTTCATCTGAATAGTCCCATGGCACTATACTAGGCATAACATATATATTTTTTTTAAGTTAGCAGCAAGATGATCACAATCCACTGATTCATCATTAGTTAAATCAGTGTTTTTCTCTACAAAACCTAGAAGTGTGGATATTGTCATAGCTGAAGAGGCAATACGTTCCAGAAACAATGTGCCTTTATTAAAATACAAAAAAGTTCTGTGACCTTTCATACCGTATCTGGTGTTTTGATGGGCTATCCTATCTGTAGGGTCCATCTTGGTGCCTGCAAAAGGATTTTATCTCTCGGGTATCTAGGAGCTCTTTCATTCTGACATTTAAAGGTCAAATAAGATATTGTTGAATATAGTCACTTAATGCATTAGGAATAATGCAACAGAGTGGTCTACTGAGGGTTCTTTATAGTCTTTCCACCTAGTAGTAAGGGCTGCATGAGAAGCATTGGCACAGTTAGCACTTCATGAAATGAGTGAATGTGCTTCCCCTTTGCAACTGTTATGTAAAAAGCCAAGTATAACATCTTTCCTCATTGGACATTCCCTCTTGTACCTCTTTCCTGGATCATCTTCAAATTTCTTGCAATATTCACAAAGGAAGTCTTGTGGCCGAATAAGACCAGAAATGTACGATTTTGGTATAGTCTCAGCAGCCCTACCTCTTTCTTTGTACCATTGAGCTTTACGTTGCTGCAGTTCAACCTGGCGGCGACTGAACTCAAACTGTTCATTCATGTGGTAAATTCTTCCTGAGAACTGCCAACCACATTTATTTGGGTTTTACCACCTTGTGGGTCACAAAATCTGCCCCCTGAATCTGTCCTGCATAATAAGAGAACAGTGGTGCTCTAAGGATTTATCAGTTAAGAGTTGAGTGTAATAACTAATTAAGTCTTGGTGAGTTCTGCCTCCGATTCCTCACAAATTGAATTCCACTGTTAACCGCCTCCTGCTCCCTTCCTCCAGTGGTCTAAACATGACATTCTATAACTGTGTGTGAGGACTATCTCAACCCCCCACGCCCCTCGTTCAGCCTACCCCTTCCCTACCTCCTTCTCCCTCTCCCTTTTATATGAAAGTACATCAGACAACTTAAGTTGAGCCAAAACTATTTACAGCTTTGACATAGCAATGTAAATAGCTCAAAATGTTACATTTCCTCCCTTCTTATGGTAAACGTAGTCCATTAAACAATACTATTTACTTTGTCTAAATTAGGGTCCCTGTGGCAGAGCAGTATTTTCTGAACTTTAATGCATGTAGTTCTTATGACGGACTCATGTATCGTTTTGGCAGTCTCCTTAGATCCACAAGTGCCTCAGACATGCTTTAGTAAGCCATGTATGCCTCTACTGACTCTATTGGTGTTTGATATTTGTAGTAAAAGTTGTGGAATTCCATTATTGTACTGAGCATGGTGTCAAAATATGCACCCATTTGCTTTTTTGCCTCAAAATAAACATCCCATTTCGCTTCTCCTGCACGTTTTTCTTTGGGATTGTCAAGCAAGCACCTTCCTTCATCTAAGTAATTATATAGTAGTGCTCATTTCCTGGTTCCATTGTACTCGGTACCTTCAAAGGCAACAAGATGCATTTCAAACATTTTGATCCATTGGCCCCATGGTTCTCCTGATGCTCCAGGTACCTCCAGAAATGCGGTCGAAAATGAAACTGTGTTCTTAACTCCCGCCATATACTCTCCTGAATTGTGCCAAACATAATGGGACTGGAGATCTTGATACAGAGTTATTCCAGGTACAAGGTGGCTTGTATGAGCTCAGTGATTGGAGGAGTTTGTCTGCTCAATTAATAATGCTCAAAAATAAAAATGTACTTTGAAGTGATTTTTCTAGAAAATGCTAGTATTGTAGCTCAAAGTGTCTCACAGTTTGGAAACCTTTTGAAATAAGCAAATCGTGGCCTTTCTCTAATTTGCTTCACGTAGTCTGTTTATTTTTAGGTCTCGCGCCTAGCGATGCAGTGCATAGCACTGCTCGTGCAGGCGAGAGTCCTTTTGTAGGGGATTCCGAAACCGGCCCTGGAATCGCACACGCTCGTGCGTGTGCGATTCCTTTTGGTCCACGGTATTGGCGTTTGCGGTCGTCTTTTTCAGAAAGACCGCACGCAATAGGCCAAAGGCGGTAGCGTTGCTCCGCCCATGGCCTATTGGTGTCTGTTACCTGCACGCCAACATCTGTTTTCAATTATCGTGCCCAGACACGGGCGCGATAATTGAAAATAGATCGCTTGCTGTGGCGCACGCACCACTCGTTCTCCTTGTGTTAGTCGTGCAACCGAAACAAAAACATTTTTAATGGTTGATCTGAGTATTTTTAAGTTAATGTGCAAGTTTGCTGGGAAGCTATTTAAGTGGCGGTATCAGTTGCGTTTCGGCGTGCTTCGAGGGCCGTTTCTGAGGAGACCTGGTGGATTTAAGAAAAGTGGAAACGGACCCAGCATACAACGTGGTGTCCGCGGAGACAAAAACGACAACAGCGGAAAGCGATTAGACTCGTACTTGCATACGTCACATGAAAAATATTAAACATTTCGCACACAGCTGGGCAGAAAGGCCCAAATGACAACAGTAAGTAATTCATCAAATTCGTTCTTTCAGTTGCCCAAAACTCGACATGGTTATCAAGCACAACATTTCAACTGATGAGGCGAAAGAGAGTTCTCGCGCTCCCTAACCCCATCTTCGGGCGGAAGTCATCCGAGTTCTGCTGCTGGCTGGACGAGACTGGTACATCAGAGTCGACTTGTTTTGATGTTCCAAGTATTTCCAAAGATGCAGGGATAGAGGATTTAAACAAAACACTGTTTTGTTTTAATATCTTTTGAAAGCTCCTGGTTCAAACAGGAGGGCGAATGATATCTTCCCTTTTTAATGGTTTTATAAAACGTTATTTATTTACATATTTCAGAGAACTGAAAACATCAAGATTAATATACAAAAATTGCAAATCTCAGTATTGAGTGTTGGCATGTGTGGTGAGCAGGGTTGAATTGGAATCACAAATGGGCAAGGGCACCATAAAAAAACAAGCATTTGCAATGCAATAGTTCTGACATTGTAAATGACTGCCTTTTATTTATGTTTTAAAAACCAACATGTAAATAAAAGGCATTGCCATTTACAATGCCAATAGTTCAAACTCTCACAAAAGCGAGACCTATTGCATTGCAAATGCTTGTTTACTTTAGGCAGGATTGAGGGTGAGACCCCATGTCAGATGAGTACCTGTTGCAGGTTGCTAGGTGCACTTCTATGGTGGTTCTCGACCTTAACAATTAACTCATTCCTGAAGTGATTGTCGGAGCCTGGGGATCCTCCTGGATTATAGTACGTGATTATATCATGCCTATGTAGATAATTGGAATTTTTTTAATTGCCCTCCTTAACTCCAGTCTGTATATGACTACTCAGTCTCCGAGTATGACATTGAAAGCCATTTGCATACACATTTAATACATAAACTGCCCTGAGAAGTATCCTGAAATATTATATTTTTTTGGGGGGGAGGGGGATGACCCGTGGAGGCGGAACGAGTCAAGATGGCGCCATCCCAATGTGCGCGCCGAACCGGAGCTGCCGGAGGGGGCTGGAGGCAATGTAACGTTGTATCGAGGAGCCGGGACAGAGCCCAACAGCAGCGAAGGGCGGCAGGAATCGTTGGCAGGCGGTCGGAGGAGAGCCTGGAGACGTGTATCAAAGCGTCTGCTGCGGAGATCGGCTGTTAACTGAAGGGCCCACCCGGGACAATAAACCCTCGATGAGATGGTACAGAGGAGTGGGGGGGAGAGGGTCCCATGAGGAGAGAGCAGAGCGAGTAGGGAGGTGGTCTTGAGGCGCTGCCTGACCTTAAAATGGCGGCAGTTGCTCCCTCCTGCAGCTACGCCACAGAGGGAATCCCACAGGCATCTTGAAGGAGTAGTAGCAGCCACAGACGGGACCCAGGACCAGTCGCAGCACAAGGGGAAGGACACACAGAAGAGGGGATATGAAAGGCCACTCACCTCATGCCTGACCCTAAGATGGCTACCAGTGGAAGCCTTCACATTACCAAACCACATTACAGCAAGCTCTGAGGGCAAGTCGCATTGGGGGAAATCTCATTGGTAAGCTTCATTGGGCAACAAGACAAGCCGCACCGGTTCTCCACGAGCCACGCGGGTGAGTGATAGGGCCCCGGGGTGGGTTGAGAAGAAAACGACTACTGCACCTATGCCACCTAAAAAAAAAAACTCTACCCAAGGCATCTAATTATTTTAATCTGGCGGAGAAGAAGCACCCAGAGGAACAGAGGAGCACCGATTCAGGAATGGCACTGACTAAGGAAGAGCTGCAGGCGTCCTTGAAGAACTTCAAGTTGGAACTGCATAATGAACTAAAAGGAGACCTCTAGGCCTCAATGGAACAACTGAAAACGGACCTATCGGAAAAAATGTCTACGATGCAGCAAGATGTAGACTCTATAGGGACAAGGTTGCTAGAGACGGAAGCCCAAACGCAAGAATTGGATCAAAGAATGACTGACACACTAGACAAGGTTCAACACGTGAGGAGGGGTGGGAGAGTAGAGGAGGGGTGGAAGAGTAGAGGAGGGGTGGAAGAGTAGAGGAGGGGTGGAAGAGTAGAGGAGGGGTGGAAGAGGGGTAGAAGAGGGGTAGGTAGAAGAGGGGTAGCACTCCCACTAGAACCACTCTCAGGATATAGGACGAGGTGACACGCGGACAGGGGTGGACCTCCTTTCCCTCCTCTCCCTCCTCATATACCCCATACATTTTTCAATCCAGAGTTCCCACTGGCGTTTAGGGAGGGCCCTTTGCATGGAGAGAGGTAGAATGTTTGATGCTCTCTGACTTATTTCACAATCAAGACATCCTCACTTTTGAAAATTGCTAGAGGGATTTTCACATCCCAGTATCGGAACATTTCCATTACATACAGTTGAAACACTGAACACTACACGCACAGGTGCGGGAGGCGGCAACCCGGGAACTGACCCCAATAGAATTCTTCAGAAAGTGATGCTGTGGTGGCGCAGAGTGATGCTGTGGTGGCGCAGAGTGATGCTGCCGTGACAGTGTCTTTGCTAGTTACTGTGGGTAGAAGAGGGGTGGAAGGGTGGTAGAGGGGTAGTAGAGGGGTAGAAGAGGGGGGTAGAAGGGTAGAAGAGGGGTAGTAGGGGTAGAAGAAGGGTAGAAGAGGGGTAGAGAAAAGGGGTAGTAGGGGTGAGGGGTAGAAGAGGGGTGGTAGAGGAGTAGTAGGGGAGAGGGGTGGTAGAGGGGTAGTAGGGGAGAGGGGTAGAAGAGGGGGGTAGTAGGGGAGAGGGGTAGAAGAGGGATAGGGGAGAGGGGTAGAAGAGGGGTAGAAGAGGGATAGTAGGGGAGAGGGATAGTAGGGGTAGGGTGGTAGAAGAGGGATAGGGGTAGTAGGGGAGAGGGGTAGAAGAGGGGTAGTAGGGAAGAGGGGTAGAAGAGTGGTAGAGGAGGGGTGGTAGAGGGGTATAGGAGGGGTGGTAGAGGGGTAGAGGAGGGTGGTAGAGGGGTAGTAGGGTAGAGGGGTAGAGGAGGGGTGGTGGTAGAGGGGGTAGAGGAGGGGTGGTAGAGGGGTAGTAGGGTAGAGGGGTAGAAGAGGGGTGGTAGGGAAGAGGGGTAGAAGAGTGGTAGAGGAGGGGTGGTAGAGGGGTATAGGAGGGTGGTAGAGGGTAGTAGGGTAGAGGGGTGGTAGAGGGGTAGAGGAGGGGTGGTGGTAGAGGGGTAGAGGAGGGGTGGTAGAGGGGTAGTAGGGTAGAGGGGTGGTAGAGGGGTAGAGAGGGTAGAAGAGGGGTAGTAGAGGAGGGGTAGAAGAGGGGTAGAGGTAGAGGGGTAGAAGAGGGGTAGGGGTAGAAGAGGGGTAGAAGGGTAGAAGAGGGGTAGGGGTAGAAGAGGGGTAGAGGTAGAGGGGTAGAAGAGGGGTAGAGGTAGAGGGGTAGAAGGGTAGAAGAGGGGTAGAGGGGTAGAAGAGTAGAGGGGTGGTAGAGGGGTAGAAGAGGTAGAGGGGTAGAAGAGGGGGTAGTGGTAGAGGGGTAGAAGAGTAGAAGAGGTAGCGGGGTAGAAGAGGGGGTAGTAGGAGAGGGGTAGGAGAGGGATAGAAGAGGTGTAGTAGAAGGGGGTAATAGAAGAGGGGTAAAAGAGGGGGGTATGAGAGAGGTAGAAGGGTAGAACAGGGGTAGAGGTAGAAGGGTAGAAGAGGGGTAGAGGAAGGGGGGTAGAAGGGTAGAAGAGGGGTAGAGGTAGAAGGGTAGAAGAGGGGTAGAGGGGTAGAAGAGGGGTAGAGGGGTAGAAGAGTAGAAGAGGTAGCTGGGTAGAAGAGGGGTGGTAGAGGGGTAGAAGAGGAGGGGGTAGTAGAAGAGGGGTAGAAGAGGGGTAGAGGTAGAGGGGTAGAAGGGTAGAAGAGTAGAAGAGGTAGTGGGGTAGAAGAGGGGGGTTGTAGAGGGGAAGAGGGGGGTAGTAGAAGAGGTAGAGGGGTAGAAGAGAGGGGTAGTAGAAGAGGTAGCGGGGTGGTCGAAGAGGTAGCGGGGTAGAAGAGGGGTAGAAGAGGAGGGGGTAGTGGTAGAGGGGTAGGAGAGGGGGTAGTAGAGGGGGGTAGTAGAAGGGGTGTAGAAGAGAGGGTAAGTAGAAGAGGGGTAGAAGAGGCTGTAGAAGAGGGGGGTAGAAGAGGAGGGGTAGTAGAGGGGTAGTAGAAGGGGGGGTAGAAGAGGTAGCAGGGTGGTAGAAGAGGGGGGGTAGAGGGGTAGGTGAGGGGGTAGGAGAGGGGGGGGTAGTAGAGGGGTGTAGTAGAAGGGGTGTAGAAGAGGGGGGTGGTAGAAGATGGGTAGAGGGGTAGAAGAGGGGTAGTAGAAGGGGGGGTAGTAGAAGGGGGTAGTGGAAGGGGGGTAGGAGAGGAAGAGTAGAAGAGGGGGGTAGAGGTGTAGTAGAGGGGGGTGGAAGAGGGGGTAGAGGGGTGGTAGAGGGGTGGAAGAGGGAGAGGGGGTAGTAGAAGAGGGGGTAGTAGAAGAGGGGGTAGTAGAAGAGGGGGTAGTAGAAGATGGGTAGAAGAGGGGGTAGTAGAAGAGGGGGGTAGTAGAGATGGGTAGAAGAGGGGGTAGTAGAAGAGGGGGGTAGTAGAAGACGGGTAGAAGAGGGGGGTAGTAGAAGAGGGGGGAGTTGAGGGGTAGAAGAGGGGGGTAGTAGAAGGAGGGGGGTAGTAGAAGAGGGGGGTAGTAGAAGAGGGGTAGAAGAGGGGGGAGTAGAGGGGTAGAAGAGGGGGGGAGTAGAGGGGTAGAAGAGGGGGGAGTAGAGGGGTAGAAGGGGGGAGTGAGGGGGTAGAAGGGGGGGGTAGTAGAAGAGGGGGGAGTAGAGGGGTAGAAGAGGGGGTAGTAGAAGAGGGGGAGTAGAGGGGTAGAAGGGGGGAGTAGAGGGGTAGAAGGGGGGAGTAGAGGGGTAGAGGGGTAGAATAGGGGGGTAGAGGGGTAGTAGAAGGGGGTAGTGAAAGGGGGTAGGAGAGGAAGAGTAGAGAGGGGGGTAGAGGGGTAGAAGAGGGGGTAGAGGGGTAGAAGAGGGGGGTAGAGGGGTAGAAGAGGGGGGTAGAGGGGTAGAAGGGGGGGAGTAGAGGGGTAGAAGGGGGGAGTAGAGGGGTAGAAGAGGGGGGAGGTAGAAGAGGGGGGAGAAGAGGGGTAGAAGAGGGGGGTAGTAGAAGAGGGGGTAGTAGAAGAGGGGGGTAGTAGAAGAGGGGGTAGAAGAAGGGGTAGAAGAGGGGGGAGTAGAGGGGTAGAAGGGGGGGTAGGGTAGAGGGGTAGAAGAGGGGGGTAGAGGGGTGGTAGAGGGGTGGAAGAGGGGGTAGAGGGGTGGAAGAGAGGGGGTAGTAGAAGAGGGGGTAGTAGAAGAGGGGGGTAGTAGAAGAGGGGGGTAGTAGAAGAGGGGGGGTAGAAGAGGGGGGTAGAAGAGGGGGTAGAAGAGGGGGTAGTAGAAAGAGGGGTGAAGAGGGGGGTAGAAGGAGGGGGGTAGTAGAAGGAGGGGGGTAGTAGAAGGAGGGGGGTAGTAGAAGAGGGGGTAGGAGGGGGTAGTAGAAGAGGGGGGGGGAGTAGAGGGGGGAGTAGAGGGGGAGTAGAGGGTAGAAGAGGGGGAGTAGAGGGGGAGTAGAGGGGTAGAAGAGGGGGAGTAGAGGGGTAGAAGGGGGGAGTAGAGGGGTAGAAGGGGGGAGTAGAGGGGTAGAAGGGGGGGAGTAGAGGGGTAGAAGGGGGGGTAGTAGAAGAGGGGGGAGAAGAGGGGTAGAAGAGGGGGGAGTAGAGGGGTAGAAGAGGGGGGAGTAGAGGGGTAGAAGAGGGGGTAGTAGAAGGAGGGGGGAGTAGAGGGGTAGAAGGGGGGGAGAAGAGGGGTAGAAGAGGGGTAGAGGGGTAGAAGAGGGGGGTAGAGGGTAGTAGAAGGGGTAGTGGAAGGGGGGTAGGAGAGGAAGAGTAGAAGAGGGGGGTAGAGGGGTAGAAGAGGGGGGTAGAGGGTAGAAGAGGGGGGTAGAGGGGTAGAAGAGGGGGGTAGAGGGGTAGAAGAGGGGGGGGTAGAGGGGTAGAAGGGGGGGGAGTAGAGGGGTAGAAGGGGGGGGAGTAGAGGGGTAGAAGGGGGGGAGTAGAGGGGTAGAAGGGGGGAGTAGAGGGGTAGAAGAGGGGGGAGTAGAGGGGTAGAAGAGGGGGTAGTAGAAGAGGGGGGAGAAGAGGGGTAGAAGAGGGGGGTAGTAGAAGAGGGGGGAGTAGAGGGGTAGAAGAGGGGGTAGTAGAAGAGGGGGGAGTAGAGGGGTAGAAGGGGGGGAGAAGGGGGGTAGAAGAGGGGGGGAGTAGAGGGGTAGAGGGGGGAGAGTAGAGGGGTAGAAGGGGGGGGGGAGTAGAGGGGTAGAAGGGGTGGAGTAGAAGAGGGTAATAGAAGAGGGGGGTAATAGAAGAGGGGGGAGTAGAGGGGTAGAAAGGGGGTAGAGGGGTAGAAGAGGGGGTAGAGGGGTAGTAGAAGAGGGGGGTAGTAGAAGAGGGGGGTAGTAGAAGAGGGTAGGAGGGGGGTAGTAGAAGAGGGGGGAGTAGAGGGGTAGAAGAGGGGGGAGTAGAGGGGTAGAAGAGGGGGAAGTAGAGGGGTAGAAGAGGGGGGAGTAGAGGGGTAGAAGAGGGGGAGTAGAGGGTAGAAGGGGGGAGAGTAGAGGGGTAGAAGAGGGGGTAGAGGGGTAGAAGAGGGGGTAGTAGAAGGGGGTAGTAGAAGAGGGGGGTAGTAGAAGAGGGGGAGTAGAGGGGTAGAAGGGGGAGTAGAGGGGTAGAAGGGGGGGAGTAGAGGGGTAGAAGGGGGGGGAGTAGAGGGGTAGAAGGGGGGGGAGTAGAAGAGGGGTAGAAGGGGGGAGTAGAAGAGGGGGTAGTAGAAGAGGGGGGGGAGTAGAAGAGGGGTAGAAGAGGGGGTAGAGGGGTAGTAGAAGAGGGGGGTAGTAGAAGAGGGGGGTAGTAGAAGAGGGGTAGAAGAGGGGGGAGTAGAGGGGTAGAAGAGGGGGGAGTAGAGGGGGTAGAAGAGGGGGGAGTAGAGGGGGTAGAAGAGGGGGGAGTAGAGGGGGTAGAAGAGGGGGGAGTAGAGGGGGTAGAGGAGGGGGGAGTAGAGGGGTAGAAGAGGGGGGAGTAGAGGGGTAGAAGGAGGGGGAGTAGAGGGGTAGAAGGGGGGGAGTAGAGGGGTAGAAGGGGGGGGAGTAGAGGGGTAGAAGGGGGGGAGTAGAGGGGTAGAAGGGGGGGAGTAGAGGGTAGAAGGGGGGGAGTAGAGGGGTAGAAGGGGGGGAGTAGAGGGGTAGAAGGGGGGGGAGTAGAGGGGTAGAAGGGGGGAGTAGAGGGGTAGAAGGGGGGGGGAGTAGAGGGGTAGAAGGGGGGGGAGTAGAGGGGTAGAGGGGGGGAGTAGAGGGGTAGAAGGGGGGGAGTAGAGGGGTAAAAGGGGGAGTAGAGGGGTAAAAGGGGGGGAGTAGAGGGGTAGAAGAGGGGGGAGTAGAGGGGTAGAAGGGGGGGAGTAGAAGAGGGTAGAAGATGGGTAGAAGAGGGGGGTAGTAGAAGAGGGGGTTAGTAGAAGAGGGGGTTAGTAGAAGAGGGGGTTAGTAGAAGAGGGGGTTAGTAGAAGAGGGGGGTAGGAAAGGGGGTAGTTGAAGAGGGGGGTAGTAGAAGAGGGGGGTAGGAAAGGGGTAGAAGAGGGGTAAGGGTAGAAGAGGGGTAGAAGGGTAGAAGAGGGGTAGAGGTAGAGGGGTAGAAGAGGGGTAGAAGAGGGGGTAGTAGAAGAGGGGTAGAGGAGTAGAAGAGTAGAAGAGGTAGCTGGGTAGAAGAGGGGTGGTAGAGGGGTAGAAGAGGAGGGGGTAGTAGCAGAGGGGTAGAGGGTAGAAGAGGGGTGGTAGAGGGTAGAAGGGTAGAAGAGGTATTGGGGGTAGAAGAGGGGGGTTGTAGAGGGAAAGAAGAGGGGGGTAGTAGAAGAGTGTTAGACGGTAGAAGAGTGGGGTAGTAGAAGAGGGGTGACCGGTAGCGGGGTGGTAGAAGAGGTAACGGGGTAGAAGAGGGGTGGTAGAGGGGTAGAAGAGGAGGCGGGTAGTAGAAGAGGGGTAGGTGGGTAGGAGAGGGGTGTAGTAGAAGGGGTAGTAGAAGGGGTGTAGAAGAGGGGGGTAGTAGAAGAGGGGTAGAGGGGTAGAGGGGTAGAAGAGGGGGTAGAAGAGGAGGGGTCGTAGAGGGGTAGTAGAAGGGGGTAGTAAAAGGGGGATAGAAGAGGTAGCGGGGTGGTAGAAGAGGTAGCGGGGTAGAAGAGGGGTGGTAGAGGGGTAGAAGAGGAGGGGGTAGTAAGAGGGGTAGAGGGGTAGGAGAGGGGTGTAGTAGAAGGGGGGTAGAAGAAGGGGTGTAGAAGAGGGGGGTGGTAGAAGAGGGGGGTAGAGGGGTAGTAGAAGGGGGTAGAAGGGGGTAGTGGAAGGGGGTAGGAGAGGAAGAAGAGTAGAAGAGGGGGGTAGAGGGGTAGTAGAAGGGGGTAGTAGAAGGGGGGTAGTAGAAGAGGGGTAGAAGAGGGGGGGAGTAGAGGGGTAGAAGAGGGGGGAGTAGAGGGTAGAAGAGGGGGGGAGTAGAGGGGTAGAAGGGGGGGGGGGAGTAGAGGGGTAGAAGGGGGGGGGAGTAGAAGAGGGGGTAGAAGAGGGGGTAGAGGGGGGAAGAGTAGAAGAGGGGTAGGAGAGGAAGAAGAGGAGGGTAGTAGAAGAGGGGGGTAGTAGAAGAGGGGGGTAGTAGAAGAGGGGGTTAGTAGAAGAGGGGTAGAAGAGGGGGGATAGTAGAAGAGGGGTAGAAGGGGGTAGTAGAAGAGGGGTAGGAGAGGAAGAAGAGTAGAAGAGTAGAAGAGTAGTAGAGGGGTAGAGGGATAGAAGAGGGGTAGAGTAGGGGTAGAGGAGAGGTAGGGATATATAGCCAAATGAAAAGGAAGCTATCGACTTCAGGAATGTGAAAGAAAGCTCTCCTATCTTGAAAGCTGATTACAAGCATCTCCTGAGAAACGCGGCACGGAGTTGTTTGAAAGTTTTGCCGTGTTTCTCAGGAAATGCTTGTAAACATGAATAACGTGATTAATTTAATTTAACAGTTGGCTTTGCCCAGGATTGCTTAGTAACGCAAATGACAAGGAATCTATCGACTTCAGGAATGTGAAAGAAAGCTCTCGTATCTTGAAAGCTGATGACCCATGACGAGAGAGGAAAGCCAGATGGTGCCTCTGCTCGTAAACGCAAGTGCGTCCGCGCGTGTAACCGCAAGGTCTAGGCCACAGTGGTAGCATTTTCTGAATCCCTTCCTAAAAGTCTCGCCAGTGCAGTGAATGCGCTGGCTCAGGCGAGACCTAAAAAGGAATGGTTGCAGGCGGAACTTGCTTTGTTAGAGAGTGGAAATCTAGGGTGGCAGAATTTGATGCTTGTCAGGATGGCCTGGAAGATGATCAACAAGTTTGAGGATGGTGAAAGTGTCAGAAAAGAGTTTGTGAATACTCACAAATTAATCTATTTGTACATGTTCATACTTTCATGGCAAAGCATGCATTGAAATGTCCTTCCCTCCCATTGCAGGGGATTACTCTTGATAAAGATATGCCTTTATTATAAGGTACCAAGTGGATTTACGGCTGGGAGGGCACTGTTGGGAATACCTAGTAGTCCTAAATCGATCCATTTTTGAGTGAAACTTTGTGAAATAGGCATAGGGTGAGCAATGGGCAAAATAGGAGAGAAGGGTGGAAACAGAGGGTCAAGATGATCTGATTAAGCACAAGGATTTGGGCAATGGATACTCTGGGGGAAAAAAAAAATAGACACTCTGGAGCATATTAGTCCTGTGAGTACATGGCATTCAGCCAAAGTAGCCACATTAAAAGAGGGAATCCATTGAGAAAGAGATGCACATCTACAGTGACATTCTATTAATATCGGATTAGGTGCAAACATTTAAAACATAATTGGCTTTATGCAATGCTATCTTCTCTGTGATCTACCCTCTTAAGTTGCCTTGAGTGTGGTCTGACCCTTACAAAAAGGTTTCTAGCAACTCATTTCAGGAAGTTCTATAAACTGCTTACTGCAAGCAAATGTGCAGAGTTGTGTTGTGAACTTTGCTCCAGTATGTTGCTTGTATTGGTGAAAGCTATTAACTCCACCCTTTTAAAAAAAAAAAAAAAAAGTTTTGAATTCACCTGGTAAAAGCTTCCCTTGACTCAGGTAGGATGACTGATGAGCTAGAATAGTGAATATTAGGCATCTCCTGAAAACCCCCGTTTTGATGCTCTGGATACTGCAAAATGCAGGTGGATACATCTACTACATATTTCAGTAAAGTTTACAGTGTGGGCGTGCTGGTGCAACTTCAATTGTTTGACGTATGCCATATTTTGGTTCCTTACCAAACAGTGTCCTGAATGAATACTGAGCTTGTGGTCTTATCAGTCTTGGATGATCCAGCTGGATGTTAATGACAGCACTTATATACGGGAATTAAAGAGAGCCGTTTCTTATCTTTCTCACTGTATTTCCAGTTATTCAGTCTAGTAGCGCAAGATGTTGAACCTGCCCTCTTTGTCCCAGCCTCCACAGCGTAAAGGTTTCTGGATGTTAGTGTCTTCATTATCAACCTGCTGTCTACTTGACCTTGTTGTGCATGCTGTCTGCTTATTCCCATTTTTGCATATGTGTTTTAATGTTTTGACCCCTTCTGGTACAGTCTGTCTTGATTTTTACATTGTGCCTCTCTTTTGCCATCAGCACTCAACTGAAGGTTTACAACTATCCCGAACACTTAGCAAAGCTACCTTTTGACTCATCACTTCTTGTTTTTGCCTCTCCCATTTAGAACACCAGATTAGACAGTTGCACAAATAACTACTCTGTGGATCACTTTTTTGTCAGGCTTCTTAGTGAGCAATACTGTCTTCGTCAATACCAGTGTATAAATCTTCTGAATGCCAGAGTCTGTCTAACTTCCTGAACGTAAAAATAGGTATTCTTTGTGTTGCATAACAGCAATGATTCCTCCAGTTGTGTGATCACTCATTTGGAAGCTTGCAGGGGGAGATGATTGTGCCTCCTGTCTTCCTTGTGTCTCCTTATGGTATGTTCTATTAGGGAAGCAAGCCCCTATGATTGCTCTCCCTTCCCCCACACTGCAACCTGTACGTACTGCCAGCCCTTTTACCAACATTGGCCTCTACAGCCTGGAGAAGAGAAATCAAGGCCCAGCCAAAGATGGAGTCAGGTAACTTCTCACCTGTATCCTCGCTGATGATGCAGGATTTTGCTGATGCGGGATTTTGCCGATTGTGGGATTTTGCCGATTGTGGAGCTGCTTGGCTGTAGGCTCAAGTGAATTCATTTATGGTAGGTAGAGAAGGTGCTTCTCGGACTCAAGTATCCTATTGTTTGTCTTATCTCAATTGGAAGTTGTGGTGGTGTGCTCTAGTGCCCCCCGCCTCCGAATATTCGCTGTGGAAATGTTACCAATGGCCAGGAAATGGTTGCACCCAATTATTTAGAATTTCATGATGAATCAAGCATAGAAATTAAGGTACATGTAGTTTACAAATTTTTATTTTCGTACAATGGAAGTTTCTTGTAGAATTCTTAAATTTGTGTTTCTTCGTTGTGGAAATCACAGCCAATATATCCCCCCTCCCTTTATGGCACAGCCCTGTGGCTTTTTCAAAACTTATCTTATTTTGGGGTAGTGTTTTAAGAGAGATGGTAAGGATGCTCATAGTTCTGTCTCTAACAACCCGAGATTCTGTCAACAGGACTTTAAAAGAACTGTGGAACCCACAAATGGCTTCCCTTTCAAACTATAGCCATTGTTTAGTTGAATTAAATGGTTTTTTCACAGCATTCTTCTTTTTTTAATTGATTATTTTTATTAAATCACCTGTGACGCAGGCCTATAAATGTGGTTTAGGGCCTTTAATAATTGGTATAGACCACGGCAGCTGGCTATAAGGCTGATATAATAGAGATCATCCCAGCAAAGTGAGAAGCTTTCTTTTCTCGGTTTCCTGGCCTGAGTCCATTAATGACGTGTCTCACTGCAATCTGTGTATAGACTATTCCTAAATATTTAATCATTGAATTATCACAGGAATAAAACAGTGGAGGTAAATTATGGTTGAGATGTGTCCATAGCTATAGTTTATTCAGCAGGTTAACATCACAACCAAGAATGCATTCTGCTGCCTGTGCCTCCTTTGTGGGATTCGGGCATCATAGAACTACTTTTGACCCACTACTGCATCACACTCAACGAGGTGAAGACCCTTTCCTGGACTGATTATTGCACTTGTGTTTAGGTAGGACAAAGTAATCCAACTTTTGTGACTTGCCTTATCTTTGGCCTAGAGAGGCTGGACCCTATCACACTATCAGTGAAGTCTCTCCTCTGGCTGCTGATGCAGCAGTGTGTCATTTTCAAAACCCTTTGCCTAGTTAAAAAGGCACTACATGTGTATGGTTGGGGCTACCTCGTGAAGGAAATGCGCCGATAACTCACAACAAGGTGTGCTTCAATGTCTACTTTATTCTGCAAGATTTAAATTAACTATAAAGGTGACCTGCAATCACAAGACTACAGTATCTGGAACTCTTCACAAGACTATAGCTATGCCATCTACGAATTGGAGTCTACATAACTACATCCGAGAGAGATCCTCTTGTTCATGTTCAACCGAGGTAAATCCCTATTTGCTTCCTGTAGTGCACGCCCCACTATAAGGGAGTGTGGGCTCCATTTAATTTGAAGAAATTAAAATACTGAGTAATACCAACCAACAATATGTTTATTTGCTTGGTCTGGTTTTCAGCATGCCCAAATTGCAGCTTTGCTAACACCACAGCAATTTTGCTTCAGAAATACAGTAATTCAAAGTTTTATTTGAAAAGTCCAACCCCTTGAGTGGTGAATGCATACATATTATCACTGATCCTAATATTGACTGTTTGAAGGTCCCTTGACTGGAGAACTCGTTTGCCGTTGTCGTAGGTATCAATCTTTTAGCTTTGTTCCAACGACCGTACCAGATGATAGAAAACGTACAATCTGACGGTAACAAAAAAAAAAGTATTGGGATTGTGGGGTTGGAGAGGCTAGGTGATATCATAAGAGAGTGACATTGCTAATATGGCGATGGTCATTACTTACTGATTTTAAACTATGAGAAAAGCAATTGAAATGTATGGATCCAATATTTAGATGTCAGTGTTGTGTAGCATGTCAAACTCTAGTAGATTGATGCTGCTAAACTTTGCCTGTCTAATACTGGTCAAGCTAAATATTAAACCAGTCAATCGTTTGTAAAGTCCTCAACATAAAGGTTTTGAGAAGCACATGACAGATATGGAACAGGGAAATGTAATTTCAGTAGATGCAGATGGTCCTGCAACATGTGGACCTGCAGCTGTGATTAAGCCCTTGCACTGCTGAACAAATTATCCATTTTCTAGAATAACACTCAAAGGGGGCTGCCAGATCGAGCTCTGTTCCTCAGTGGATTGAGGGCCAGTACTTCTACTGTAGAACCTTTAATGTCGACTTGTAGCAGCAGACTCCATTGCTGGGAGACCCTCTCAGACTTTACAATGTTCTAGCTTGATCAGATGTTTAGTACTAAGTTGGGTTAGAGTATAATGTATCATTTATGGCATGTCCAGCATGATGACAATTGAGCTTTATTCCCCACTGCCCTTATGGCTTTTAGCTTTTGAATACTGAAGTGTTGTGTATTCATGCCAAAGTCAACAGGTCTTTTGTCACATCCGCTCGCCACATCTTCTTCGCTACTGCAGTCCTTGATGCTGAACTGTATGACTACCATGTTTTTGGACGTGACTTTGGGCACTTGTTCCTAACAGGTAAAGCATTCTTTGCATATTGGCTACAAATTCATTATTTTCCAGATAAGCATGTTTCAGTTTCAGATGTGTCGCTTTCTCATCTAGTTCTCTTAGGAAAGTTCACCAACAATAAATTGAACTTTAAGTTATCCTATTGAAATTGAAAGGTTTCCATCGCAGATATTTTAATCCGGCATTGGCATTTGAAAGGCATTAGCTGACCTTTTGACTTTGCCTATTCTTGTTGGAGATGCTGAACATCATTGCCAAAAAAGGGGAAATATGTTTATTGCTGATGCTGGATAGCACCTGCCAAATAAAAAAAGCTTTTGGTGCCGTATATGTACATACATAGAAGAGGTTGGGGAGTGGTGGAAGTGTAGGTCAGTGCTGGACTGGAAAGAAGGGTAGGGGAGCAACAGAAGAGCCTTCAGAGAGGGGTAAATAAAAGCAGAGGGGGACAGACTGGGGTAATTGTATCAAAGGACGAGCTAGGGCAAGGAAAAGCAACACAGAGCTTGAAAGGTGTCTGGGACGTGATGGAGGCTGGCATGAAGGTGTACTCTTTTGTAGCCAAGCACCATACCTGCAGGGTATCAAAGCTTTTGAAGAGGTGGGTGCAGGCACAATTTACCACTTTACATGGAAGTTGGAGTTGCGGAGCAGCTTAGTGTAGAGTAGGCTGATGAATACGATTTGAGAGCCAGTGAGCATAACGACACGGTCAGGCGACAAGTGATTGGAAGCCACACCAACATTGATATATTGTTTTTAATCCAGGCCACTTTGCTCTTCCTTGTGCCAATTGCATGCTCATGCATTTTTTTGAGTATTAAAAAGCTTGTCTAGGTGGAACAGTCTTCTTCTTTGTGTTCATCTTTGCAGTGACCTTTTAGTTGCTACTGTACAGTTCACTAGATCTTGGATGTTGTTTGTAGCTTATCCTCACTCTGTGGGTTGAGTTGGGGTTTAGGGGTTTTGATGGAATTGGTTCACAGACTTCAGACAGGCCTGGAGTGGCTTGCTTTGGATCTAGAGCACAGGCCCAACTGTGGGGACCGAGCAAGCAGTCTTGCAGCTTTGTTAGTATTAATTACCTAACTCCATGCAGAGAAGACTACCCGCAACCAAGGAGCGGAGTCCAAGGGACAGAGAGCGAGCCACTGCATGACCGATAGGCAGCCCTAGAATTGCCGATCATGAACTTCCTTCATTGTTACCCAGTCCCGATGCTCTGTGCCCCATCAGTAGGCTCCTTCTCCTCTGTGCCCCATCAGTAGACTCCTTTTCCTCTGTGCCCCATCAGTAGACTCCTTTTCCTCTGTGCCCCATCCGTAGGCTCCTTCTCCTCAGTGCTCAATCCGTAGGCTTCTTTGTGACCCATACATAGGCTCCTTCTCCTCTGTACTCCATCAGTAGGCTCCTCTGTGCCTCATCTGTAGGCTTCTTCTCTTTGGTGCTCCATTCATAGGCTTCTGCTCTTCTGTACCTCATCCGTAGGCTCCTCTGTCCCATCCGTAGGCTTCTTCTCTTCTGTGTCACATCCATAGGCTCTTCCTTCCCCTCTGTGTCACATCCTTAGACTTCTTCTCTTCTGTGTCTCCTCCGTAGGCAGTTCCTCCATGTCAAATCAGTTGGCGGCTTCTCTTTTGTGCCCCATTCTTGGGCTCCTTCCTTTGTGCTTCACCCATAGGCTCCTTTTCCTCTGTGTCATAAGAGTAGGCTCCTTCTCCTCTGTGCCTGATGCATGCACCCCTTCTCTGTGCCCAATTCCTAGGATCCTTCTCTTTGCTTCATCCATGGGCTCCTTCTCCTCTGTGCCTCATGCATGAACCCCTTCTCTGTTCAATGCTGAAAAAGCGTTCTCCGACTAGGAAAAAACAAACCCTTCCGGCACTCCCTTCTCTGGTCCCCATTCTTAGGATCCTTCTCTTCTGTGCCTCATCTGTGGGCCCATTCTCCTCTGTGCCCCATCTGTGGGCCCATTCTCCTCTGTGCCCCATTTGTAGGGTCCTTCTCCCCTGTGCTTCATCCATGGGCTTCTTCTTCTCTGTGTCCCATGAGTATGCTCCTTGTCTTTTGTGACCCATCCAAATGCCCCTCCTCCTCTGTGCCAGTCCTTGAGAAGGGCAGTGCCTCTGCAACTCTTTCAGATGGAATATTGCATAGCATGTAGCACGTGTCGCCTTATTCTCTGTGTTCTGTGCCTAAGAGTGTTGTGCCTGGAAGTCTCTACCCTTTGTGACCCGCTGTGGGAGTCCCACTAGGGTTGTGAGAAGCCTGAGATTGGCTTTCTTGCTGGTGCAAATGCCCAACAGGTATGAGAGATTAGCTAACCCAGTAGGCGGCGTGCACTTGCACTACCCAATTTTGAATGAGCCGGCCAGCCATGACTGAAAAGAAGGCCTGCTCTGCTAACAGTTTCCAACATCACTGATAAGCGGTAACTCAATACCTATTGCGTTTGTTTGAAATGATTCATATTCAGCGTGTGTATCAGACATTGCAGTAATTTATACCGTACTAAAGCTGTTTCTGGGAGCTGCAATTTAAAGGTGCCGCTGTTACCTATTTCTAATGCTGCCTAATTTAACTATCTCTGGAGGATGGATGTCTGAGACAGCCTTGTCAGGATTGGACCTGGTGACCTCCCAATCACCATATATATTAAGTGTTCATCTAACTGAGTTAACCCTGCTAGCTAAGTTATGTATGTGGTCCTTAGAGTTGTAAGGTTTGCCTCAATGTAATGTGGGACGTGGTATTTTCTCACTCCCATTCTAGTGTCTTGTCATCTGCATGTTTTTTTTAGCTTGTTAACAGAGCATGGCTTGACCAGGGCAAATGGTTACAACGGTTCTTTAATATGGCACCTTTCTGATCTCGTATCCAATTATACTTTTTCTGTGACGTGCTTGTAAAGTATAATCCAAGCCATCAGCCATGGTTTGATAGGGTTTCTTGACTCCTGGGATCGGATGCTCTTACTCATTGCATACCTTTCGGTCTCCTTCATTACTCACTTAAGTGTAGTCTTGTCAAGTAGGAAGGCAGACTAGACTTATACACTGAACAATCTATCCTTTATAGATCCATAGGGAGTTCCATTGGGTTTAGTAATAAGGACAATTCTTGAAATGCTGAATATTCCTTCCATGTGTTCATCTTGATACCATTTATTTAAACATTTTTGAGACCCAGACAAGAAGATAAGTTGACTGTGAATAACCTGTAGAAGCCATCATCTTGAAAGACCTCACATTCACGTTCTGACCTACCACCCTAAATGCAGGCTTCTCTTGTGCCATGCAAACTTTTTCAGAAATGGAGATTTTGGGAACCTGGAAAACATACTGTTGGCCTTTGTAAACTGAGAGGATGTGGCAAAACGGGCAGAGCTGGTGACTTTGGAACTGGGGAACCAGGTTAGAGTCTCGGCATTGGCTCAACGTACTGTGATTCTGGGAAAATCACTTGATCTCCCCATGCATAAAATAAACACAAATTAATGGGACCTTGTGTAATGTTACTAGTGCTCATGTAAAATGTTCCAATACCTTTGGGTTGAGTTCGCTCTATATAACACTGCTACTGAAAAAAAAACTGAAGCCCTTTCTCCTGATTGCTAAACTTCATAAAAGATTCCTTTGGGATCAATTGTTTTCACATGGCAGTTTTCCGTTCATGCTCTGCAAGACAGTTCGCTTGGTGACTTGTGATTTTTACATTATTATTATTATTATTATTCTATAGAGAAAATATTACACCCAAATCAAACTGGCCAGGAAAGCAGCCCTGGCACTGAGATTAGAAACCAGCTCCAATAACTGCAAAGAGCTCTCCTCATTGTCACAAATCTCCAACAACTCAGCAGCCACCATCTCCTCTTCTCAGAACCTCAGCAGCAACCTCTCAGACTTCTTTCACAATAAAGCTCTCAGGATCTACAGCAATTTCAACCCCCAACACATGACACGACCTCATCAACCAGTTGCCCAACCCAACCAAGACTGACCACCAGCTAACAAACCGGAGCCCCTTCACCCCAGAAGACACTGCTGAAATCATAAACAGTTTGCTCGGGGGCCCCCACCGTCCTCTGCCACATCTGCAGCCTAGGAGGAACCATGATCAGCTCCAACCTCACCACCATCATCAATCCCTCTGGCCATAGCGGAACGCTCCTAGAAAAATAAAAACACACAAATGCCACAGCTCTCTTGTAGAAAACTTTGGTCCCGGAAGAGCTCAGCAACTACAGACCAAACTCGCTCCTACTCTTCCCATCCAAAGTCTTGGAGAAAGCAATCAACAGGCAACTCTCTAACATTCTAGAACAGCACCACCTCCTAGACATCTCTCAGTCATGTTTCCACAGCAGCCACAGCACGGAAACCGACCTAATCGCTGCAACTGTCGACATCCTGGACAAAGGGGTAACTGCAGCTCTCATCCTGCTCAACCCCTCTGTGGCCTTCAACACCGTCTCTGATGGCACCCTTGTCTCAAACCTTCACAACTCCGTAATGCAAGAACCTGTCCTGAAATGTCTCGCCTCCTTCCTTTTCAACTGAACCCAAGTGTCAGACTCCTGCAATACCCCTCCGAACTCAAGAACCTCATATGGGGAATCCCTCAAGGGTCATCGCTGAAACCTACCCTCTTCAATGTCTGCATGGCATCACTCGTCCACATCATAACATCCCACGGAATCAAAATTGTCTCCTACACAGATGACACTCTGCTCATCCTCTCACTCACAGACCACACCACTAGGACCAACTTTACAAAGTGCATGGCAGACTGGATGAAACGGAATTGCCTACAACTCAAAACTGACAAAACAGATGTCCTGATTTTTGTGAACAAGAGCTCTCTGTGGGGCTCCTCCTGCTGACCAGCTGAACTGGGACCCTCGCCCACCCCCACAGACCACGCCAGAAACTGCAGAATCATCTTGGACGACAAACTCACAATGAACAAACAGATGAATGCCGTAACCTCTTCCTGCTTCCTCTGCCTATGTATGCTCTGCAAGATATTCAAATTGCTCACCACAAACACCACATGCACATGGTCACTGAGGCTCTCATCACCAGCAGTTTGGACTACAGCAACGCACTTTATGCTGGTATCTTGAACCAACTCGTACTAAGGCTCCAGACTGTCCAAGACGCCGTTGCCAGATACATCCTTGACCTCCCCCCGCAACTACCACCTTAACTTTCACCATCCAACCAGGCAACTGCACTCCGCCTCACATCCGCAGAAGCAAAGTAGGAGAACGCTCCTTTTCCTACATCACCGCCACAACGTGGAACAATCTTCCTGATTACATCCGCACCTCCCCATCTCTACTAGAGTTCTGCTAGAAACTGAAGACCTGGCTGTTGAATTAGGAGCTCTGATTAGCTACACATTTGCTTTAGCGCCTGGATACCCCCTTGGGTGATTAGTGCAGTATTCACATCCTTAAGACATAACATCATTGTTTTTGCAATAATTGTCTGATAATAATGTGACTCAATCAATCAAAGGCTTTATTTCGATAAAAAGTTATCATAAAAGCATTACAATAAAAAATTTCAGTTCATTTTAGTCATAAAAGCCATATAATACAATAAAAAATAAGAAATTACATCAATAAGGTTTAAGAAACAGATTAAACAATTAATTTAAGCCTGTTAATTCTGATACGCCACGCCCAGGCTAAAAATTTAGAGAGGGCACAAACATACAATGAGCGAGAATCAGACTTTAAAATACGTAGCGCGACAGCGTGCTGTCTAGTGCCTAATGAGCGGCACAAATGTTTAAGCCATCTTCTCCTAGGGAGAGTATACACTTGGCATTCAAATAAAAAGTGTGCTACAGTCTCGCGCCTAGATGTACAAAAAGGGCAAAGATCTGTCGTCTGTACAGGGGGTTTCCATCCAGATGTGAAAGCGTGGAGTGGGAGAGTCCCAACCCTAAATCTAAAATAAAGGGTCCTATCAAAAGGCTTCTCTATAATGTCCAGGTATAATTCTTGGAGGGGCAGGTCCTTAAAACTCAGAGTCCTCCGTGAGTCTGCCCAGAGAAGAAGTAGTATTCTCATGTACTGCAATCCAGTTCCAATATAGTGTTTTAAGGGTCGCTTTTGGTGGGGAGGACCTGCTTTCCCATGCTGAACTCAATCCCAGATTGCAAAGGAGAGTTTTCATATCTCTCAACCATTTAATCTTGTGCCACCCGGGTAGTGACATTACTTCTGCGAGACCTTTGGCGTAGTTTGCTAATTCTGTAACTCTCCATATCCGCGCCCATAGCAATAAGGGTCGGAATTTCGCCAACTCATCAATGGGCCGGCAGCCTAGATCAAGCATCAGCGGGGTCATGGGGGTACCCTGAGGAAGTGACATGATAGCCCTGCAGAACTTTCTTTCTGATCTTAACAGCTCACTAGAGTTACATGAGCCCCACAGTTCTGCCCCATAAAGTGCGGAGCTGACTCCCCTAGCTGTGTAAATTTCCATAACAGGGGCTACAGGTCTAAATGTGCATTGGCGCTGTTCTCTCAGGAGTGCCCCTGTAACCCTTTTATGTGCTAACAGCATTTTGCACAGATGGGGGGCCCAAAGCATATTGTGCGACAAACGAATCCCAAGATAATCAAACTCGTCTACCCTCTCCAAGGGCGCGCCATTCAACCTCGGCGGATGCACAGGTTTCTTGGGTGGGTTCATCACAAGGTATTTTGTTTTATCAACATTAATTATTAGGCCCCGTTCTGCGCAAAAAGTCTGGAAGTTGTTTAGCAATTTTTGAAGCCCCATTGGTGATTTGGAAAGTAAGAGTGTATCGTCCGCGAAGAGGAGGGTGGGGATACGTTTCCCCGCCAGGGATGGTTCATCTGAGGGATCTTTCAGTAGATGCTCTACCACGCCATTCACATAAAGAGAAAAGAGAGTGGGAGCCAACACACAGCCCTGACGGACCCCTCGCTCTACCGGGATTCTACCAGTTTTTTCTCCCTCTCTACCCCATCTAATCTGTGCAAAGGTGTTTTCATGCAACTTTATGATTAGCAAGAGTATATGATGGGGTACCCCCATATCAGTGAGGACTCTCCATAGGGTCGCTCTGGGTACTAGGTCAAAGGCAGTCTTCAAGTCGATAAAAGCGAGATAGAGACTGCCCCTGGCCAGGACCACCACCTTCCAGTAAACTAATAGCAACCTGAAGGCTTGCTCGATTGTGCCGGTACCCACTCTAAAGCCTGCCTGAAGGTCGGAAAGGATGTTATTTTCATCAATCCATTGAAGCAGTCTAACTAGGAGCACCTTACCAACCACCTTTTGAGTTATATCAAGCAAGCTTATCGGCCTGTAGTTGGATGGGACGTCCCTAGCCCCCTTCTTGAAGACAGGCACAACTTCCGCCCCCTTCCAAGATGCAGGAATAGGTGCACCCCTACCAATCGCATTAAGCAGGGCAAGGATGAGTTTGCCCCATTTCGAGATGTCTGAGCGCAACAAATCCCCCGGAATGCCGTCAGGACCAGCTGCTTTTTGAGGCCTAATGGTTCTGATTGCATATTCAACTTCTTTAATAGTGAAGGGGGGATTAGTCAAATCAAGGTTTTGGGCAATCAGAGGTGAAGTAAAACATGAGATGTTAGTAGAAATAGTGGTACTTGTAAGAGGAGTAACAAAAGTAGCACTATCTAACGACCCCGCATGTTCGTCATTAGAGGGAATTATGACAATTTCACTCACTTGATTTGAATATAATTTGGAGAAGTGACTAGTCCACGCCTGACTAGTGATATTGCATGTTATAATATCACTATCTGGTCTACTTCTGGTTCTTATTGTGTCCCAGAAGCGCCTAGAGTCCTTCCCAGAGCTTGCCTCTTTTAAGGTATACCAATACTCTAGGTCCCACTCCTTTCTGGCATTTGCCAAAGTATCCTTATAATTTTTCCTAGCACCCTGGATTTTTCCTTGGTTTTTACTTTTAATAGCCCTAATCAAAATAGTTTTAGCATGTCTACAAGTGGGTGTAAACCACTCCTGTTTGCCCCTCAAAGTCCAAGCTACCATTTTTTTTTTATCCACCCGATTCTTTTTCAAGAACACATTCCCAATAGATTCAAGGGTTCCCTCAAAGATAGATGTAACCCTTCCTATAGAAGGCAAAGAGGCCGAGTCAATGCTATCCAGCTCTATTTGTGAAGCAAGAAGGACTGAATTAATGATGCTGAGCTTATTTCCGTCCCCCGCAACCCATTTCCACTTCAACCGTCTTCCACAAGAGGAGACAGAGATGTCGTTGGTTGACCTAGAAGATGGTCTAATAGTTTCACTTGGCCAAGGATTCTTGAGGGACAAGGAAAGTGAATTATGGTCACTTTCAATGGTGGGTATAACTTTCATATCTTGAACCAAACCCCAAAGAGAAAGATCAAGTATGATATAATCAATCCTTGAGGTGTGGTTATCGCTGTTGAATGTAGCCGCACCCATGGGGTCTGAGATTGTGCGGCCGTTGGTAGCTCTTAAGCCGAACTCTGATGTTAAAGCATTCAACTGGATCGCTGTTTGTGTCCATTTCTTGATCGGGGGGATCGTTAGAAATGGGATGCCCCATCTAGCATCCTCCTCGCCCAAGTCAAGAATATCATCTGATGTGAGAGGCTCATATGTGCAATTAAAGTCTCCCGCAACCAAGACTTGAGCTACAGCTGAATTATTCCTGAGTTCCGATTCGAGGGTAGACACTGTCAAGGACCTTGAACCATGTTTGGTGCCTCTGGCATAGACGTTGTACAAATCAAGGGTGGGACCCGTACGAGGGCCTCTTAAAGAAATTCCTAGGATATCGGGGGAATTGATTTTCTTTTGGTCTATTCGGCAATTCAAGGCAATATTTACCCAGATAAGCAAGCCACCCAGGGGTCGACCCATGCCGTTTCTAGGAAGGCCAGCTGGGACAAAATACGTAGTATAACCAACCTGGTGGAGCGGTTCAAGAGACCAAGTCTCCTGGAATAGGCAAATCATGTGGGCCTCCACTAAGGCATTCCACTCAGGAGAGCACAATTTCCTTTGAATGCCTGCCAAGTTCCAACTTAGGACCTTAACAGTATCGAAAGAAATAAGATCATTAAGTTTGGGGGAACTAGTGCATTCGGCAATAGATGGAGCTGCAGCTGGTATAGAAATAGGACATAAGCATGGATTTAAAGCCTGCGGGACTCCATAGGGGGCTGACTTCTGGGTAAGGGGAGTGGAGTTAATATCGCTATCCATTTTAGGCAAAGAGCTATCCGGGGATTGAAACGGATTAGAGATAATATGATCTTCGCCCTCCGGGACACGCCCTCCACTTGATAATGGTCAGTCCACTGCATCTAGGCAGCTGAATCTATTGGCCAAAGGTATATCACTCCAACCTGTACTAAGAGCTGTGCCTCTGCACTCACGAAGCTGTCTACCATCCTGCGCCCCTCTTCCAACCCAATTGCCACCTTGCGGCCCACCCCTTCCTGGAGTGGGACAGGAATTTGGCGAGGAGTAGAAGAAGGAAAGCCTTTGTGTCTCAATACCATCTTGTTTAGCCCATGTGCCACAGCGGCAGATATAATCCGCCGTATGGGGGTTGTCAAAGTTAACTATAACACAATCCCCTTGTATTTGTTTCTTTTTATTACCTAACCAAGAGACCCTACATACCATAAGTATCTTACTGGCACAAAAGGGTGGGAGTGGTCTATTGGTAGTGAGCCAATGCTGAATCTTGTTTTTTAGGGACCATAGAGGCTCCTCCGAATTGGGTCTAAGACAAGGGACACCTGTCAAGATCACAACATATGGCTCAGCTTCGGCTGGTAAATGTATATGTTGGGCATTCATAACCCCATTATTATTGATATTATTCACTGACCCAGGAGACTTAGGTGGAGAGCAGTTCAAATTAACAACAGGGGGTTGGGATTTAGCAAACTCGACGACCTTCTTCCGGGCATCTGGGGGTTGGCTAAGTTTTTTTATTACTATCTTTGGGTAGGGTTTGTTCCTTCCTTGTTGCGATGTTGGTTGAAGTTTTCGACTTCCCAGATGCTGGCAGACCCTCACCCATCCCTGCCTCAGTAGAAACATTGGAGGGGGATCTGTTCCTAGCTACTAACAGTTTTTCAATGTTTGAAAGCGATGATTCAATGGGTTGGATCAAGGTTTTTATAAGATCGCCTATTCTGCACAATAGTTGCTGGTTAGCCTCGCAAGTCTTACAAACCTCCCCCAAGTTAGCTGGATCTCTAGGGCAGATTGTATTGGGGGAAGGAGCAAAAGTATCCATAGCCGCGCTCTGCATGGAAGTTTTTTTATTTAGTAGCCGACTAAAGGGGACTTTTTTGTTTGGTTTACTTTTACTTTTGCGTTTCTTCGCCTCCTTAACCTTCTTGGTTTTAGGGATAGCACCCTCCCTCTCCCCTCTTGGTTCATCAATAATAGGAGACTCCTGCCTTGAGGTCCTAAAAAGAGCAGGGGTCCCCTCCAGAGTCTCACTAGATTGCGTGTACAAGGAGGCCAAAGATGCCGAAAGATCGACAACATTTGGAACTCCATGCGTCTCAGCCTGGACTGTAATTAGGGGCCTAGGCTCCCCAGGATTTAGGGGCGATTTAGATAGGGCTAAAATACCAAGGGAAGAACGCTTTGCTAGTACCAGATCTTGGGAGACCCTTCGCTCCAATAGTGATATGCCTTGATTGATGGCCTCATTCGCCCTGGTGATGTATTGATCAATTGGCCCTGATATATGTGTTGGGCCGTGGACTGATTTACTTCTGCTGCCCCTCGTCATCATTGCGCTAACTCACTAATGGAGGTAAACGTAAGTACCACCAAATCAAAGGTGGAAAATCACTACTTTAAAAAGAGAGAGGCCAATAGCCAGCAGTTGGAGGACAGATGCTTCCGGGGGGAATGGTTATGGGCAAGACCCAATCCGATCTTACCTGCTCTTTGGCAGATTTCAAACGCCACAGGTGGTTGCTTTATATGCCTACTGCTCACTTTGTGGCAGGTAGGAGATGGAGAACCTAGGAATCTGTCCTGCTTCTGGTCTTGCTGTCAGCGGCGTTACACAGGCCCACTTTAAGTGCACTGGTGCATATGCCAAGAGTAAGGGGGGGTGGCCCAGCCCAGTCAGGTTCGGTCAGGGACGGGCAAGGACGGGCCCGCCCTTGGCCCGGGCGCAGCCCGCGCGCGTCCCGCGCTGCGGGTCTCCTCCCTGGCTTTTGACCCTCCGCGGCGCTGCCTGATGACGAGTTTGGCAGGCGCCCGGGTGAGGGAGTGATGGGAGTTGTAGTTTTCTTCTGTATGCCGTTCCCCTCACGGCTCCGCGAATAACCACACAGGGATTTCAGAAAAGGAACGCCGTTCCCCCTCACGGCTGGTCTGGTATGGAGCACCCTCCGATGAATGCCACAGCAGCGTCCCGCGCTGCGGGTCTCCTCCCTGGCTTTTGACCCTCCCCGGCGCTGCCTGATGACGAGTTTGGCAGGCGCCCGGGTGAGGGAGTGATGGGAGTTGTAGTTTTCTTCTGTATGCCGTTCCCCTCACGGCTCCGCGAATAACCACACAGGGATTTCAGAAAAGGAACGCCGTACCCCTCACGGCTGGTCCGGTATGGAGCACCCTCCGATGAATGACTCAACACAGAGTTGAGGCTAATAGAGTTCTCTTCCTAACTAGTGAATAATTAATCTTGAGGCTAAAGCAGACCTTTATCAGTTTGCTAAATCTTTTATGAGATACTATAGGCAGTGTTTAACAACATTATTAATTTAATACCAAACTTACTTTTAGCACAAAGGAGAAAATAACACTCATACAAAATCTTGCAACTACTAGTTGATGAGCAAAAATAATTAATATGCTATATATCTATGTGTTGAACATACAAAAAATTGACTTTGGTATTCTTAATATCGATTGAAATGATCTTAAGTATATACGTAACAGCAAGTGATGACCAACAAGGCAGAAAATCTTTTTTAAAAATTTTTTTTTTAGGAAATACTTCAAATTAATGAGTGCATCTTTGCTGGTATTAACAATATTTCAGGTATGACGTTTAGCTTACTTTGTATGAGAACTATGAGCAAAAGATGAACCAACAAAATAACCCCAGACGAGCCAACACCAATCATATCATTTGTTGCAGCCATCAGGATACTTCAACAAGATGGCTTTCTGGCAAAATCCGACAAAGTTGGTCTTCCCCTGTTACGATAATTTCATTTGTGTATAGAAGGCAGGTATGATTATTATGTGAAGGTTGCCACCTTTTATGAATCCGCAATAATACACAATGGAAATATGCATTCTCAATATTTTACTGAGACCTTTATTGGACACATGGGCCACCCACATTTTTATCTTCGGGTCCTCTAGTTTAATTCCTGGCTAGGCTGACCATATACACATCCGCCAATATTGGAAACCTAATTTGCTTAAATTAGGTTGTAAAAATGATTTCTATACTTATTGTAGATGACAAGAAAACCTTTGACTTGTTGAATGGGGATTCCTTTATGTTTAGCTACTGTCTTTAATTATGTAAATGTTCTGTAAAGGACATAATGAACTGATCAATACAGTATCCCAATTGACTAGAATTGATAATTGGTCAAGAGATTGCACTAAAGCAGCAGTATTTCATAATTCACTGTGCATATGTTTCTAACTACGAAAAACTGAACAGTAATTGCTGTCAATAAGGGTGCTATGATACTGTAAAGAGAGAACTGGATTTAAAGCGGTTTGTCACACCACTGCCTTAGCACGAGACCTTTTCTTCCGGGCTTGTAGCAGTCGGTTGTTACTGGGCAGTGTTCCTGGTGGGCAATGTTGTTTGTCTAAGATACATTTGCACTCCAGTTGGATAACCAAGTTACCTCCTTTGTAATCTTGAATGTTAAAGGGTAGAACAGTTTCTCTCTGAGGGCTTACTTGAAGAGGTGGCTGTAGGTGTGGATTGTAGATATATCACGAGACTGGAATTGGGTACAGTAAAGCCAGTGTCCATTCAGATATATAACTGTGAAATGGATGTGGAACTTGTATATAGGTAAGTAAAGTTGAGTGTAGAATGTTTGTCAACAAGAAGAGGATGGTACTAGCACATTCGGAGTGATGTAGTTTTCTAGTGCTTATGCATATCTGCGCTCTTCTGCAATAATATTGAAGTCTCGGGCAGTGTTATTCTGTATGCTCATGCGGCAAATGTAACGTCTGCAGTCTCATTAGAAAGGTTACATCGATCTTGGTTTACCAACATATCAACTGTAATTATAATATGTTATCATGTGGCCTCAAGTATGTAGGTATGACTTTCAGGAAAGTGCGTATAAGCTTTAATGACCACTGAAGTACAATTAGGTGTCAGAAGACAATGACAAGCTTTTGGGACAAGAGAAACGCAGAAAACGGTCCAGAATCGTACGCCATTCAGTGACTCACAACCAGTAGCAATAACACCATGGCATCCCTACTATTGTATGAACATTGCTGGATCTGTCGTGTGAGAACAGACATTAGGGGCCTAAATGATACTCCATGGTCACAAATAAGATGATTAATATTTCATTATGGTCTGCCCTTTTCCCTGTAGGATAGAGAATGACCCTAATAATGAAATATACATACTTTTTATTACCCCAAATTCGTGTTGCAGTAGATTATATGCATATGCCTACCTTATTTGTTAATATTCCATACATATGTACCAGTTCTATTAATATCCTTGCAGTATCTGATTAACACATTTTATGGTACACAGCTCAAACCTTTTGTCCGCACAGATGGGAATAATACCTAGAATCCCCATTTTTGAGTGATGCGTCACAAACAACACATATTGTAGTAGTATCAGAGTCTCTGTATAAGTTTAAACAGATAATCTAATTTGCTACACATAATTTTGCCGGGCATGTGTCTCATTTACATTGTTGACCGTTTATAGTGGATTAATTACCTGCAAAAAGCAATCATGATCCAAGCCTTCGACATGGGTTGTTGAGGCTTTCTTCTACCTACTTATACCATACCCAAGAATGATAGTGCTCAACATGATACGCATACACTTAATGTATGATGCGCTACACTGCCAGACATCCTGAACAGGAGCTCAGTTAATATTGGACGCTTTTCGCAATTAATAATCAGTTCGGCAGACAGAAGGCACCATGGGTAAGATGGCAGGACACAAATTCTTGGTTAAGTTAGCATTGCTTTGACCATCGAATTCCTGTGAGAAAAAACTGACCCCTTCTGAAGGCCTAATACTTATTTACCAATTATAGTACATCCTGCTTCGGTCACAGGAAGTGTCTCTTGGTTCAGGGTGTCCTCTTCCTTCATGACCAGTATGAGTAATACTCCTTAGGTAGGGTAAGGAAAAAAGTGTGATTGTGCACCACTTTTTCTGTGTGCAGTGTGGTTTTGGTGTGTTGTCGCTTACTGTCACTGACATTTCACAGCAAAAACGCCTGCTTCCAGCATCACATATATAGAGCAGGTCTATGCTGCAGTATAACGTTTATTCCCTACTACATAGTTAATTTAGTATTTTCTTAGATTCTTCCACTTCCACCTTTATATGTAAGGTAGGAGATTGTTAGTTCCTTTGTACTTTCCACCCTATGTATGAATGTGTACATATTTTCAATTTGGGGTCCTACATAGCCTTGATGAAAGCCTCTAACCCTTTGGGAAGCCACATAGGGTGAAACATGACTCCACTGAGTAGGATGATTGAATCATAACACTCTATACACATCCACCATCTTTGCTTTTAATTGTACCCTGGGTACCTGTCAATAAAGGACTAACCTTTGGGGTTACCTCAATGTCATTTTTTATCTGGATCCCTCTGATATCCAGCAAGTCTTAGCAGGAACTCCCTATAACTGAGATTGACACCACCCTGATAGTACTAACTCATCAGTGTGGGTTGAGGTTTCCCATGATGAAGCATGCCACTATAATGTCGATGAGGGCTCCTCATCCAAAACACATTTTTCAGATAATCTGGTCGTGTTCACTCTGATTTAAACATCAAATCTTTTCTGGTTTGATACTCTATATACCGGAGATTGAGAGTCCTTGATATTGTCTTTTGCTATGGACCCTGTTTCTCAGTGAATCTCGGTGCCAGGCAGAATGTCACAAAATACCCGTCCTGTTAGATATCTTCCCTTTGTCCTAGTTTCTCAGTGGCCCAGAGTGCAGGTGGTATTGGCTCAGAATTTTCAAGTCCATGCTCCAATGGTCTGGCTTAAAAAACAGCATTCAAATGTGAACAAGGATTCGCAACCCACCAAAAGTATATGTTTCACTGGCAAAGGAAAACCGATCCACATTCAGTGGTCATAGTATTCAGTTAACAGAACCACTGGGGAAGGGGACAGAGGGGACCGGGCACAGAGTTACATAGTTCTGATGTTTACACTTCAGCAGATTTCTTATCTTTTGAATGTCCTGCAGGCAGTAGTTTGGATCTTGAAAGATTTTCCCCGCAGTAGCTCTTCATTGTCACTAGTTCGTGCCATGTGAACTCGGCCGCGGCTGTTCCTGCCTTGATGTAGTGACATTGTAGTACATAAGGTGCCAACTGGTGCCCGTTTCTGGAGGTAGTTCAGGGCTCTTTTTGTTGCTTCATTGACATAATTCCTCCATTTTTGTTTTACAGTGACATGGTTATATGTCTAGTCCTAAACGTTCCATGTAGAAACTGTCACAGATGCAGTAAGAAGATTTGTCAGAACCACATGACATCTCTATGTGGTACTTTGAATCTGATCATAGCCACTTGGCCTGTGAGTTGGTCAAGCTAGGTTTGCTCAAAGGCTGCAGGGACATACCAAAGGCAAGTTGTCAGACAGTAAATATTCTCCCAAAAGGTCATCTCACAAAAAGTAGGGAGATATTCTCCTTCTTCTCCCTGGACTGTTTAAAGTTTTGACACCAGGTTCCTTGGCCCTGGATTGGCTGATTTGTTCTGGCTAGCCATGCTGGATCTTTTCTGGATGTCTCTGTTTCCCTTTGGGTCAACCACCAAGGGTGGATCTTAGCCTGCAGACTTGGTGACTCTGGTGTTACTATCCCCGATGCCCCCTAACTCTACACTTCCACAGGCTCTGGCCACATTTCTTCCTAAGATGTCAGTGCTCTCATAGTGCTTTCCACTGCACATTTTTCACCAGCTATGATATTGTCACAGTCACTACTTTCGACCTGTTTTGACGCCAAACCCCTTGAGTCTGACTCTGATGCTGTTGTCATTCAGGATAAATATTGGTGTACAGAAGATAATGACACGCAGACCAATAATCTCCAATTGTTTTTCCAAGCCACGCTGCCTAACGCGCCACCACTGGTAACTGTGTGCCAGTTGCTTGGTGTTCAGTAGCTGACAATGATTTTTACTGATCAAAAGTAGCTCTCTCTACAGAAAAGGTTGGCGACCCCTGAGTTACACTGTTCTTACTGTGGGGAAATACATAAAGTAATATATTGTCAGTCTGTATAAAGTCTAGAATTATTTTAAAGTTTGTTGTTTTAAATGCCTAGTACTGTTGCCGTAATAGAATTTGTTGACAATGCACCTTGGAATCTAAAGCAAAACGGGCAATGAATATAATTCTCTTGGATTTCAGCCAAGCATTTGCCATGATTGACTATAGAAGATCTGTGTGCTAAAGCATGATTTAGTGGGTTACAGGGTATTCAATGGTCCCATCCCTTGTTACCGGTCCTTTTGTCACTGTTTTTGAAGGAATTCAATGGGAGGTATTCCTCTTTGCAGTTGATGCTGAGATCTGCACTGGTATCAAAAGCACAATGGTTCTGTCGGGTAAAACCATATCCCACTAAATACACAGCAGAAGTCTGAGTGAGTCAAAGGTGACACAAGGAACAAAAACCAAATTTTTCTAATATTTCAGTTTTTATATAAATTAATTCATTTATACGTTTATCTCCAAAGATTATTTGCAAAGGCCATCACAATACAGAATCATGACAAATAGTGACAAAGTGAATCTTGGTGCTCAGTGAACAAAGTGCAAGACAAATACAGTGTAGTTTAAAAGGTCTCAATTATTGGCCAGCGAACAAAGATTTACAGTAGTCTTGCGAACTAAGGCAATTCAGGGTTTAAGCAGACTCTAATTACTGGTCCGGGGAAAATTGTCGAGGTTTCAACCCTGTTAAATGCACTACTAGCAAGTCGGTGCGGGTCTTCATCAGGACAAAAGCAACGTGATGATGGCCTGTGAAGAGTAAATTAACTAGAATCAGATGTGTCACGGGAAGACTACCACTCGCAGTTAATTAAGGTGGTATCGCACTCACCTATAGTATAGGCGGGGTTTTCAATCCTTCCGCAGTTAATGATTCATTATTAGGATCGAATGTATCTATGGACGAGTAGAACAGAATCATGACTAGTACTCGTTGTGTTCATGAAAGATTACACTATTTACATTTAAATGTCTCTAGTGGCAATTACAGCTCACCTAGATATTGGCCGTCGTGATTATTACTAAGTCACGAGGATGTCGCTACGTCTGCTATTTCTCAGGAAAAGAATGGTCCAGGGTGATCCAATCTAGAAACCATTGAATTAAAATTGAGGATATAAATGGTATAATTAACCATATTAATATCCTATTATTCTTTATTTATATATGCCAGATTAAAATAGTGTCCGTGAATGAAGTGGCCAAAATGCTCACCTCTTTAGACTCGGTTGAGGCGATATAACGTCACTCAAACTGCTATTATACTCTATCTGGTAAATATAGAAATTTCGAATTAGATACAAGCTATTTCAGTGTATCACGGGTAATGCAGAGCAGAGTTCCACATCATATAATTACCTTGCTCTGAATATCACAAAGAACGGCAGGCGAAAGTCCCAGCTCGTCCACGTCTATAGAGAGACGCGTTCGAAATGAACTAGCATATAAATCCAATGCGCATGTGTCTGTGCGTCAATTACGCGTTGCTAAGCAACGACGTCCAAACACGTCTTCTATGGTAATCGTTGCCTGTCAACGTGAAATGCCATATGGTCCGCCGAGCGTGGAAGGCAGAACGTAACCATAATAGTTTCGATCCTGATGCGCATGTGTCTATGCGTCAATTACGCGTTGCTAAGCAAACACGTCCAAACACGTCTTCTATGGTAATCGTGAAATGCCATATGGTCCGCCGAGCGTGGAAGGCAGAACGTAACCATAATAGTTTCGATCCTAATGCGCATGTGTCTATGCGTCAATTACGCGTTGCTAAGCAACGATGTCCAAACACGTCTTCTATGGTAATCGTTGCCTGTCAACGTGAATTGGCATAGTGTCTTACATCAAGACTCGTTATTTAGATAGAGCGAGAGAATCTCATTAAAAGCTTCCATTCATATAAATAACGAGTCTTGATGTAAGACACTGACATTACATGCTAAGGCATGTGTTTCTTATTATCTTCGGAAATGCGCTCAACTCAGGCGTATAGTTGATGGATTGAAACTATTATGGTTACGTTCTGCCTTCCACGCTCGGCGGACCATATGGCAATTCACGTTGACAGGCAACGATTTCCATAGAAGACGTGTTTGGACGTCGTTGCTTAGCAACGCGTAATTGACGCACAGACACATGCGCATTGGATTTATATGCTAGTTCATTTCGAACGCGTCTCTCTATAGACGCGGAGGAGCTGGGACTTTCGCCTGCCGTTCTTTGTGATATTCAGAGCAAGGTAATTATATGATGTGGAACTCTGCTATGCGTTACTCGTGATACACTGACATAGCTTGTATCTAATTCGAAATTTCTATATTTAACAGATCGAGTATAACGGCAGTTTAAGTGACGTTATATCGCCTCAACCGAGTCTAAAGAGGTGAGCATTTTGGCCACTTCATTCATGGACACTATTTTAATCTGGCATATATAAATAAAGAATAATAGGATATAAATACGATTAATTATACCATTTATATCCTCAATTTTAATTCAATGGTTTCTAGATTGGATCCTGAGAAATAGCAGACGTAGCGACATCCTCGTGACTTAGTAATAATCACGACGGCCAATATCGAGGTGATCTGTAATTGCCACTAGAGACATTTAAATGTAAATAGTGTAATCTTTCATGAACACAACGAGTACTAGTCATGATTCTGTTCTACTCGTCCATAGATGCATTCGATCCTAATAATGAATCATTAACTGCGGAAGGATTGAAAACCCCGCCTATACTATAGGTGAGTGCGATACCACCTTAATTAACTGTGAGTGGTAGTCTTCCCGTGACACATCTGATTCTAGTTAATTTACTCTTCACAGGCCCTCATCACGTTGCTTTTGTCCTGATGAAGACCCGCACCGACTTGCTAGTAGTGCATTTAACAGGGTTGAAACGTCGACAATTTTCCCCGGACCAGTAAATAGAGTCTGCTTAAACACTGAATTGCCTTAGTTCGCAAGACTACTGTAAATCTTTGTTCGCTGGCCAATAATAATTGAGACCTTTTAAACTACACTGTATTTGTCTTGCACTTTGTTCACTGAGCACCAAGATTCACTTTGTCACTATTTGTCATGATTCTGTATTGTGATGGCCTTTGCAAATAATCTTTGGAGATAAACGTATAAATGAATGAATTTATATAAAAACTGAAATATTAGAAAAATTTGGTTTTTGTTCCTTATGTCACCTTTGACTCACTCAGACTTTTGCTGTGTATTTAGTGGGATATGGTTTTACCCGACAGAACCATTGTGCTTTTGATATAAGTTTGCCCAGGTTCTGAGGGATACTGGGTTACCCCATTGGTTGCTGAGATCTGCACTGGAGCATATAAAATGTTCAGTGAGAAATGAAGAGGAATTTAAGAAAACCAAAAGAATTCAGAGAGGTGGATAATTTTTAATCTTACTCTGTGCAATATCATTTATTTGTAATGGAGAGGTATTAAACTCCTCCAAATTGGAGCAGAAAAACGGCTCATTTTTGTAACAAAGCAAATTACATTTTGAAGAGCCATGGTACGTTAAAAGTGGGCATGGAGATAATGTTGTCTGTGTCTTTTTCTGTGGGCTATTTCTTTGAAAGTATAATCAGGTATTGCAGTCGGTTGAGAATTTGCATGAAAACCTCTGAGTTCTTAATCACTGTGGTCAAAAATATTTCTCACCTTGAAGAAGGGAGGGTTTTAGGTTTGAGATAAAATACCTGTTGAAACTCCTTGCAGATACAAAATTATACTTGATCATGTGTGCAAAATTCTGCACAAATGGCCTCAAACACTAAATTTACGTTGCTATTTCCCTTTATGATTGGAGTAGGTCATTTTAAATATAACAACCTCTATTTTCAATATTGCTGAGTTCTATATTATTTTTTTGGATTGGACATGAGCCATCAGGGGACCCAACAGTCCTCTTCCATCCCACTGAGACCTTGATCCATGTGGAGCGATGAGATATGTCGTGGGTGAGTCCAGGACTAACCTGAAGTTCTTCACAAAGTGTTATAATGAAAGAAAGTAACTATGAGTTAGAAAGTGGGGCTTATTTCAAGGTATCAAAGCAAATGTAAATGCAGAAATAAATGGTTGGTGTAGTAATGCAGGGGACAAGGAATAGGGGAGAGCCAGTGCACCTTGTGAGTCCTTCTATGCTTTTATGAGCTTTATTTTTCTGTGGTCTATTCACCTGTTTGTAATATATTGTTCTCTCTTTTCTGGCTATTATGACTCCTTTCTCAAACTTTACACCTGAGTTACTGCCGAGGTGTGCCTTTTTGAGAGTATTACCCAGACCAAAGACATGTAAGATTAGTTCCCGATTTGCAGACCCGTCTTTAGTGTTAGCCAGAAGATGGAAAGCGATGAGAAGAAACTGTCATATTGTGGGCTCCAAAGTTCTGGCCTAAAAAACAGCATTCAAAGGTGAACAAGGATTCCCAACCAACCAAAAGTATAAGTTTCACGGGCAAAGGAAAACATATCCACATTAAGTGTTTATAGTATCCAGTCAACAGAACCACAGGGGAAGAGGACCGGGCATAGAGTTAGAGTTCTGATGTCTACATTTCAGCAGATTTCTTATTTTTTGAATGTCCTTCAGGCAGTAGTTTGGATCCTGAAAGATTTTCCCCATTGCAGCTCTTCATCGTTGCTATGTCGCTCCATATGGACGCGGCTGTGCCTGCCCCAATGTAGTCTAATTGGAGTACATAAGGTGCCAACTGGCGCCCTTTTCTGTTTTTCAAGGTATTCCTGGGCTCTTCTTGTTGCTTCATTGACATAATTCCTCCGTTTGTTTGACAGTGACAAGGTAGACAACCGGGCTAGGGCAGAGTAACGGGCACTGTTAAGGGAAGATACTCGAGGGATATGGAGACGCCCGTTGGCGGGCCATCTGGGTGGAAGTGCTTGAGGCGTGGTACCACAGAAAAGATCAGAGAGAGAGACTCTATGACATACTCTATGACATATGAATAACGAGGAATCCCTCTGTGATAGCTTGAGAGAACAATAGTTGGGGTTCCCTGAGAGGAGTTGTTACTGAGGGCTGGGAGACTGTGTGTTGACCCGTCCCTCCCAGATGAGGAGTAGAAACCAAGGTTGGACAGGGACACTGGTCTTCCCCGACCCCTAATCGGAGTGAGTGTGTCCCGTACATGGTGGTTGGGCTGGCCTGGAAGATGGCCTGTACCATAGCTGTCTCTTTGATCTGCTTAAAAACAAACTTGGCGATCCGCTGGGGCAAACAAGCCACAACGGATCTTCTTGCATTTACTAGGAATCCAAACCTTCAGGATGATTGAGTTATTTTTTTAAGTGTTTATTTTTTTTTTGTTACTTCACTTGATCCATATCACAAATTCTTAGTCACACTTTGGTGGTGACTAGATTTAACCCTACAACTCTCTTTAGGAAGCACACGTCAGAACAGGTCCTGTTAACAGATAGTTGATTAACTACGGATTTCAGCAGGTTACCACTGTTTTTTGAACATTATGTGATGGGTAAGGTCAATCAATTCACAACAGAATGATGATGAACCATTAGATCCTATTTGGCGCCTGAGTTGCGATGGGAGTATAACTACATTTCAATATTGCAATGTATCCACGTGCAATGCACATTACTAAATGAAACGCCAAACCTGTTGAATGTAAGTCCGATCTATACTTCTATCTTATCTTGTGCCATGTTCTGCTCTAGTGTGTATTAATATGATAACCTAAAAAGCCAATAAAATATATTTTAAAAAACTTCAAAACTCTGTTTTGTGTTTTTCATGCAGGCTGTTGCAGAGTTTAATCTCAAGGACGTGTCCTACCAAGTGATGAACCCCAAGTGCCATAGATTGACCGTTGTTGGTCAACCTGATGAACTCATGATTTTTAACTTTGAAGATGCACGAGAGGCACAGAAATGGTGGACTGTTGTCAGTAGTTCTATACGAGAGGTACAGAAAGGTGAGACTTCAATCCACAGCACCCATTGACTCCCTTGTTTTACCCTTCCATGTTTCCTACCCATTAGAAATTATTGTACTTGAGCAAGTGTCTCTTTTTTAAATTGATCTAAAATATCCTGCCGTTCTATAGATTTGTGCCTTATTATGGAGTTGCTATAAAGCATGTCTTATCCTCTGTTTTGAAAATGTCTTTCCGCTCCTTTTTAGGTCTCTCCTACGCAGCGCGCATGCGCTGCATAGGAAAGAGACCTTTAGTAATCGGCACAGCTTTCCCGGCAAAAACGTGCACGCGTTGAATTGCTTCCAATGGCAACGCGTGCACGTCTGGCGATTCACTTGCGAGAGTGAGCAGCTGGCGCCATAATTTATCAATTATCGCGCCTTGCTGCTCGCTCCCGCAAGGGAATCGCGCAGGCCCCCTCCTCTCTCCCCTCCCCCTGCTGCCGCGCGTTGCGCGCACGCGTTTGTTTAAACTAATTTACGATCTGCTTGAGCTAGAAACACATGCTTTTATTAAATCTGCAGAGTACCAGGAGATGGCGGGTTATGTAGCAAATGCTTAATTATGTGGAATATGCAGCTGCCTTTTCACAGAGATGCCCCGATTTTAATGTAATAATAATTTATAGACTTGAAGCAAACACAAAGTGCCTGTGCCAGAGCAAGTGAAACGGCTACCCTTTATATAGGTTACGATATACTGTATATCTTAACAGTTTGTAATGGACACATCATCAATATGACGGATTAAATCAACTGTTAATAGCACGGGCTGGGAATCCCTGTTCCTGACACCCCACCATCACGTGCCAGCAATCGATCCAGGCGCTGGCAGACGCCATTAGAATGAAACAGCGCATTCAAATATCAAAGAATAATATATTGCTTCATTTACTGCGACTGGAGTATAGATTTTCTTTTACAAACGCGTGTAACCTCTATATTCCCTCGGGGTCGGTGACAGTAAAATGGCCGCACTCTCCGAATGAAGCCACTTAGTCTTTCGTTAAATGACATTTGGCCGCTTTCCTGGGGCCAATTACTTGCGCGTTTATGATTGTTTCTCCCACTCAGACATGGCGGGTTGGGGGTTGGAAGGAAGCCACCTAAGAAGTAATACACAGCAGAGAAGCGTTGCCCGGCGCAGACGCCATTCTGAGGCGACTCCTGGCGAAACCACTTTTTGTTCCCTGCACAAGGAAGGAAGGTGAGTTTTTTGAGTGTTGCCGAGACAGCCTGTTTTTTTATGCACGACACTTTTCGCTATCAATATATTTAAAATCGAAATGATGAAAAAGATACTTACTTAAATCCATGGTTTTCTACAATAAATCAATACATCATTAGATCACAACAAGGACAATTCAAATGCAGGTTTGGTTTGTAAGGCGACACTTCATATATTGTTAATATGCTCTATGCAATAAATTAGTGCATTAATATACACACAGCAATAAAAGATGATTAGATATGTGTAAAATAAATAATTTTCTATTTGCGTTTCGAAGGGTCTTTATCACTTTAAACAATCAATCTCCTTGGATTATCAGTCATACTAAAAAAGAGAACTAGATTTCTTTTAGATAAAGATGAAATATCCGTTTTGAAAACGCAGAATCTTGCCGATGGGTCTCTAGTTGGAGTAGAGTACCTCCCTTATAATTAACTGTCTGAGCCCTACAGTGTCACTGACTCTGAGCAGGCAGTAGAGCCAGGGTAGAGACTTAGTCTCACTATATGACTAGTGAGGCACTGATGCTACTTTTCTTTCCCATGCCTTTACCTGCGTCTCACACACAGATGCTCATGACATGCGGAAATCACAAGTGCACCCAGCATAAAACATATACTGGCTCAGCCCAACCAGCCTTCTGGTGAACTGATCTGACTAGAGTGATTCCAACCCAGCTGTGAAGGCCTCCCAGGGGCCAAACAGGCCGATGTTACATCTGAGTGAATGGACACTTGCTCGGGGTTCTGATACATCAGTTTCTCTTGTATCTCTAATAAAGACTGGATGGTGTTTCAGAAACCAGCTGTAAGGCAATAAGCTACATATTGGCTCATATCTACAAGCTATAGCTAAAGGTGTATTCTAGCTGTTTTTTAGGTGTGGCTGAGCCAGCACATGCACTGCTCTGCGAGCCATTTAGTGTGTGGCTCCAGAAAATGCTACCACACGCTTTTGCTTGTGGCGGCCTAGAGCTTGCGGTTACGCGCACAAGCGCGCGTGCCTTGCTCCGCCTCGGTTTTGCAGACTTTCACCCATCAGCTGGCCAGAAGGCAGGGCATTTTATTAGTAACATGGGGCAGTTTGGGCGTACAGGGCGCCTGCGCGGCCACAGAATCTCAGACAGCCCGCTGCATCACCAAGCACAAGGTAACGTTTAGTAAACACCAGAGGCACACGGTAGGCCACTGGAATGCCACCCGCGGCGCCACTATTATCGCAGAACTTAGTTTGTAAACACGTAAAACGAAAACTGAATCAAGGCTGCTTTGTGTGGGTAAAATTACACGTTCCACCTAAAAGGCTGGCACGCTTCGGTTTGTAGCACCAATCACTTCTGGCAAGTCTTTTAAATGTGTCCCTGTCACCACCTATAATCCCTCTGAAGGATTCCGGACTGTCACATTGTGTAATGTCCATGAAGGCCGCCACTTTTTGTGCCGATCTGCAGACGTTTCAGTGTTTGAGGATGCGGAATTTAAAGAAAAAGTGTCCATGTTTATGAACATTAACAGAATCATACTGCACCGGTGCATGTGGAGTCCAATTTGTGCCGAGTTTCCAGGCAGAGACCTCGTTCAATAGAAACACCAGAGAGGTGTGGCTTGCACCAGGGAGGCGGAGCCTCGGGGCGGCAGTTAGAGGCCAGCAACACCGCAGGCACGTGCGAGCTGCTCGCTGATTTTAATGGCATCTTCTCTGAGTTTCAGGCTGGACTGAGCAGGGGATTTCTGCATGTTAAGAGTTTTCAGGGAAGTCAAAGTGACCCATTGCCTGGCCTTAACCTCTCTATCATTTTAGGTGAAGAGAGATTTGTGCGAGGGGTGCAAGGACCCTATACTATTTAGATGCGCTTGTTTGCTATACAGTCATCATTCTTGAAATAAATACAGTGAGTGCAATTTGATGTACGTTTTGGCCTTGGTCTAACGAACATTAATTTTTGTTTTCGCCGTCGTTTCCTGTAGATTTTATCTCCTGCAATAATTTTAAAAAATACAGTTGATCACTTTTTATGGTCTATTTGGTCTACCTCTAGTAACAACTTCAAATTGGACGGACACAAACTCGTCAAGAATGGAGCCTAAGGCTACCAGCCTGCAACATTTGGTGGACCTTTCATTCAGCGGTTTTTGAGTTGCGTGGCAAAAGTTGATATTAAACAAGCATTGGCATAGCCAATAGGTCTCGCCTTTGGTATCATTATAAGTGTTTAACCATGCAACAGTTAATGTTGCTGCACCAAGGATATTGTGCTGCATAATTAAATACTTATAAGGTCCCAAAAGCGAGACCTATTCGCTATGCCAATGCTTGTTTAATTTACTGAGCACTTCACAAACTCGTCACCTTGATGGATATTTGCAATTAGTGGCACTTTTACACTATTGTTTTTGTTTTTCTGCACTCCATTCATTCATGTAAAACACTCTCTGCTTCTTCCGGTAAATATTTCAAATCCTTCCATTCGTTTTTCACGAAGGCAGAACCTTATCCTAGGCACCAAAAAAACTAAATTATTTCTCTGAATTAGACTTGTGACCAGTCAATATGTTGATTCCTTTAAGTAAGGCCTACTTTACTTTTTTCCGCAGGACTCTAAATGATATAGAGTGCTTCTATTTATGAAGTAAATGTAGGTCACAAAAGCTATCTAAAACCCTAAACTGTGGTCGGTAAAACAAGGTTATTTTCGACCAGTGTGTGCTACCCTATCATTTTGTTATAAATATATTCCTGTTTTTCAGTGGTACACAAACTATTTCGTAAAGTGCATGGAAGGATGCGTTCTTATGTAGCCAACTTATGTTCTGTGGTATTTTTGTACCTGTATCTATCCATGGCGCTCAAAACATCCTGCTGAGTGCAGGGAGAGTGGCTGGCTGCAGACTTTTTTCCTTGTAAATGTTGTTCTCCTCTGGGCCACACCATAGTCTGATTGAAATACTTTTGGTGATGTGGGTTTTCTTAAAAACATTGGTGTCAAAAACAACACCCCTGTCTTCCACCTGAAAATAACTTGTTGGCTAGGACCAATAACTTTCAATGAGAGTGCTAAACGACAGTAGTGACTGTAATTTCACTGTCCCGAGCCAGGCGTTGTATTTCGCATTGGCCCCTAAATATACTTTTCTCAATCTCCAGGAATAATCTGCTACAGTTAAGTTATGGGAGTTTATTCAAGTTCGGATTGGAATGAGACAGCCATTTTGGTCTGCCATGAAATCTTCAGCAGGTTTCCATCAATTTGCAGGGATGTCTCGAGTCTCAACAGTGTGCTGTTTCCCACCATCTGAGAGTTTTATAAAATGTAGGCCCATTCAGTGTGTGACTTTACGGATTGCAATGTCCCAGAAAATAACAGAAAGATGGCAGTGATCATTATGAATTAGAAGCTACAAAGATCTGTTGCACTCTGTTTAGACCAGAGTGAGATGAGTACATTTAATTGTATTTATTATCAGTGGCATTCTCAATTTCCTGTTATTAATGAGAACAGTCCGCCTTGGAGCTTCACATTAGTGACCCTTTATAGAGCAATGAGACAGAAAATGCATTTTAGCAGTGAGCTGTGTATTTGGGGCCAATTTTGTAAAAGCATGTCGATGCCATCTGTCTAAAATTTTACAAATGATGCAGTGGCAAACGCTATAACTTAATTTTTCATCTCATCTTGATGAGATGGGAAGAGGTGGACACCACATGGTAGAGAATCTTGATTTTGCGCCGATACATAAGATACAACAGGAAGAGGGTGTCTGGACTATACATTGTAATCTCATTTCCACTTCTGCATGTTCGCCAACATTCACATGAGCTTTCTCGCTAGAATCGGCTTTCCCTTGTGCATCACCCTGTTTCGGCCCTGTATGCCTCCCACGGATTATGCCATATTTTAATCTGCATTTGTATTTATTTTGCCAGGTAATCCAATGGACAAAATAAACCTAATTAACACCCCCCATTAATCTTCTTCTTTTTTCCAGCTGCTACTTGTAGTAATTTAAATGCGCACAATCATGCCTTGCCTCAACCTCTACTTCCCGTCGATGGAAACCCTTTCAGGACCGCACCTGCTGAACTGAATGCATCGATGACTGCCAGCACCGGGAACCCATTCAGAACAGACCACTTCAATGAAGACACTTCCACAACCTTATTGAGCAATTCAAAGAAAGGTAACCATCTTGTTTTGTATAAATATTCAAATATTAGTGGTAGTATTGCTGATAGTTTTATAGTTCACTAATAGTCTGTCGTCTACAGATTAGCTTGGTTGTTTGAATATGGCCTCCAAATATTTATCACACAAATAATTGACATTTCATTTTCCAATCCTTGTTATGTGTTCTTGATCTGAGTTTTTTTTACTAGTACACCTTTGCGCTACAGGCACTGTAGCCCCTCCCACATCCATCTTTTAATTTGATTCTTTAACAAAGGATTGCCTGAGAGCATCTTTTCAAGTTTGCGGTGTTCTTGACAATGTAAATGGTTTTTGAAACGATTACCAGTAAATCATAGATACTTCGTTGGAGGATACCTATTTGTCTTTTTCTTGTGCCAAGTTAACTTGCAGGATTAGGGAATGGAAAAATGCTTTTCAAGCAGTGTGCTCTGGGTGGACATAAGAGTACTGTGGAAGAAGACTCTCACCAGACCTGGGTTTACTGCCTTTTCTGTCATCATTGTGTGAAGGCCTCTGAAATGAACAGAGGATTCTTTTTCTAGAACACGGAGGCAGATGTTCTATTTTGATTAGGAACAATGTTTCCTGACAGTCTCTAGAAAGGGACCATAGCCACAGATGATAATGGAGTTGCACTCCAGGCTAACGTAGCAGTCTTAAATGCCCTCCTTCCCAGTGAGCTGTTTGCATTGTATAGTGGCATAACATTTATAAAACATAAAATGCATTGGTGTTTCAGTCTATAAACAATCCAGTGAACATAGATTAGTATAATTAAATTTAGCCCATAATGTGAAGAATAGGTAATTGTGAATACACACCAAACGAAACTTTGACTGTATCCAACAGCGGAAGGGCTTAATAAAAAAGTTAAATATAGCTCCTTGTGCCACCTAGTTATTCATAAGTGAGATTTTACAGAAGATTTGATTACTTGAAGTTGTCCTCTACCCATACTGCTAAAGTAAAAAAAGGTTTATTGGCCCAAGTGATGCTCCCTTTTTAGGTCTCGCCTACGTAGCGCGCATGCACTGCATAGGAGACCTTTAGCCGTCGTACAGCTCTTTTTCAAAGCACATACTCGTGCTTGTGGCGGCATACGCCTTGCAGGAGTGCGCAGCAGCGTGCCACAAGCACGAGGATGTGCTATGAAAAAGAGCCGACAGCCCTTCCAAGCGCGCGCGCACCACTCGCGGGTGCACCCCTCCGCCTCTCTCTCAAGCTGCAGCCTGCACACCTTTTACTTTTTTTAAAAAAAAACTTTACGCGCGAGGCGCGTGCTTGTTGTTTAATATACATCCTCTTCTTCAGAAGTATGGAACAATTGATTGTTTTGCTGTTGCCAGTGTCCTTTGATAACGGAATCTTGATCTGTCTGAGCTGCTTGAAATGTCACTCGCTTCTATAGAGAAATGAGCTCCTTAAACACCGAACATTGTCTTCTGGATATATTTCCCCAAAACGTTTTCCTTCGACCTCGTTGTGTTATTTCACCAAATCGGTTCAATTGCATTATTGCTTTATAAAACATAGACACCTGTTGTGTCAACTGTAAAGCATTATACAGAAGCCGCAGCTGTGCCCTCTTTATTTCTAGTCCTCTTGCACTTTATATACCTTTTTTCTGTTTTACTTCGGCACTTATGATGAATCTGCGCAAATCTTTAATTGAAATGTAATTCGATTTTTTATGAGTCTTGCAGATCTCACTTCTTTACAGAGACGTGCAGATTAGTAGGGGAGTGCAAAATGTGATTTTAAATTATATTAATTCTCATCGTGAATTTGGAGCTGCAGAAAAAAAGTTAGATTGATATTGCTTGTCAATCCATTCAGTGTTTACTGAACTATTTGCCTATAAAATTGGTTAAAAATGTTTAGCTATGTGTTTGGAAAGGGATGCTTGCGGCAAATTTTGTTTGTGCAATATAAATTGAACTGTAGAAAAGCAGAAGAGCAGGTTTACAGATGTTTGGGTAAAGTTTTATGTTCATGCAAACTTAGTCGTAAATCCATTCAGTTGTTTCTGCTCCACCATTCGGCAACATTTACTTTGGGATCTAGAATGAGAAAGGATATTCTTTTTCAGCTCCCTCTAATATTTTTTCATGTTGACCGATATTGACGAACCGTAGCATGCTTAAACTTAGGTTAATGAGTAAGTATATTGTAGAGCTTCATGCAAATTTCACCAAAGGGTCAAAAGTTAATAAGCTAATTAAAAAACTCCTTTGCAATGGAAATTCCTTCACAAACATGACCAATGCAAACCACGCTGTTCAGTTAGAACACCTGAATGTTTATTTAAAAAAGCTGAATAAATCCCTCTAGACACCACAGTTAAAGTGAAATTATGGTTACGAATTAAAACTGAAAAACCACAAATCAGCAAGTTATGCGTTTCTGAGCAGAACCCATAACACACATAACAGCCTTGCAAACCCTTACTCTTGCACCAAATTTGGCTCTTTGCAGCAGGGTTGACCACAGGGCCTTCCTTACCTATAGCCATCCCCTCCCTACACACAACTCTCCGTGGGCAGCCAACTCAGCTGCAGGGCCTGGCCTCTGAGCAGGTCTTTCACCCAACTCTTCCTGGGCTGCTACCCCCTGCTGGGCACAGCCTTTGGCTATGTACAGTGATGTAGGTTGCAGTGTCTGGCCTCAGACCAAACTTTGTGCCCTACCCACCGTGGATGACCAACCCCCACTGTGTACAGCCTTCAGCTATGATCTGTGGCTGGTTACCCGAAGGACATAGACTGCTACCACCCTTCCACTTAAAGCCAACCCTCCAATGTGGCTGTTTTTCAGGCGCGCCATTAGTGCTCTAATTTATTTATTTATTTGCATGTTTTACAGAAACTGCTATAAAATACATACTGTAGCATCCCCGCTGCCTCCACACATAGGCCTGGGGTTTTAGGGTCAGTTCAACCTGCCCCATAATGCCCGTTTTGTTTTAATTTTTCCTAACCCAGTGCACCACGTTGGGTAATTGCAGCCACAACAGAATTGTGTTTGTGACAGACAACCACTCAGAACATGGTGAACCAGATTTGCAAATCCTCAGTGCTCAAAGGGAGAAAGCGCTCTGTAGTCCAGTTGGGTGCTTGTATTTTGTTTTAAATGGGTTGCAAATATTACATGGATTTGTCAACACACGGAAGATCTGCAAATTAAGGAATGTCTTCATCCAAACCATAGCAACTTTTTAACTACCATGTATTTCAAAAACTACTGTACAGATTTGCACCAAACCACCAAAAGCGCAAACTTTGACTAAAGTACTACCATTGTGCCAAATTCGGTGCAATTCTGTTAGCCCATTTTTTTCTGTATTAAAGAGCTATGAATCCCCATGGAATCAAAATGGGCAATAGCTCTTTTGGGGACCTCCTATTTTTCTTGGCCCAAGTTTGACGAAGCTGCATGTAATGTGCTAGAAAGAACCCCAGTGGATGAACGTGTTTGGAAAGTTTCTTGCAGTTTCACTGAACAGCACCACATTTTTAAGAAAGTAAAATGTGCCTTTCTCACAGAAAGTCTGATCTTCTCATAAGACTTGTGCTATCACGTCCACTGTAATATATCATTTGAACCTTTTAATTGCAACGAATATAAATTTAAATGATAACGAATAACAGACATACTGTCCAAAAAAGTACATTTTGGCTTCCTTCATCTCAAGAGGCAAGTAAAGATACTCCCACATTATATTGAAACTCGTCCTCTTCTGTCTGCTCACCCATCTCCAAGCAAATTTAACCAGTCTAAAATGTGCATCTGGTATTCCTAAGCCCTGTGCTGATGTAACAACTTACCTTCTTTCCAGTGCTCCCCTATGGGCTCCATTTCCCCATAAGAGGCAATAGCGCTACATAAAGATGGTATTATTTTCTTACTATTTTAAGTCTTATCTGCAACTCGACTTATGTTCTTATATGTTGCTCCTTTATTTTAGGCCTGACATACAGACAACTTTATACTCACAAAAGAGGGTCTAATAGGAGCATTTTTCCACTCAAAAAACTGTACTGCTCCAATATGTCACACTAACGTTCGTGGGTAGATTTGAACAAAAAGAATGGACAAAATCCAAATCAAAAGGGAGCACTGCACTGTTAGGAAAAGAACCCTCGCTCACCGGAAGGTGACATGCTTCATCATAGGGTTCCCTCCTCACACTGGAACCACAAGGAACCCAGTGTGGGCTACAACTCACCGAAGAGGGAGGAGCAGAGGTGTTTTGGAAAGGATGAGCACTATTGATGTATAAGAGTGAGGGGCAGACTACAATGTGAGTAAAAAAAGTGTGAGAAACTATTTCCTGGTGGGCAAAAATAGTCTTTTATTCTAGTGCCCCCCTTAGAGAGGATGAACAAGCATTTGCAATGCAATAGGTCTCACATTTCGCGAGTTTGAGCTATTGGCATTGTAAATGACAATTCCTTTTATTTATGTTTTGCTTTTTAAAACATAAATAAAAGGCATTGTCATTTACAATGCCAATAGCTTAAACTCGTGTAAATGCGAGACCTACTGCATTGCAAATGCTTGTTTTAAGTGACCATGGTTGGATAAAACCCTTATGTCGCCGATGTCATTATTGAGTTTCTAAATATATTTAAACTAGCAAAAAGCCATCTAACCTCATACAGTCAAAGATGACCTAGCATTTAACTGTGAGGTAGGATTTGTCCAGCTTCATATTCATATAGTATTGGAGCGATTTAAATCAGCTGTTCTAAATATCCTAGACCTAGCTTTTCATGTGAAACCTGGCCTACTTTGGGCATCGCATAGAAGTTTCCTACAGGATTTATTTCCTCCACCTGCAAGTTAGTCACACCAGCATAACCCTAAATGTCCAGACCATGGAAACTCGCATTCGGAATTGTCTGTTATATGCTTCCGTGTTTTGCTCGGTTTTGTTTGCAAAGTTGACAACTCTGCCCTGGGTCTGGGAAAAAGCACACACACACAGCTTTCTAGACCTAATTGCATAAATTGTTAAAATCACACCTTGATAAGACAAAAAAAACAAGATATTGTGTCTATTCTGCAGTGATTATGCCTGTTACCAGGAGGTTGCAAATTGTTTGTAGTGCAAATCAGAGTCCGGTTAGGGTGCAGCCACAGTAGCCCACGTAACCGAGGATAAATCAACCTCCTGTGCTGGAAGCAAAGCATTAGCTGCAACTGGATCAATCAAAGTTCCTGTAACCGGTGTAACACTTTTATCACTGAGTAAATAAATATCCGGTTGAGATGACCTTCCCTCTTTTGAATGCAGACATAGTTCATTAATATCTTTTTAATAGTAACATTCATTTTATTCTACCATGCTTTCATAAAAAGTGATGGGAAGCTAGGGTGATTGAGATCTAAGGTCTCGTTGCTATCCACAACAATGTGGGTGTTGGAACATCCGTTTAAGTAAGTCTATGTTTATAGTTAGCAATAAGGTTGGAAGAAACATTGAGGCTTTGCTCAGTGTCTGCACTCTGTTTATAGCGCAGACCAGTACTTTTATTTAATTAAGGTTGAATGTTTTTATTTCTCATCAGAAGCAGAACAGTCAGCTGAGGAGGCAGCTGATGCCTTTCTTTTCACCGCTACAGGCGCAGATAGCTAAAATGATGCAAATGAAAGAGGGGAAGGTGGCCCTACCAGCCTCTTCCAGTCTCAGCTTGCTGCAGACTGGCTCGCATCGCGCAGCAGAAATCAGGCCCTTTTATTTTAGGGCCTGCAGCAGTAGTATTTCTACATTCCTCCTTTCCACCAGTCCACCAGACAACTATGGGCAGTGTAGTCCTTGCCTCCAAGCAACAAACAGCAACCAAGGTGTCAAACCAAGGCGTTTGACACCTGAGCATTTTATTTACAAGCTTACTGACCTGTGTATTTTGATATTTCTACAAGTGTATTACTTTGTGTTGTTCGACACAATGTTTAATAATAAAAAAAACTTTGATTTTATACAAGAATAACAGTAGTTACAGTGCAGCATATGTTCATTCACATATGGAATGCTATACATCGTGCAAGTATGTACAAACAATGCCAAACCTAGATCAAGTTTGCATAACGGTACAGGAAGTATATACCACAGTTATAGACAGTTACGAGTGCAGTATCTCATCCCTCTCTCCCCACCTCAAGGGGTGCGTTCATGGGTTGTGTAGGTACTGGCGTGGCTGTGGTATCTAGTGTGTCCCAGACATACTGGTGTAGTGGTTGCCATACATCTAAGGGTCTCATCGTGGGCGGCTGTAGCTGTGCATAGTTGTCCCTGTTAGTGTTATAGTATGTTATACTGCACAGCCATAACTTGACCGCTGATGTACGCCTACTGCCCCAGTTTATTGCCACTTCACGCTTAGCAATAAGTAGTGCAATAGCTACAAATCGCCGCTTGGATCTGGGGAGGTCGTGTATGTACCCAAGGAGCGTCATTAGGGGCGTGGGCGTGACTGCAAGATCTATTATTTTGGAAATTTCCACAAAAACAACTGACCAAAAGCTGCCTATCTTAACGCAGGTCCATGTCGGATACGCGAAGTCTGCATTAAGAGTGACATTTTGGACATAAATGTGATTAGATGAGTCAATGCGGTGTAGCGCACTCTGTGATTTGTACGCCCTCCATAGAAACTTAAAATGGAACAGTTTATGCCTGTGATTCGGAGAGACTAGACGGCTTTGTGCACAACACCTGCCCCACTGCGTGTCGGTGATATGGTGACCAAGATCACGCTCCCATGCCCCACACACTCCCGCATCTCGTGAGGGCAACAAGGCCACCATAGCCTTATATAGTCTATTCACAAGATGTGTGCCATCCCCATTCTTAATGATACCCATCAATAGTGGGAACTCAGGTGGTTCCAACTGGGAACTGCACATAGTGGCTTTCAGAGCCCCCTGCAACCTCTGGAGTTCAAAGTGATCCATAACAGTTGCGTCACGAAAATGGGCGTCCTCTGTACGGGAGAATACATGTCCTTTTGGGAAGAGGTCACCAAATGAAATTTGGCAAGCTTGCGCTTCAAAAGCGTTTCCTGCAGGATGGGGATCCATACATTACCAGCCACGGCAGTGCAGATGAATACAAAATCCGTGAGCCTGTGATTTTCAATAACTTATGCCATGCCCACTTGTGGACAACGTTTGGATATCCTTAGGCTCTCGCGAGTATTCAACTGACAACAGAGACTCAAGGGATGCAGGAACTGCCAGGTCAGCCTCTGGCCGGTAATAGGCAATTTGTATGTCCACATGATACCAGTGGTGAGCGAAGCTCGCCTGTGCCACCAGGTAGTAAACGTGAAAATTTGGCACCCCAAACCCTCCCCTCAACCCTCATAGGGTAGCACAAGAACATCCCAGCTGATGCGGGGCTGTTTGCTGCCCCACACCAACCGTTTCATTAAGGTCCGAAGGGCATAAAAAAAGCTGTTGTACAGTGGGATTGGGATGTTGTGAAATGAATACAGAAATTGTGGGAGGACCACCATTTTGACAATTGCTATTCTCCTAGCCATGGACAGAAGCAAGGTCAACCACCTCTCTATGTTCTGCCCTAGCCGTTCAAGCACCGGACCGTAGTTTAATTGTAGGATACGATCTTTTCCCTATGAATCTGGATCCCGAGATACTTAACGGAGTCCTCACACCAGGCCAGAGGGTAATCACTCAATGTGCGACAGGGTGCCACAGTCAGTGGGAACACCTCTCATTTCTCCCAATTAATACACAACCCCGATATACTGCCTTACCTGGTGACCTCAGAAAGCAGTGGCGTCATTGTTCAACACAATGTTAACAATCGCATTCATCTTGTTCAATAACTCATTATGTACTCTGTAAGTGATTGCATTTTATTGCAGCATTTGTGGTGCCCATCTTTGCTATTGATGATAATCCAAAGCGCTTTTAGGTTGGTCTCATTCATTGCTACTCTATTTTTTATGCGTGGGTGGAAGAGTATTGATTGAGATGTAGTCTTTGAATTGTATGTTGTGTGTGTGCTCCAAAATATTGAGGTAGGCATGTAACAACTTATTATTTAGTGATGGTTGGGGCGATTCTTCTCCCTATGCTTTGATTTGGTGGAATCATAATTTTGTCATGATCCACAAGTATGGATATCCATTTTTGAGTAGTTTCAAGTGGTTTTGTAGTATTCCATAATCAACAATCAGAGGGCATTGGCCGAGTCTTGCGGCTTCCTGAGATGAACTGGGTATCAATAGTAGATGTAGCAGGTAAGGCTAAGAAATTCATGAACTCCTGGAGCGGGAACAGGTATACATTCAAGAGAAAAGGGATAATCATTGATGTTTGAAGGTCATCTTCCCTAGGGGTGATAGTGTTGCCGAGAGATGAGTCAGCAGGACAATTTGAGCTCAGTCCTTGAGATAGTTTCGATCCATTCAAGGGTGGTAACAAGGATTTAAGCGTTGCTTAGTCAGAGGAGTACAGTTACTGCTTTGGAAGCGATTATTTTCTGTTGAAATAGCAATTACAGTAGACTTTGTGCTTCTTCAAGATGAAAATGTACATCACCCAACAGCGGAGGACTTCACACTGTGAGCGGTGGAAGTCAAAAGGAAGATTTAGTTCCTGGTCCCGAAGTCATTCCTGAGCCAGGCCTTTGTCTCAGTTAAAGTCTTCGAGTAAATCATAGTAGAAGCACAAGAAGTCAAAGTAGGAAACTGACCATCTTACCACGCTCGAACTCTAGGCTACAAAGGTGTCAATATGCCTCTGACTCGCTGCTGAACTTCTGAAGAGCCAATTTCCAATCTGGTCCTGATGCAACCCGAATTCCGGTTCCAGGGGCAATGTTGCAGCAAATGAAGGCCTTCAGGCCATGCTGTGCATATTTGCCATGCTTCCAGCTCCCTCTGGTGTGTCTTTGGACTCCCCAGAATCTAGAAGCCCTCAGTCGGGATAATGCCTGGGGTTCACCCTTCTGTGCCTCTTGAACCTGTTTCGAGTTCCATACCGGCTTTGGTGCTGACTTCAGTACCAGTGCCTTTCCCTGCGCCGGTTCCTGTCACATCGACGCCAGCACTGCAAGATGATCCGGTACCTATAGTGGTGCCCGACTCACAAGCCGACCTTGACCAAGGCTGTACTCCGATCCTCTAGACTCTTGTTACCGTTCCTTTACTAGCGACATAGCTCATAATTTACATCCGTTCTTTGGCTCAGAAAATAACTACTACGACGAATACAAGTTCATCCCACAAGGCAATGAGAACATTTGGTATGCCAAACTAAAAGATTTTAGAGGTCTGGACACCTCCCCAGACCCTGGATTTATCTCTTCCCCATTTTCTGCCACAGAGGAGAGTGCTTCTTTTGCTATAGTCCTGCGACGGTCTGTGATGGTCCTTGACCTGCAGCTCCCTTCAAAGGAGGTCAAACATATACTGTGACTGACATTCTCGTTCTTCAACCTAGCCAGATATCTGCTGAACCTTTCCTGACCTTTAACAATGCCTTAATGGATATCCTCTTTGGCACTTAAATAAAGCCATGCTCTCGGCCCTCAGTCAACGGCAGCTCCCCTCCGCAAATCTGCACCAGGTAACCCTACGCAAGAAAATGCTGCTGCTAAGTGTTCACCAGCAGATTACTCCTGATTGAGTCTTTTTCCCATGATTATTCATGACTGGGTTTCTAAATGTATGGAGAACTTTGGCAAGCACATGTTCTTTGGTTTTTTTTTTTTTTTTTTGCTAGATGTGCTTTACGCTCAGTCAGTGCCAGCTGCCTCCTGGAGTGCTAGTTACATGTTGATGTTGGTCAGATTCTGCTAGCAGTTCCTAGGCCCTACGGGCATCTTTGGCCCAAACCATATAGGGTGGCCTGAATGTGGCAAAATTTGTAAATTGGTCTGTTCTTGACACAACTTCCTGCTGGTGTCGGGCAATGAGCAAGAGTGTGGTGCTTTGGCTCCATGCCTGGATGAGGTCTACAAGCTTCTCCAGGATGTCCAGGCATCTTTCTCACAAATCTATTTATTGGTTTTAATTAAGCAAACACAAGGAAATTATGGACGGAGCGCTGAAAGTGTTCTGTTACTCACCCCCAGTCATAGATCTGGGTTGAATCCATCATCGTTCTTTAGCTCACTTTGCCACCTCAGTTCAGACCCAGCAATATGCAAATCATTCTTGACCCTATTCCTCATGGGAATAGTACAAGCCCGAACTGCCAAGCCACGTCTTCCTGGACTGGAAACAAGCATCCTGGGACCGGTTTCAGGCTAACGCTCCTCATCAGCAAGGCTAGCTTGATTCCAGTGGCTAAGTGAGCAAGGGAGCCACATCTGGGCATACCCTGCCAACTTAGGGTGAACAAAGCAAACAAAAGGAGATGGACAGAGCGCTGAAACTTTTCAGACACTCACCCCCAATCACAGATCTGGGTTGAATCCATCATCATTCTTTAGCTCTTGGTTTTAATCAAAATAGGAACATTGGCAGGAGCAATTGTTACATATTTCAGGAAAGTGGCAAATAAGTCACAAACCTATAAAGCAGCATACACCCATGAGAGGTCTCTGATCATGTCTTGTCCGCCAACCCTTTGATGGTGTGGGGGAGGGGTGGAGGCAAAGGGAAGGCCCTTGTATTTGTAATATTGTATTAGGGGCTCGAGCTACCCATCTGATATGCCAGTGGGTTCCCTCAGTTATGACCTCGAGAGCAGGAAGAGAGGAAGCCTGTGCTGTGTTGTGCTCAGGGAGGTGGGTGGGGTGGCAGGGCGTGGTTATGCCGGTCTGTCGCTTCTCACCTATTGTGGTTGTGGAGGCCTGCTTTGTTGCTCAGCCTTCACCCAGGCCCATCTCTACAGATAGCCTGGGGTGGTGTTACCTTTGTTCTGTTCAGTCAAAGAGCTGCAGCTCTCAAAGTCATTGGAGTATAAAGCTGCGGTATTCTAGTCTTGCCATGTGATCTATGAGTGGCTGCCATGTGCGTGTGAGTATGCAGTTTGAGTATGTTAGTGTGTGAATGATTTTTCCATGACAAGCACTTGCCACATTTTGTAGAACCTGAGCGCCTTTGATGGGGCCTCTTTCTTCTTCCAATAAAAAGGAATAAGGTGTTTTACCCCCCATCATGTGTATTATCAGTGTCCTGTCAGCAGTGATTCACTTTGTGTCAGAAGGGATTATTCCCAGGAGGGTAGTTAGTGGGTGTGCCGGGATAGGATACCATAAGGTATCTTTAATATGTCCAAGTATATCCTTCCAGAATGTTTTTATGAGTGCCCAATTACACCAAATGTGTAGAAAGGTGCCTGCTTGTCGGCATCTCCAGCATAACGCCGTAATAAAGGGGAACATTTTGTGGAGGCACACTGGTGTGAGGTACCATTGGAACAAGAGTTTATAGGCCGATTCCCTCTGGGGATGCTACGAAATGATTTAGGTATGTTGTGCCATAGCTGGTCCCATTCCTTGGTCCCAATAACTTTATGCAGGTCTGCTTCTCAGTGTGGTTGGTAAGGGTGTGGGGTTGTGGATTTTGAGGTCTGGAGTGCCTTATAGGTTTTAGAGATTAACCCTTTAGTGCCTGAGTATGCACATATCAGGCCCTCGAACGGTATCAGTTTGGGTGTCGCTTCCTGGGCGTCGATAGGTTAAAGGGCCCAAAGTTGTAGCTGACAGCATTGAAGTCTTCAGCTTTTTGGGACAGTGGAATTCTTGCTTGCACGCCGCAAACTGCTTAGTAACGCCACCATGGAATAGGTCCTGCATTTCCCCCGACGTCCAGCCAGTGAAGGACTGAGGGTCCATAACCAGGGTGAAATTGGGATTTTGGGCGATAGGAGGGCTCAGGGATGAGAAAGTTGTGAGGCCTTTTTTGGTGGCCAAGTGGCCCCATAAGTCAAGGATGATTTTGTAGGAGTGGTGGTATATGTGCTTTTTGTCAGTGCTGCACACTGAGCCATGCCGAATGTCATAGGTAAGACACATTGCAGACTGGCCCATTTGAAACTAGTGTCTCTCTCTCATGCAGGGTCCACTCCGATATGAACATCAGGTGGGCAGCCCAGTAATATTCCATGAGACTCGGACACGCCAAGCCCCCTTTGTCTCTGGGGCATAAGAAGCTTAGTCAATACATGCGTTTTTCCCATTACATATAAATACTCTTATTTTCGGTTGTAGACTTGTAATGTCTGTATTGGGGATGGGAGTTGGGAGTGATTAGTAGAGATGCAACAATCGCAATTGGATATTCCTTTTTATGATATTAATCCTTTCTAAACATGATAGGCATATGGGACGCCATCTTCTCAAATCGCTCCGAGTTTCTTTTTTTTTTTTTTGTTTTTTTTCTTTTTTTTTTTGAAACCGTTTATTACATGTTAAAAAAGGGTTACAAGTATGGGCCTACAACCATCCGGCCGGCCGCTAGAGTGGCAGAAGCATATGACATACCTACAGTAAGAGTCTCTTGGCGGTGCAGATCGGTAAATCAGGAGATATCAATAGCGCAGGCCCCATAACTCCAAGCCCACAATACGGTTTCCTTTTTTTCAAAACAGAACAACACAAAAAACCACACCCGCAAGGCAACCCGCCATCCAAAGTGACGGCACGTGCTCCTTAAGTGGGGGATCCCAACCAGCAGCCAAACTCTGAAGAGGGGAATGGGAATAGATCAGGGACAGGGGAACCACATGCCCGCGGCTGGGGGAGGGGGTCGGCTAAGGGGACGGAGCTGGCGAGGCGGCCGGTAGCAGTGGCGGCTCACAAATACCCCCGCGATAGGCGTTCCAGGGGCCCCAGATTTTCACCCACGCCCCAGGCTTACCCCTCGCAACATACACCACCTTTTCACGAAACATACACCAATCCATGTGTTCTTTCCAGGCCGACACCGCCGGGGGCCTCTGGGATCCCCACAATTGAGCAATGTCACGCTTAGCTATCATGTATCCCAGAGTCACCCACCGCGTCTGCGGGACCGAATAGTCATTTGGTTCCCACACATTCAGCAAGCATCTCCTCGCTTCAGGCGACAGCGCAACACGCGTTACCACACACAGGACCTCATGCACACCACGCCAGAATCGCTCCACCTGTGGGCATTCCCACAGAATATGCATAAAAGTTGCCAAGGCACCACAGCCACGCTTACACAATCCGTCACCAACAAAGCCCATACGTAGAAGCCTTGGCCCCGTCACGTAGACCCGGTGGAGGATCTTAAGCTGGACGAAGCGAAGGCGAGCCGGGATGGCCACCTCCTTCGGAGAGGCCACCGCGGAAATCCAGTCCTCGTCGTCCAGTTCCAGCCCGTCGGCAACCCAGGCCTCGCGGAGACTAGTCAGCAGGCACGATCTGTCGTTGATCAGTTTTTTATATATAAGGGAGATCGTGCTGTCTGGGACATGGCCATCCAGCACTCTGTCCTCCAGGGGGGAAGACTCCGGAATGGACGCGACATCAGGGAAGACGGAGCCCAGCGCGTGGCGGACTTGTAAGTACCGAAAGTACTCACTGCCTTGCAGCTGAAATTCCGTCCGCAGCGTCTCAAAAGTTTTGAATCCACCCCTTGTCCAGAGGTCTCCCACTGTGCTGATTCCGATCGTGTCCCACTTCTCGAAGCCCTTCGATGTCCACAGGGAGCCCAACCTCTCAGACGCATATAGCGGTGTCGCCCGGGTCAAACGGTCCTTCCACCCCATCGCTGCATTAGCCGCGTGCCAGACACGCACCATGACACGCGTCGGTCCCGTCAGACGGGAGTCGGGCGCGCCAGAGTAGAGCGCTCGATTGTAGTCGCCACCGGGCAGGAGCATCTTGTCCATTTCAAATGCCGGGTTCAGGGCGGGCCCGTAAAGGCCATGATTAATCGCAGCTAGCTGGGAGGCCCAGTAATACCGTTTAATGTCCGGGAGGGCAACCCCCCCATCGTACCACGGGAGCGTCAATTTAGCCAGAGCAATACGCGGCCTCCCGTCCCAGAACAGGCGCCGCTGCAGGCTCTCCACCTCACGGAAGTAGCGCGCCGGAACCAAGTCCATAGTGTTCTGAAGCGCATACAGAAAGCGCGGCAAGGACATCATCTTAAACAAGGCCGCTCGGCCAAGCGGCGAAAGCGGAAGACGCCGCCAGCGCGCAACGTCCTCCCGCAAGCGCTGGAGGGGGGGTAGCAAGTTCCGCTCGTAGCGGGCCTCCGGGTCTAGAGTAATATATATACCCAGGTACCGGAACCCCTGGGAGGCAATCTGGATCGGGCAGTCCCGTGGTAGGGCCGGAGCCTCCCCGGAGAGCACATACACGCAGGATTTCGCCCAGTTGATGACAAGGCCTGAGTTACGACCGAAGGAGCGCAAAACATCAACCAGGACAATCGGCGAGTTACGCGGGGAGGCGAGATACAAAAGGATATCATCGGCGTAGAGGGACACGCGGTCCTCATGCTCGGGGGTCCAGCGGAGACCACGGATGGAGGGGTGCCACCGCAGCCACTCCGCCAAGGGCTCCAAGGCCAATGCAAACAGGAGCGGTGACAAGGGGCAACCCTGACGCGTGCCCCGCCCCAGCGCAAAGGGGGCCGAGACTCGCCCATTCACCACCACCTGCGCCAATGGGCCCGAATACAACAATTTGACCCAGCTGATGAATCCCGGTCCAAATCCAAATTTCGCCAGCATCGCCCAGATGTATGGCCATTCAAGCGTGTCAAACACCATGGTGGCGTCCAAGGACGCCAAGATGGCCGGCTCCCGCACAAACGGGACACGCGCGAGCACCCCATGCAAGCGTCGCAGATTAAGAGCCGTGTTGCGATGGGGTATAAAGCCAGATTGGTCTTGGTGGACCAAATCGCCCACCACGCCAACCAGCCGGTTGGCCAGTACCTTGGCGAGGATTTTGGGTTCCGCGTTCAAGAGCGAGATTGGCCTATAGGATGTAACCCGCTCACGGGGTCTCCCCTCCTTGTGGATCACCACGATTGTGGCCAGACGCTGGTCCGGCGGGAGGGAACCCTGCGAGTGGGCCGCCAGGAACATGGCGCGCAGGTGGGGCGCCAGTACATCCGGTCGCAGCTTGTAAAGCTCGATGGGGATACCATTGGGGCCCATGGCCTTTCCGGATGCGACCGAGCGAATAGCCAGGGCAATTTCGTCCGAGGTGGGAGGAGCGTCCAACAAATCCCTGTCCTCCACCGTAAGGGAGGGCAGCGCGATGTCCCGAAGCAGGGCATGGGAATCTTCCTCCGAGCAGGGAGAAACCGGGGAGTACACCTCGCGAAAGTAATCCGCGAAGCAGGAGACAATGGCTTCCGGCTCGGTGACAGGCACACCATCCATCCCCTCAATCAAAGGAACCACACGACTCGCTCTCTCCCTCTTGTCCAACCACGCAATCAATTTACCAGCCTCATCACCCACATCATACAGTCGCCCCTGTTGCTCTCTACTGAGGCCCCTGGCCGCCTCCGTGACGAGGGCCCTATAGGCCGCCTGCTTGAGGTGCAGAACATGCAACTTGGCGTCTGTTACCCCGCTCCCCAGGTCACCCTCCAGTTCCGCAATTTCGGCCTCCACCCGGGTTACCTCCTCCCGCTCGCGCCTCCGGGCATGGGAGATAGAGGAGAGGGCCTCCCCTCTGAGAACTACCTTAAAAGCCTCCCACAGGGAGATGGCCGAAGGGACAGACCCCACATTCTCATCAAAGTATCGCTGTAAGGATTTGATCAAGTCGGCACGAATAGTGGGGTCACGCAAGTACCAAGCATTGATTGGAGCCACCCTGCCCTCCCCCCTAGGGAAGACATCGAGATGTAACAGGACTGGGGAGTGATCTGAAATGCCCCGCGCCAGGTGGCACACCTCTCCCACCCTCCCAGCATAGGCCGCCGGGACAAGGATGAAATCAAGCCGCGAGAGGCTACCATGGGCACCCGAGTGGAAGGTGTATTGCCGCTGTGCGGGATGCTTTAGTCGCCAGCAATCCACCAGGCCCAGAGTATCTAGAAGGCCGGACAGCCAGGCCTGTGCCCGGGGGAGGTCCCTAGGGGGATGGCGATCCGTAGACCCAGAAACTACCGCATTAAAGTCCCCCCCAACCACCAGCAGGCCACCCGGGAGGTCCAGGAGGAGGCGCCCCAAATCCGCAAATGTAGTAGATTGTAACCCAGGCGGGACGTACACTGATATAAAAACAAACACTCTACCCTCCATTCTACCCACCAGAACAGTGTAGCGTCCCCTCTCATCATGGCGCACCTCATCAATCTCCAACGGGAGCGAGTTCTTAATCATGATACCCACCCCCCGCGAGCCCGAGGTGAAGCCCGAGTGGGCCACCAAACGATAGCCTCGCCGATTCATGGCATGAAAGGAGTTACCTATAAGGTGTGTCTCCTGCAGGAAGATAACATCTGGTGAGATACGTTTCAGGTACTGCAGGACCACACCACGCTTAATCCTGTCCCCCAGGCCGTTAACATTCCATGACAACACAGTCAAATCCCTACCCCCCATCATACGTAGAAGCAATCAGTCGTCCCCCACAGAGCATCTCGAGAGCAACAATACAGTAAAGGGCTTGCCTTGCGGTGCAAACAAACAACAAACCCCCCCCACCCCCCCATCCCAACAGAACTCCCCCCTCCCTGCACCCCTGCATGAGCCCAGACAGCCCCCCCAAAGTGCAGTGGGCCTGTCGCCCCATAGATGAAAACTAACTAGTCCCCCAGAGGAGGAGGGAAGCCCCCAACAGACCCCACACGACCTCCATCGGAGGGGAACCTAAACGATCAGTAAATGGTAAAGGAATGTTGTCCAGAGCAAGGCCTATTCTTCACCCCTCAGTTCTGATCCGGCGGGCCCTCCCCGCCAACCGCACCCCCCCCACCCCCTCGGCCCCGATCTCCAGGCAGAGTGTCCAACCAGTCCCCAGCCGCCTCGGGTCGGTCAAAAAAGTGCGTGCGTCCATCCACCTCCACCCTTAGCTTAGCTGGAAAAAGCATTGAGTACTTAAGGTTCAGGTCCCGTAGGCGACGTTTAACTCCGAGAAAACTCAATCTCAGTTTTTGGACCGCCGGAGTAAAGTCTGGGTAGAAATGCACATCCATGTTATCAAGCTTGACCGGTCCCTGTTGCCTGGAGGTCTGCAGGATAGCGTCTCTGTCCCGAAAATTAAAAATCCGGGCAATGAGAGGCCGCGGCGGGGCACCGGCCTTAGGTCTGCCCCCAGGGACACGGTGAGCACGTTCCACCGCAAAAAGCTTACTCAGCCCCCGGGGCTGGAGATGGGTAAGGATCAATTCTTCCACAAAAAGATCTGCCGCCTCCGCCTCTCGTCCCTCCGGCACTCCCACAATGCGAACGTTATTCCTCCGGGCCCGACCCTCGGAATCCTCCAGTCGCCGGTCCATCAGGGCGCTCGCCTGGCCAAGCCGGCGCACCTCCTTTTGGAGGGCCACCACGTCCGTCGTGAGGCTCGTTGTGGTGTGGGCCAGGGAATCGACCCGGTCGTTGGTTTTGGACAAGTCAGCCCTCACAAGGCTAACATCCACCAGGACCGTGTCTATCTTTTGCGCTAGGGTGTCGAAGCGCTGGTCCACCGAGGCCTTCATCTCTGCGATGGCGCCCATGACGTCCCGGAGGGTCAGATCCACCGGTTGAGCAGATGCCTCCGTCGGGCCCGCCGGGGATGTGCGCGATGTCTCCGGAGATCCCTTCTGGAGGGTGTAGCGGTCCATACTGTTGGATTGAGGCGCCGGGCCGCGGCGGGTCGTCTTCACCTTCGCCCGGTCGCCATCTTGTTTGGTGGACATGCCTGCTCTCCCACCGTCGTGCCAATCTCCTCGAAAGGGCCGCTAAACCAGTTCACGGGTTCCGGGGGGGGGGAGGGCGACCACTGGGCCGCGGGACGACTCGCGGCCGGCGGGTCAGCCGGGCACCTGGACAAGGCCACACCACCGCACCCCGCTCCGCAACCCTACCTCGCTTGAGGGCAAGGAGAGCGCAAAAGCGAAAGTGAAAGCACGGGATACGCGAGTCGCCCAGCCCTGCCCGCCGCTGTTGTTCGCTTTGTCCCCGGATCGCCCCACTACTCCAATCCGGGGGGCCAGCGCGGAGAAGGCAACCTTCAATCGGTGCTCCCACCGGTGTCCGGGGTCCGATTCGAAAAGGAAAAACGGATGGCGCCTCAGCTCGGGTTCACCGATGCAGTCCCCTCAACAAGGACAGGATTTAGCCAGGATTAATTCAGGAGGTCGTGGTGGTCCTCGGGAGCCTCGCACCTACGCGGCCATCTTGGTTGCGCGCTAGGCTCCTCCCGCTCCGAGTTTCTTTGTGGCAGGGCCGCCATTTTATTTGGCGTAATCCTCCCAGAAAAGAGCTGCTCTGTATTCCAAGGTAGAGTATCTAAGTTGAGGCCCAGTGGCTTGGGCTTTTAGAGCTGGTACCTCTAGGTGACTGAGATTGAGCACACATGATTTATCTTTTCTTATTTTTTAACCCTGAAACATTTTCAAGCAGATGTATGGTGTTCACTATCGCCGACAGGAACCCGGAATATTTGAAAGAGTAAGGAGGATGTCATCTGCAAACAGACTGATTTTATCTTCTATGTCCCCAAATGGTGTTTTAGTGATGATGAATGTTGCTAGGGTCTACACCACCAGGACAAACAGGAGGGAAGAGTGGGCAAATCTGCTTCATCCCCCTAGCTAGTCAAATTGGGACTGTACATTGCCTTTTAAATCGATCACCGCCGTTTGGGAGTTATACGTAGCCATTATTTTACGTTTCCCAAACACAACAAAGAAAACCCACGTCCAAGTTACCCCCTACAATAGAGTCCACAATATGTACGGACCACAAAAAAACCATTCAAAGCATTGGAAACATTATCAAGTATGTTTTATTTACATTTTAAATGTATTTTCTTTGTTTCCCTTTTTCTTATATCATATATGTCACATACATATTCAATTAACATACAAATCATATATTTTCTGAAGCAGCCTTCCACCTACCACACTTCAAAATATGGATTTCACACTACTCTCATATTACACACTCCATCCATACCAAAACATTAGTCTGTCATATTAAATACAAATAGGGTACATTTTATATGCATCATTTTTTTACCATTGAAAAATGAGGTCTAAAATGTACCATATATGTATTTAACATACAGAAAAGTCAATATATGCCATATGTGTAAAGACACAAGAATATTGGTTATTCTCTATAAGTCTTTTTGAACATTTGTAGGCAAGGGTGTTCCCTACAATGGCTCTATATACTATATGCTTTTATAGTATGTATGATAGCCTGTAATCTTTTTGTATGGATGGTGTGTGTGTGATATTTGAGTGGTGTCAAATACACTTTTTGAAGGATGGGAGGTTGAAGACCGTTTCAGAAAATATATGATTTAATACATGTATGTTTATTGAATATATATGTCACATATATGGTAAAAGAAAAAGAGGGAAGAAAAGAAAACTAAAATATAAATAAAACATTTGATAATGTTTCCAATGTTTCAAAAGGTTTTTTTTTTGTTTTTGGCCCGTATACATTGCTGACTCTATTGTAGAGCGTAACTTGGAAAGTGGGTTTTCTTTCTTGTTTTGGATTATTTTCCCTGTCCCGCTCCTTTATCATAATTCTTTCTGGGGAACCCCTTTCATTAGACAATTAATTTATGTTTCACCTGGGGTACCATCTGTATTTTTGTAAAGACTGCTTCCAAAAAGGCCCAACTGACTCGGTAAGAAGGCATGGTCACCGTCTATAATTTGACCCAAGGTGCTCGACATTGCCCGCCCCCGGTCTGTAATGGATGAAGCCCTCTTGATTCGGGTCAATTAGCTCCAGGAACAGGTGGTCGAGGTGCATTGCCAAGATTTTGGTGTAGAGTTTGGTGTCTGTGTTTAAAAGAGCTTTAGGGCAATAGAAGATGCATAACGCCGGGTCTTTCCCCGATGTGGGGAGTCAGAGTAATCTCGTGAAAGGCCTTCCGCTTCCCCGCATCCCTCTTCGTTTAGGTGCCATCTGGGCACTGAATCTCTGTGATGAGTGTCTCATTCCTGTGTAGTCCGATATTACGGGCGAGAAGAGAGCCCACCTTGTCTCCCCTATTATAGATGCTCTGGCCCATGGGGTGGAGTGCTCTGTAGGAGAGTAGGATCTGCTTCACATGTTTACCCCCACTTGTTGCTGGTGTTTCACTGTTTTTCGACTTTAGTCTGGCTGGGACCCTGCTATTCAGGGCCCCAGCCTAGCAGCTTCATCTCTAAATTGATTACATGTACTTTAGGTACATTACAGATTGGATCTGAGGTGCCCTTATAAGTCCCTAGTATATGGTATACTATGTACCCAGGGCATAGGTACCCCAGAGGCCTACGAGGGGCTGAAGCATGTATTATGCCACCCCTGGAAAGCCACCCAAAATGACACCACAGGTCTGCTACTGCAGCCTGGGTAAGGTGGTGCATGCACCCCTTACTGTGATATAGGTTACCTATATCACCATATATATATATATATATATATACACACACATATAAACTTATAAGTCACTCCTATGGCAGGCCTTATCAATCCTGAAGGCAGAGTGCTTGGTACTTATGTGAGAGGGTGCCCCTGTATGAGCAGAACCCCTCTGCAGCGTTCGGAGACCCTTCTCTGATGCTGTTTGTAGTGCAGCCTGACCAAATACTCTTGAGTGCATTATAACCCAACGGTAAATGCTAACTTTGGACTGGCTGCACGGAAACATGTCGTGTTTGGTGTCAAACACCTTGGAATCGTACCCCCACACCAGTAACTGGTGTGGGAGTATGATCCCACCCTTCTAGAGGGAGAGACATGGTAGCACTGGTATACCCGGTAGAAACTTAATAGAGCCCTGGCATCACAAAATGGATGCTGCAGCCACAGACACAAGTCTGGCCTCCTACTGCTGACCGAAACTCCGGCAGGGGAGGCCTGGACAATAGGTTTCCTGTCACAGGGAGGTTTTATCACCTCCCAGACAGGCTTATGTGTATTGGGGCTGGGTGGGAGCACTCTGAGTGCTTTGAAGTCCTGCAGTGGGGGCACATTTGGTGTCCCTGTGCATAGTTCAGCTCAAACCGGTTTAGGGGCTTCCAGCCCCTGCTCTGGCGCAAAACTGGACAAAGGAAATGGGTGTAGCCACCCCTCTTTCCAAACCCTCCCATAGGTGGGTCCCCAGAGTATGTCCAACCCCCTACCATAGTATAAGTATGGGACCCCAGTCCTTAGGACTTTAGATTACCATGGACGAAACTCTGAAGCTGAATCCTGGACCTTCGACGCTCTGCTCAAGACCAGAGGACTGAAGAAATCTCCCTTGGGGTCAAGGAGTGACTCCCCTGCTTGGCAGGCACCAAAGAAGCAATTTGCCAGTCTGCATTATCGAAGCTCCTGCCGGACTCCAATGTATTTGCAGCCCAGGAAGAAGATTTCCAGACATCTCAGAGGCCGACCCGAGTCCCGCAGCCCTCGTGAGTAGTGTGGAACCGGAACTCCTGGTCACCGTGCATTTCTGCAAGTGGATTGACTTCTCGACGTCTCTTGAAGTCGTGCTTGGGCTGACTGGTAGCCCCTACCTCGAGCACTGAATCCACCGAAGATTGTCGGCCTGGTCATTCCGAGTGACCCGTGGGCCGCCATTTTGTGTTTCGTCTCGAGGTCCCTTCGCGATCCCTGGTCCGTTGACTGGTGGGTCCCTGAGGGGGTAACTTTGTATTTCCTTGGGCTTCCCTGGTTGCTCCAGACGTGCCCTGACTCCCAACCAAGTGGTGAGTCCCACAAACCTTGCTGGTCTGCACCAAAGCATCTTTCTCGTTTCTGCGTGGGTTGCTGTTGCCAAGGCTTGTTGTGTCCAATCCGGGCACCGACGCTGCAGCACTCGACATCCTTCGTGGGACAGCTCGAATCCAGCTCCTGGTCGTCCTCGACACCTCCTGGTCCTCGTGGCTGAAGAGTCAAGCTTCACCTCTTTCACCTGAAATCACCCGACATCGGTGGGCATCTGCTCATCGCCTTCCTGGTCACTGGCTAGTGACTCAGACTCTGTCCCATCTGCTTTCAGGTTCTTATCTTCGATCCAGGCTTGGATCTATTCAGACACTTCGCATTTTTCACGGCAGCAGCACTTCTTTGCCAGCTCCCATTGAAATAGACGACGCGACCAGACACCAAAAGACACCTATGCAGCTGGCTTCCCTGGGTGAGGTAACAGGAGTACTCCAGTGCTCCCATGGGTGCTAGCCCTAGAACTTCCTAAGTCCAAAAGGGTTTGGTCCTGACTCATTTCTAAGTGTCCCTAATCTTTAAAAATCTAACCGTGACTTTCCCCATAGAAGCTAACGGGAGCTCGTGGCTGTGTTCACACACTGTACACGGCCCCCGTGGGTCCCCTGTGTCACTACCTTGGGTGGTTCCTTGGGGTCCCAGCGATTCTACATGCTCTAGGCCCTGTGTCTAGTTAAGTCGTGGTTCTTGTACCACTATTTTAGTATATGGTTTGGCTCGCCCCTAGGGCCTGACGTGTATTTGTGCTATTTTTTACCTCTAGTCTTATAAAGAGACTTGGATGGTGTGTTTAGTAATAAATACATATATTGTATATATATACCTGGTGTGGATATCTTTCATTTAGTGACTCAAGAGATTATAGACTGGTAAAACAAGCTGCTTTACATTCCTTCAAGACTTAGCCTGATGGCTGCTCTCCATAGCTACCACTAGGATAGCTTTCAATAAAGGCTGTCTTTAACCTATAACCAATAAGGGGTTGTTTGGACTGATCCAAGGTGCCCACTATAAATAGTGGACAGCATAAATCAGGCCAACTTCTCACATGTTCTTTCTGCATGGTTGGTCCTATGTGATTTTAATGGACCCCTGAGAATAACGAGTTTGCATTTGGAGGTTCTAGAGGGAGCTTTCTTGTCTGCTCTCTCTAGCGCTTTAATCTCCGACCGAGGATATTTTCAACAAGTTGGCCTCTCTAGCTTTGTCAATTTCCAAAGAGATCAGGACTCCCCTTATTGTGGCTTTGAAGGCATCCTATACTACGTGTAGGGAGACATCCTGGCTAGTGTTTTTCCTGAAGTAATCTGTGATTGGGGAGCATATGGACTGTCTATTGACTGGATTCCTCAGGGTTTTTGGTTGAGGCGCCATCATGTTGGACCCTTCCTGAGGGCTAAGCTGTTCCTACATGTGAGTGCAAGATGTGTGCGGTCCGATATGGAGATGTCAGACATAGATTTGGTGCCAAGGGCATAGAGCGGTGACTGTATAACTAGGACATAGTCTATTTGTGAATACATGGCGTGAAAGTGAGAATCGAAGTAGTCCTTCTCGTCCAGGTGTAGGTGGCGCCAGGTATCCATCAGTCCCAGCTCTGTGATCTTTCTTGAGGAGCAACGATATTGCTCTGGTGCCCTGATAAGCATTGGATTATCTGTTGTGTGTGGGATTCCAGGGTAAGTTAAAGGCCCCATTCCCCTTACCATAATAAGCCCAGTAGCAGGCCGAATCTGGTGTCAGTAACCTGTGCAGGTAATAGCCTTGCACAGTGTTTGGGGTGTATATGTTCAGGAGCATGAGGGCTGTCTCTCCCCATGGTAAGATGTTTATGTAGAGGCCTTCCGTATCTCTGGTGACTGATGTAGGGGATCCACCCAAGTGTGCTGTACATAGTATAGCTAGTCCTGTAATCTTATATGTATGTGAGGCTCCACACTGGTGGGGTTACGCTGGATGGTGCATTCGCTTGTGGTCCTTTCAGAGTAGTTTAAGAGCATTTGGAAGTTTTGTGGCTATTCACAGACCTTTGGCATCTGCAGTTCCTTCCTGAAAGCTAACTTTCTTTTCAGTGTGAGAGTGTGGAGGAAACATCCCCAACTTAGGTAGGGGTGTTTTGGAATGAGTTTCTCTATAGGCAAGAGTATTCCCTTTGTAGAAATAAAATAAGAAGAATAAAAGTGCAAATGCATAATACAGTAACATTTCTTTGTGTGAAAAGCTTAGCAAGCTGTTACTTTTGGAAAGAGCCAACAGTTGCACCTTACCAAGACTTTTTTCTAAATTCCCAGAAACTTGGAAATGTGTTCATAATGTATGTGTAAGACGTGGATACTCAAACAGTTTCCAAGGGGCCAAAAAGATGTGATGTGACCAAGGGACGCTTTGATGCCAGAGGTGTGTTGGTCGGGAAGGGGTGGATTGGTGGGGGGTGAACTAAGATTGGTGGTAAGATGGGTGTAGGTTAAGCAAAGCATATTCATCTAGTGGCTGAACTGAACAATGTGAAACCAAAAAACCTGAAATTAATTCTGGCTTGCCCACTTTACTAAATTGTGTGACCCTAGGCAATTGTTTTATTTCACTTTCCCTCCTTTTTAGGTCTCGCTAGAGCCAGCGCATGCGTTGGTCTGGCGAGCCCTTTAGTAAGCGGGTTTTTAAAGTGCTACCAAAGGCGGCCACCAGCTTACTGTTAAGCGCGTAAGTGCTCGCACGCCTCGCTCCGCCTCTCCTATGTTCTGTTGCTGATCTTTCACTTTCGCGCGCACACAACTCCCGTTCGTAACTTGCAGCGCAAGGCGCGCACGCTTGTTCTGTTGGGGATTATGTCCCTGCTCCTTCGCGCTTGCTGCTCCAGGCGCCATTGGCCACGCGCTTCCAGGTCATTAATATCTTCCAGGGTGTCCCAGCAATCCTCTGCTGTACAGTTCCCCGGTGAACGGTCTCCAGTGTCTAAGTGCACCACTATCATCAGCTGGGCCCAGGACTCGCACCTCTGAGCAGCGCTCCTCATCTCACCGCTTCCGTGCAGATCCTTTCCTCTGGGGGTCCCCCCCCCCCTCTGTCTGCGGGCCATCAAGGCAATTGCCAGGGCTCACCGGGGAGGCGGTTTCTGCGTTTCTGCCGAGGTTCCGCTCCGATCACTTCGTTTTGTATTTAATTGAGACTGAATTTTGACCATTGTTTTGCAGATGACATAGTGGCGGCTGCCACTCTCGCTTGTCAGCTCGTACCGGTCTGGGGCTCTGTAATGCGGCTGCTAGCATCATTCAGAAGCCCTTTGTGCTCAAACGCTCTGCCGCTTCATAGGCACCGTTATTTCATTTAGCCGCTCCTAGAGGGTACGTGGTTCTTTCACTCCAGCAGCACATCCGCCGTCCTCGACATCTCCTCACCTCTGTCTTGCGTGTATCGCAACCCTTGCTTACCTCTCGGTCCCCGATCACGGAGGGCCGACCACAGCGGGCTCCCACGCAGCAGATCCTGCTCACCCCTCCTGAGGTCTTTTTGGGTGTCTGCGCCCTCCCGCCAAGCAGGAATTCGGTTCCGATAAGGAATCGGCTGCGATCACATGCGGAAATAGCCTCTTTCTTGTATTTTTCAGGATTTTGGGACCGGGCAAGGACGGAGCTTGTCACCAAGCATCTGCTCCAGTTGCCCACTTGGCCACGTCCCTTGTACTACTGCCTGTTTACTAGTAAAATATAGCAATATTGGCTGTTTAGAGGGAAAGATAAAATGCAAACAGTAAACGGTATGCAGCGTTAACCAAAATAAAACGAGCATTGGCATAGCCAATAGGTCTTGCTCTTGGGACCTTCTAAGTATTTAGTTATGCAGCACAATATTCTTGGTGCAACAATAACTGTTGCATGGCTAAACACTTAAAAGGTCCCAAAGGCGAGACCTATTGGCTATGCCAATGCTTGTTTAGGTCGAGCCTGAGCCAGCGAGCATGCGGTGCTCTGCGAGACTTTTTGTGGTTGAGTAGCGAATAGAAGCCCCGTCCACTCTCCGCCTATAATTGCCATTGGCTTGTGTCATTGTCTGTCCTAAATGCTGGCTTCTGATTCGTAAATGGACTTTAGTCCCTCCTTAGTACCGCCTACTCTTCATTTGTCACCTCCCATGGCAACTGGCCCCTTTACTTCAGTTGTTACACGGTACTTGTTATTTAGACTGTGACCACTATTTTCTTTATTCAGTTTCTCTTACTGCAGGTACGACATGCTTTGGTGCCTTCTTTACAACCCTCCCTCTGTCCCGTTGTCTGTGTCTTATCCCCCTCTCCCCCTGCTGTCCGTGCCTTATCCCTCACGTTCCCCCCACCCCCGTCTCCCTCCCTCAGGTTGTCGTGCCTTGTTTACCCCCGCCCTGTGCCTTCTCCACCCCCGCCCTCCCTCCCGTTTTCCGTGCCTTCTCCCTCCCAATCCACCCCCTACCCCCTGTCCGTGCCTTCTCCCTCCCACACCCCGTTCCACCCCACCCCCCACTCCTGTTTTCCGTGATGCCTTGCATTTGCAATGCAATAGGTCTCGCATTTAAGTGAGTTTGAGCTATTGGTATTGTAAATGACACTGCCTTTTATTTGTTTTGGTTTTTAAAACAAAATTAAAACTCCTAGTCCTTTACAATGCCAATAGCTTAAACTTGCCTAAATGCAAGACCTATTTGCATTGCAAATGCTTGTCTTCATTACAACATATAAGAGGACTTCGAAATACATGACTTCAGGATGTGCCCTTCACAAAACGTTCTCCTGTGCTTGATTTAATACACTAGAATATTGTTCATGTACAATAGAAACCCAGGCCACCCACAGAGTGCACATAACTGAAATGCCTCTTAGTTCACTTTTGGCATTGTTGTCAAAAGGCGAAGGGGGCATGGAGGGTAAATTGTTTAATTCATGTTTGAAAACTATCACTGTTAAATTATTACTTCTCAATGCACTTGTATAGTCTGATGTACTAAGGTGTGAAAATGTTCAGCATGTTAGTTATACATTTTTTTAATTTGAAGAGAATGTCATATTTCTACACTTTTGCTACAAGATGTCTTAAAAAATTAAGGTTTTCCTACAGTTAAGTGATGCAGGACTCTACTCCCTTTCTTTGTCTCAAATTAACCTATAAATAAATGCTTGTTATTTAACATATTTTTATTGTTAGTGCAGAGTTGAGTAAACCGCAGCTTAGTGCTGCTGTTGACCAGGGGGGCGTACTTTGTATCAATGATGTAATGTAAGTAGTCTCTGTGCATTTCCAAAGTTTGTCATTCTTGCCCTTCGGACTGTGTTCTTTGGAAATATGACATTATCATTGCGTTATTGTTTATGAATATCACTTGAAAAACACTGCCTTCACAAAGGGACCGTTTAAGCATCTATTGATGTGAGTGGGGTTACTGCGACTAGACTGCGGACGGAAGGGTGTCTAAACAGTGTTCTAAACACATCAATATCAGTGACTCCAAGCATTATAAAACGATTCAAGAGACATTTGTGCATATGGAAAATGTATTGAGATGGTAGATCTTTTTTCTTTTTTCTTTGGTGCCTCATTCAGATTCTTACTATTGAAAGTGAACTGCTCCGAATCTGCATTATACGCAATTGAAAGTATGGGAACAGACGGGCATACAAGTAATTTATGGTATAAGGATTCCGATTTTTGCTCTCAAAATCTACTGGTAGTCGGTACTCCCTTCCAAGTTCTAGCTATTTGACAGGCTGGAATCTGTCATGACCCGACTTTCAAATGCATTTTAGTTAAATGTGTGTACTTTAGTATATCATATTCTGAAATATTTGATCTACTAATATAGTATGTAAGATGTTTTGCTCCACTAATACTTGAAAGACAGCACAACATCCTCCGTTTACTGGGGGCCACCGACTCTGCAGGGTGGGCTCAAAGGTTGCAGGAGCGGAGAAGCCTGCATGTTCAATGCTTCAAAAGTAAAGCCCCACTCCGACTTCTGTGCAAACACAAAACTTTATTCGTCTGAAGCAGCATATATATAACTCAAGTCCTGACCGGTTTCGGCGTCACCACGCCTTGCTCACAGGTGAGTTCAATAATTACCATGTGGTCACGAGGCCATAGGATCAACTACAGCCCCCAGCATGCATCATCGTTGCTTTGTAATCACGAGGCATTGCTTAATATTCATGTTTTGCCCAAATAGCGTTTTATGAACAATGTCCCAACAACGTACCAAATTGTAATGTGCACGCATTCCTTCTCACAGCAAGTGCACTTTTATGCTGCCTCTGTCCATGATAAGGGTTAGCACTGCGGAGCTTCCAAGAGGAGAAAACTCCTCTATTCCCTTTCTCTCTGATGCGCTACCAATACTTCTGGCAATCCTTCGTTTGGTGCGCGAGAGCGTGTCATGCCCCCTCCACAAAATCCAGCACAACATCCTCCGTTTACTGGGGGCCACCGACTCTGCAGGGTGGGCTCAAAGGTTGCAGGAGCGGAGAAGCCTGCATGTTCAATGCTTCAAAAGTAAAGCTCCACTCCGACTTCTGTGCAAACACAAAACTTTATTCGTCTGAAGCAGCATATATATAACTCAAGTCCTGACCGGTTTCGGCGTCACCACGCCTTGCTCACAGGTGAGTTCAATAATTACCATGTGGTCACGAGGCCATAGGATCAACTACAGCCCCCAGCATGCATCATCGTTGCTTTGTAATCACGAGGCATTGCTGGATTTTATGGAGGGGGCATGACACGCTCTCGCGCACCAAACGAAGGATTGCCAGAAGTATTGGTAGCGCATCAGAGAGAAAGGGAATAGAGGAGTTTTCTCCTCTTGGAAGCTCCGCAGTGCTAACCCTTATCATGGACAGAGGCAGCATAAAAGTGCACTTGCTGTGAGAAGGAATGCGTGCACATTACAATTTGGTACGTTGTTGGGACATTGTTCATAAAACGCTATTTGGGCAAAACATGAATATTAAGCAATGCCTCGTGATTACAAAGCAACGATGATGCATGCTGGGGGCTGTAGTTGATCCTATGGCCTCGTGACCACATGGTAATTATTGAACTCACCTGTGAGCAAGGCGTGGTGACGCCGAAACCGGTCAGGACTTGAGTTATATATATGCTGCTTCAGACGAATAAAGTTTTGTGTTTGCACAGAAGTCGGAGTGGGGCTTTACTTTTGAAGCTTTAATACTTGAAAGAGCAGCCTTTTTTGATACAGCCTTTAGGTCTGGGATTCTCCGAGATTTTGCAACTAAAATTGTATTTATATTATCCTTACTTACAGGGGCTTCCAGCCAGCCGTCTTCATTCATTGGTCTAATATTATTTTCTTCTATATCGTGGAAGCTTACTTTAGCCATTGGCTAAATTCAGTGCGACTAACGGCATTCTTCCAAAAGTCAATACACACAGGACATGACCTATAAGCCCAATAACGGAACCTGGGTAAAGAGCAAGGAACTAACAACAATTGTTCTTTGGGACCAATCAGTGCAACTCTCTCTCTTGACATTTTTACTTCATTAAATCTCCAAAGTAGTTATAAGATATCTTATATCGACAAATTAAGTGCAGACGGCGCGGTTCTCAAAGGTGCAGTGACTGCAGCAGTTACAATGATGCATATGAGCAATTGGGATGTCTTAGAATTTCATAAAGATCAATAGTGCAATCTGTATTAATTGATTACTATTCACAACTGATTGCATTCCAGTCAATTCCATTAAAATGTTGAAGTTTTGACTCTATATTAATTGTAGAAGGGATTCCTGTGAGAAAGTGGCTCTGTATATACTGTTCCCTAATAGGTACAGGGTGTACAGAGTCCACAGTCCCCCAGAGGCTGATAGAGGTCAAAGTTAGGTATGACCTTACTCTCAAAAGTGGTAGCTTGGTCGAGCAGTAAGGCAGTACTAGAGGACAGTGTAAAGCATTTATTGTACACACTCAGTCAGCAAATGGTCTCACACACTCAATAACTGAACTCTAGGCCAATGATTTATATATATAAAATATATGCTTGTTTTATTTTTAGAACCACAAAGGGGATAAAAATATACTTTCTCAGAATGAGAGGTTGCATATAAATACTTTTTGTCTTAAGCAATGAATTTTTGTAAACAGTCACAGTTGGTTGCAATAAACAATCCTATTTCCTAAACATCACAATGCATTGAGCTCAATGGTACATTCAGGTTATTTGTAATAAATTACTTTTCAGATTACTTTTGGAATTCCAGGTCTGGCTCCTAGATCCAGCTCTGGGTCAGTATTCAGAATCAAGTGATGAAAGTCGACTTAATAACTGTAGTGATTTTTAAATAATATTTAGCTATTTCAAAAGTTAGCACTTAGAAAATATTTCAAAGAAAACATTCAATGGATCTCTATGGCAAGAAATTCAAATTGCAGGTAGAGTACTTTATCGTTACTTTAGTAATCCAGGACTGGGCACCTAGACCCAGGACTGGGGTCCTTATCAAAAACAGGTAAGTAATTTCGTTTGCAGAAATGGTACGATTTTAAAAGAATATTTCAAATTTGCAAAAGTAGACACTTCGAAGAAATTTCACAGAAAAGCAGACAATGGTTTCCTATGGGAGAAAAATGAGTTAGAGGTAAGTATAGTTGTGGACACTTTTCAGAGTCAGGGCTGGGCACCAAGATCCAGCACTGGGAGCTCACCTAGGAGCAGGTGAGTAAATTCGTTTTTGTCACTTGGCTGATTTTTGGTGAATTTTTGCAGTTTTGAAAAGTTCACACTTAGAAGATTTTTGAAGAAAAAGCCAGTCAATGTTACCCTATGAGGAAAATGAAGTTAGCGGTTTTAAGGGTAAGTACTCAACTGGCAGAGTTGAAATTCCGGGCATAGACTCAGGGGTCCCCCAGTGTCAGGTAGGTACAGTTGGTTCACCCTCAGCGGTTTCAGGACGGCCGGGTGCAGAGAGAGTTAGGCCCAATGTTATCCTATGAGGGATAGGGGGGCCTTGGTTGGTGGCTGCTGTCGGGCAAGCCACGCGGTTGTGGGAGCTGGGCTCCTGGTCACTTACTCAGGGCAAGTGGGGAAGTAAGTTAGTGTAGAGAGTGCACTGCCAGGGCCACTCGGGCGGCTGGGTGCAGGGTGCTTTTGAGCCGTCGGGCGCTCAATGGAAATCAATGGGAATGTTCCGGTTTGGAAAAAGGCTGCAGGCTCGGGGACGAGGATGCTTCAGATGCCACCACCACTTCGAGAGGTAAGTTGGGTAGTTGTAGGTTAGGTGGGTACCCCGGGATTGGGCACAGGGGGCCGCAGGGCGCCGGGTGCAGGGGTGCCTTTTGACGTCGGGAATCTTACCCTCTTGTTGATCGCGGTTGGGGTGGCACTCTGTTCTGAGGCTGCAGGCTTCTTCCGGGATGTCGAGGGGGGTCCTTGGGTGCCGGACTCGAGGTCACAGTCGCCGTGGGGTCGTCCTCAGGGTCTTTGTCCACTCCGGCACTGGCCAGGCTTGGCTGGTGCAGAGTGTGTTGGGTCCGCGGTCCCGGGCTGCTGCCAGGGGTTAAAAGTAGGTTTCTTGAGTAGAGCCTCTACTCATGGGAGTCCCAGGGAATCAGAGTTCAAAGGTAGCCAGGTCCTCCGGGGTTTTTGAGGTTGCTGGCCACAAGAGATGCCGCGCTGGAGCAGGAGCAGGTTCGAGGGTCGACAGGCCGGTAGGGCTGGGGCCAAAGCAGTTGGTGTCTTCCTCTTTTTAGCAGCTGCAGGGCAGGTCTTTTTTCTTCTTGCTCTTCTTGTAGGTTTCTATCTGGAATCTCCGGAAGGAAGGTTCAGGGGTCCCCTAAATACTAGATTTAGGGGCGTTACAGGTAGGTGAAGGCCAGGGACCAATGGGTCCTTGTCCTGGGGTGGGTACACCCCCTATCCTGCCTCTCTCCTGTGGGAGGGGGGCAGTAGCCTAATCCTGATGGGGTAGGGCCTCCCATCTTCAAGATGGCGAGAGCCCGGAGATGTGCTTCACCTTGCCTCCCCCACCTGAGGGGTGGGCAGGCTGGCACATCCCCTGTCCTTGTATGGGGTTTCCGGCCAAGCTTCCCGCCAGAGTGGGGGGTTGCAGTGGCCTGGGGAAACTCCAACTGGCGGCATGCCTTTGAAGCTTCCCTTGGCTCATCCTGGGGGAGGAGATTTCTCACCTCACCCAGGATGTGCATTGTTGCAGGCCCGGGAGAGCAGGGGCTCTCCCACCCAGGGGTCCAGCAACGTGTCTGCTGTGTGGCAGCCTGGGCAGCCTCAGAGCAGACGTGGATTGTAGGTTAGCTGTAAGGGGGCATCTCTAAGATGCCCTCTGGGGTGCTTAGTACATTAAATCCCACACTGGCATCAGTGTGGGTTTAATGTGCTGAGAAGTTTGATACCAAACTTCCCAGTCTTCAGTGTTGCCATTATGGTGCTGTGGAGCTCGTGTTTGACGAGCTCTCAGCACCATGTACTTGTAAATGGCAGCACTGTACTTACAGTGCCCATGAATGGACCTGGGTACTGTAGGGGCACAGGGCTCCTGCTCCTGTGCCCACACCATAGGCATAAGGCACCCAGCCAGAGGGGTGGCTGACATATGCCTTGGCAGTGTAGGAGATGGGCATGGCACACAGAGCTGTGTGCCATGTCGACTCTTTGTTTTGTCCTGCACCCAGACACTCAGCCTGCAAAGGCAGTGTGTGTGTGTAAGGGTACAGGGCCTCTAAGGGTGGCACAATGAGTGCTGCAGCCCTTAGAGGCCTTCCCTGGTCACAAGGCCCTGGGTACCTAGGGTACCATTTACTAGGGGCTGACATGTGGCCAGGGTTTGCCAATTGGGAGTTTGTATTTTAGGGAAGGAGCACAGGTCCTGGGCACCTGATTGGCAGGAGCCCAGGGCACAACAAGGAAAAGTGCATCAGCTATTAGGCAAAAAAGGGGGGGGTTACTGCAACAGAAACCCACTTTCTCACAATTCCTCAAGATGCAAAACGTGCCATCTGGCACAACACTTCCAGGCAATGTGCATCATACATATACTGGGTGGTTATATCTAGTTGGCCTCTGGATACCAACTTGTCAGTATGTAGGAAATAAATTCCTACCACGATCCGTGCGGTCATTGTACTGCAGCTTGTCTGGAGTGCAAATACTGTGAATAGTAATCCATGAATACAGATTGAACTGTTGATCTTTATGGAATTCTACAAAGTCTCATTTGTACATATATATTATTGTAAATACTGCACATTTGAGCATTGCGCCGTCGGCACACACAAAGTAGCTCTCTTCAGTGTCCGTGTCTGTTTTGGCAATATGTGTTTTTTGAGGTTTGAAACCAACAAAAAAGTATTTTTCGGTTTCAGCTGTTTCTATTATTGTTTTAGACCCAGCAACTTCTGTAACAAGAAGATTTTGTATAAACCATGACAAAGCAAAATAGGCATTGACAAAGCCAAAAGGCTTTTAAGCACTGGCAAAGCCAGCAGGTGTAGCTTTGGTTGTTTTAAAAAATATTTTGTTTATTTAAATTGCGTTAATGGCGTCAGGGGATCATTGTACTCAACTCCGAGGACTAGTCTCTCAACCCATTACTTAAAGAATGGACTACAATTGGAATATGTTTCAATTTTTGCTGATATTCTTTCGGTCGAGACCCTAAGCAACAGAGGGCCTTGCGGAGTAAGCCACCTGAAGAAAGTGATCAATGAGTCCACCATTTTGTTTTTAAACAGGCTTACCAAGATAGCGTGATTGTTAAGGAAGCCTTTAACGTTCTAAAACATCCTTCAGTACAATCTGTGAACATTTAGTTTCCCCATGGCTACACTCAGGATATTGGAAGTGGGCAATGGCAATGCATTCCTTTCAGTAGTAGACTCTATACATTTTTCAAATTGTTCTACAATTTGTCTCCTATGGAGTTGGTGATAACTGTATTTGTAATTTAAAGAAACCGGGTTCAAAGCAGAAACCTGGTTGCAATTTACGTTAGTTGTTGATCTTTTTAATTATCTCTTTTGACAGAAGATTTAGCCCTTCGCCTCTCCAAAGCAATAGAGATGGGTGACCAGCAGACTGCTTCCCAGTTGGCTGTGGCATTGGCCACACATTCAGCTTCCTTGCAGATCCAGCTGAAACCGTCCTGCTTTCCTAAAACCGAAATCTGGTGAGTGTGAGATGGAGAGGACAAATCCTAAATGCCACCCCTGAGAAATGTTGATCTGCTGCCTACATGGTACTGAGAACATACACATTGTATAATGAATGCAGAGAAGCAGCAGCATTGGCTAAGCCAGTACATCTGGCCTTAGTGTATTAGTTCATCAAAAACATGTATGCATGACTACGTCTTAATGTTTTAGCCCATTAATGTCACATCCGTGGGATTTTAAAAGCATAGTACTGTTTCAGTGTTTTGTGCAATATATTGTGCACATTGTTTTTAGGTCTCGCCTGGCGTTAGCAGCGCCATGCGCTGCGCTTGCCATACGAGGGCTTCTTGGAATCAATAGATTCCAGAGGCCGTGTCTGAGCTCTGCCTGCTTTTCTGATTGGTGTGCGTTGTTTGTCGTCAGTTATTATTCCTAATAGACTTTGATTGTCCTGCAGGTTTTTTAGCCCCTCCTGGTTGCCACCCTGTCCGATTTATGCCACACCCAGCGGGATCGGATCTTTTACTTGCGGCGGGAGACAGTGTCTCTTAATTAGCCGAATTGCACTTTTTTTTGGTATTGCCGCGTTAATGCTAATATGTGGCACGGCACATTTTAACTTTATTAAAGATAGCTGCAGCTTGCTTTTGTTTATGCATGGCTGTGCATGGCACGATTTTTTCAGTTTTTGTTTTTCCTAAGGATGCTCACTGCTTTTAGTCAACAGTGTGTTTTGGCTGCAACATTTACGCTTAAGTTAGAAATTAGAACCACATGGTTCTGTCACTTATATAGTTTCACATCGCGGCCGGTCGCGCTCCTTAGTGGTAGTTTTATCTGACTAGTTAGAGATGTGCTTGTTCTCTGTCCAGTTATTAGCATGTGGGCTTTGGGGTGCTGCAGACATGCTGTTGACTTGACACTGTGTGATCTTAGGCAGCTCTATTTTTCTCCCCATGGTTCACTTGGTCAAGCTGAGCGTTACTGTAATATTCCTGGGTTCTGATCCTGCTGCTCACTTGACGACACTGTGTGGCACGGCACATTTCCACTTTATTAAAGATAGCTGCCGCCCGCTTTTATTTGTTTATGCACGGCGCGATTTTTTCAGTTTCCATTTTTCCTACGGCTGCTCAACTGCTTTTGGTCAACAGTGTGTTTTGGTTGCAACATTTACGCTCAAGTTGCAAATTAGAACCACATGGTTCTGTGACTTGTATAGTTTCACATTGCGGTTGGTTCAGTGGCTTGATTGTCCACACCGGCAATCAATAATCCTGAGTTCAAATCCTGCTTTGTTCACTTGACACCGTGTGATCTTGGGCAGCTCTATTTATCTCTCCATGGTTCGCTTGGTCAACGGAGTGTTAGTGCAATAATAGTCCTGGGTTCTAATCCTGCTGCTCACTTGACGACACTGGGTGATTTTTGGCATCTATTCATCTCCCCATAGCTCACGCTCCTTAGTGGCTGTTTCATCTGACTAGTTAGAGATGGGTTTGTACTCTGTCTAGTTATCAGCATGTGGGCTTTGGGATGCTGCGGACCTTCTGTGGAGTAAATTCCAGTTAAATATTGGAACCGGTAATAGGTGCCCGATGGTGCCCTTTGGTTTCAATTTATATATGTGTTATTTAAGTAGTTCTGCACCCACTTATTACTATACATACATAAGGCACTGTCAAAAGATCCACATAACACAACTGAAACAAAGAAACGGGTCTGTTTCCGTTCCGAAAGCTGTTAAAAACCCTGCTATTTGAGGATACTCTTTAACTGTGCTCGCTACAAGGATTGTCTGTACCCTCTGATGCAATCTCCTTCTGTCAAGCGCTAAGAGACCTGCCGGTATATATGCGCTATATAAATAAACTAACATAAACATAAACATAAACTGGACACAGTGGAAACCATCTGCGACTGGTCTACTGGAATTTTGCTCAAGGAAGCATTGTAAGCTTAGAGTAACCTTACCTCGGTACGTGACAAACTTTTACACACTAGTGGAGTGGGCAATTCGGACAGAGGTGTCGCTTTTCGTGCTTACAAATAAAACTCATATTAACGTGGTGCTATGTTGCCAAAATGACAGCTTTTTGAGATTCAAGACCGAGGCTCCACGGTAGAAGTGCGAATAAAGAGGTGGCTGTCGGTGAAGCTGACAGCATAACGTCACCGACTTTATGGTAGCATCTAGTATGCTCCTTCAACTCAATAATGTTGTCTATTTTTACATAGGTGCTTTCTTGAAAACCGCTGTCAGTGCTCTCCTTTCGATGAACACGGTCTAAGTCTTAAACAGTTCTGCTCCATGCATGGCTGTCATATTATGACCGTCATATCTTGGATGTTAAATATATATTTTTAGGAATTGAATGTTTTCAACTGTTTTATTTCACATTGTATGTGGGTTTTATCAGACTTTTATGGATACCTTTGTACCCAAATAAAGATGAAATTGAATTGTGTTCTTTTTTCTCACGTGTTCTGTGACTGCTTACTGATTCTGTAACGCACTCTGTCTGTGTCATCCCATGTGCATTCTTTTTCATGTGTTCTCCGATTGCTCACTGATTCTGTGTCTTCCTGTGTGTATTCCGTTTCCTCGTGTGTTGTGACTCCTTACTGATTCAGTGTCAACCTGTAGACTGTGACATCCAGTGTGCATTCTCTTTCCTCATGAGTGTTCCGTGTCTGCTTACTAATTTTCCATCTTCATGTGTGTGTGCTCTGTGCTTTCGCTCTAAGGTTGACTGCACACCTTTCTTTAGACAGGCCGTGTCTTAAAAAGGGGTGTGCCTGCCATAAAGTGAAAGTTCAGCATGGGGTGCTTTTACAAACCAGCATTTGCAATGCAATAGGTCTTGCATTTGCAAGAGTTTAAATTATTGATGTTGTAAATGACAATGCCTTTTATTTATCTCTCTTAAAATCTAAAACATAAATAAAAGGCATTGTCCTTTACAATACCAATTGCTCAAACTCTCGCAAATGCGAGACCTATTGCATTGCAATTGCTTTTTTTTTTTAAATAACTTTTTATTAGCACAGATCTAGTCAGTACATGGACAGTGAAGAATCGGCAATGCATAGTCACAGATCAGACATTGCGGTAGCACAAGTAAAATAATACAGTGTGGTTTAGATATCCATAAGGCTGTAGTTAAGTTGGTCCTCTCTGGGCTACATACATTTACAATAATATTTAGCAGTCAGAACCTTGGAAAGGTACAAAGAAAACGAGGGCATATGAGGACTAGTAGGATGGGGGAAAAGGAGGGGGATGAGTTCCTCGTCCCCTCTCATTCTTCGGGCTTTGTCTCGCTACGGTATGTCTCTCGTCCTCTCCCTCCATACTCAACCCGTAATATTTTAGCCAAGGGGCCCAGATTTTTTGAAGCTTTCGGGGGCATTCTCTCGCTTATTATGTCACTTTTTCCGCTACCATGTAGAGATCCATATGGGCCCTCCACTCAGTAAGGGCGGGTGGAATTTGGGCCCCCCACTGACAAGCTATATCCCTCTTGGCCACTATGAGCTCTACATTGCATAGGAGGAGTTTGCCGCGCGGCAGGTCTATCTCGATGGAAATGCCCAATAGGGCATACTTCGGGCTACCGTTCTTGTTGTGCCCCCAACACTTTATTCAGTTCCCCCAATATTTGACTTGAGTACATTTGGATCCGACTACAACCCCAGAGTGTGTGCACAAATGTACCCTTCTCTGTTTTACACCGCAGACACTGAGGTGTCTCAGCTTTACCCATAGTGTGGAGACGCGCCCTATCAAAATATACTCTAAGGAGATTCTTGAATTGTATGAGGCATAGCCGCTGTTTAATGGCCACTTTCCTCTTGTACATCAGAGCTGCCTCCCAGTCAATGTCCTCCAGAGGTCCAGTGTTATTTTCCCACTTGGCCCGAAGTGGTCCCAATTTATCTGGGATATTATTAATTAGCGTTTTATAGGTCCATGAAATAGCTTTGTTGGAGAGCTCTTCCTGACGTAATCTGCATTCTAAAGGGGCAAACTCTGGGATGTCTGCTGTGTCTATCCCCTCTGCTTTCCAGACATGTTGCAGCCTGAGATACGAGTATCTCTGGGTGTCGCACAGTTGGTATGTGTGTTTGAGCTTGTCAGAGGGAACTATTGTACCTCCCTCTATGATGTCACCTATTTTAGAGATCCCAATTTTTAAACCTTTGGTGTTAAACAATCCCTGGCAGTTTTGATCCCTCCCAAAGGAGGGGGTCTCTCTCGTGATCTGTTTTCCCATCCCATTTTCTCTCCACCCCTTTCCAGGCCTCTATTGCACTTTGGGTGGCCGGCCGGCAAGAGCTGATGAGTTCCCCTGCATCCATATAGATAGTGGAGATGGGTATGGTTCCTAAACTGCAGTCGTTCTAGGGCGTAGGTGGGGTGGTCTCCCGCCGCATGCCCCCACTCATTAAGCACTATAAGATGGGCTGCCCTGTAGTATGCTCTTATGTCTGTTAATGCGCGTCCACCGTTGTATTGATTTAGCTGAAGTGTTTGTAATGCAACTCTCTGGTGTCTTCAGTAATGTACGTAAGTCAGCGTTTATCATGTTAAATATAGCCTTTGGCATTCTGCAATACGCGTTTTGCAACATGTAGAGCAATTTTGGGAGCATAATCATTTTTATAATGCTGCTCTTCCCATTATCATTAGTGGGAGTCGGCTCCACCTCTCAACATCCCTGTGAAAATCTGCGATATTCTGATTGAGATTAGTCATGTCATTGGTAGTGATAGATAGATCCAGGTATCTGAATCCCTCTAGGGCTACCTGAAAGCTTCCTGGGAGTCGTCTCCTTTCTATGGTCCCCCCCTACCAAATAGAGTCTAGATTTTTCCCATTTAATGGTATATCCTGCCAGTTGACCATACTCCTGGAAAGTGCTCAGGACTATCGGAAGAGTCCTGTCGGGGTTCGTTATATATAATAGTATGTCGTCGGCATAGAGCGATATGCGCTCATCTGGAAGGGCTTCCTCATTGTCTTTAAAACCATTAATCCCTGGGTGCTTCCTAATTAAACAGGCCAATGGTTCCATTACCAGTGCAAATAACAGGGACAAGGGGCAGCCCTGTGTTGTGCCTCTCTGGACCTGGAAGGCCTCCGAGGTCGTCCCATTAACTCAAACACTGGGTACCGGTTTGGTGTAGAGCAGTTCCACCCAGGCTATGAAAGCTGGGCCAATGCCAAACTTCAACAGGGTTTGCCTCGGGAATGGCCAATGCGCCTTGTTGAAAGCCTTCTCCGCATCCAAGGAAAGGAACACGTGTGTTGCGGATCTATTCTTTACCGTGTCCATCCAGTTGGCTAGATGGCGGAGATTAAGGCTTGTGGCATAAAGCCAGATTGGTCCCAGTGAATAAGGGATGATATTACTGTCAGGGGGGCGTGTCGCCGAAACAGTGGCTAATGTTTTAGTTTCCACATTCAGTAGGAATATGGGTTGATAATACCCACATTCTGTTAGGGGTATGCCTGGTTTATGAATAACCACCACTGTGGCCTTTCGAAGGTCCAGCGGAAGTGTCTTTTCTTCTTGGCCCGCCTGGAACATGTTTAAGAGGTGTGGCCAGCAGGTTGGCACTGCATTAAAAATCATTCTGCCGGAAGCCCATTCGGGCCAGGAACCTTTCACGACTTTTGCCTGCCAATTGCGCCCTTCACTTCCTCCGGGGTTAAGTCCCCCTCTAAAAATTCTATGTCTTCTCATTGATTGCAAGTAAGAGTCGATTTGGGCGTTGGCTGGCATTGGTCTGGCTCTGTATAACTCTGTATAGTAGTGGGTGAAGGTGTTCAATATAGTTGGGATGTCCGCTCTTTTTTACTCAATCAGGCTAACAGTTTTCCCGCCCTGTCTCCTGACTCATATAGTCTGTGTTGCGTGGCCAAAAGTTGGGCTTTCACTTCTTGGGTGACTAGGCTTTGGTACTCTCTCCGGGTTATTTCTATCTGCCGTATCATTCGGTGATCTATATTAGTATTCATTTGTTTCTCTAATTTTAGGAGTTTGTGTTCCAGGGTCTCAATTTTCTGCGTCTGTTTCCGTTTTGCACCCTGTCCTGTAGCACCTTTTTATACGCTTCCCATAGAGTTACTGCCGAGGACACTGTAGCCTCATTTTCTCGAAAATAAAGTTCAGAGTCCGTTCGGATCTCGTGGGCGATCTCTTTATCTTGCAAAGCCCAGGCCTGCAACCTCTACTCTCCTCGGCTCTCTGTTGCTCTTCCCCCTAATGTCAGCCACAGAGGTGAGTGGTCAGAGTTGCCCCTTGCCAGATATTCCACCATCCCTATTACCTCCACTTCTCCCGACGGGGCGAAACGTAGTCTAGTCTGACGACAACTCTGTGAGCTCATGAGAAATAGGAGTATGTACGGTCTATCGAGTGATGGTGTCGCCAGAGATCAGACAACCCCAGTGTGTTCTGAAACTGTTCGAGGTGTGTGGGCGAACATGTTCCTTATCTCACATATGTACGGTCCAGCTGCAGGTTTATGACGTTGTTAAAATCACCACCAACAATCTGCGTGGAGGGACCCGTTTCTATGAATATTCATGCTATTTTATCTAGTGTGTGCCGTTGCAGTCTGGGGGGTGCATACACACTGACCAGCGTAAGCTCCCTCCGGCCCCAGATCCACTGTATCGCCACAAACGTTCCATTAGGGTCTGTCCACATTCTAGATCTATGGAAGGGTGGTGACTTCCTAATTGGTACAGCGACTACCCGCGATCCACCTGAAAAGCCTGTGTGCGCCACTGTAATATACATACCACTCCTTACAAAGGAGCAGTGAGAGCCCATTAGATGCGTCTCTTGTAGGAGAACAATATCCTGTTTGTCGTTTGATGTATTTGCTGAACAGCCCCCTTTTCATTTTATTACCTAATCCATTCACATTCCATGTTAATACTGAATACTTCTCCTCGACCTTTGCTTATGTCTATGCTTGTCACGGGTTTTACATTGTGCTTCGTCTTGATTCTGTTTTTTCTAGCTGTGTCCCTGATCTTGGTATGTCTGTGAATGTTTGTACAACTTGGTAGAACTAACCCCAACTCTGATCATTGACTTCTCTGCAATCTTCCTTCCACCTCCCCCTCCTCACACTCTCCCTTCACCCCCCCCTCCCCACACTCTCCCTCCACCCCCCTCCACCCCCCCTCCCCACACTCTCCCCTCCACCCCCCCTCCCCACACTCTCCCCTCCACCCCCCCTCCCCACACACTCCCTTTCACCCCCGCCACTCCCCAATTGGTCAACATGACAACTGCAGCTCAGGTGAAGCTTGAGAGGTCTTTTTCCTCCCCCCTCCCTCAACCCCTATTCAATAACTAAAGATCGTACGTTTGTATTAGAATCTATTGCCCCTAGGGTGTAACTTACAGTGTCTATAGGCACTGAACTAGTGTCTTACTTTCTCTCTGCAGCTGTTCAGCCCCATTTCAGCCTTCCTCACCACTTTTGTATAGTTGCTGCTGGTGAGTCCCCAAGGTGGCGGGTTGCTGGCCATGGTCATCAGGCTGGTGGATAGTCTGCAGGATTGGGTGTGCGCTATCTGCATGTGATAAATATTCTTGATCCGAAGGACCTGAGGTGTTATGGTCTTGAGATTTGTGGTGTTGTCGGTTATCTTTCTCGTGTAGTTTCCCCGTCTGAATCCGATATTTGGGTCTTTTTATGTGCGAGTCATCTGGCTTGGATTAGTGTACTTGGATACTCCCTCCGTGGATCAGTCGACTTGCATGGCCTTTTCTCCCTCCGTGTCCCCGGGCCAGCGCTTCTTTGTAGGCCTGATCCTAGCATTTCTGTTGATTCTTGTCTGTCTTGTAGGGGGCCGCTCTTCGCGCCAGGCCCAGGCCTCTTCTGGAGTTTGGAAAAAGGTTCTCCGTTGTTTCTGCACTTCCCGGGAGTAATCTGGGAACACCATTAACCGTGTATTAGTTTACTTAATGTCACCTTTTTGACTTATTTCTCTAGTTAGATACAGCGAGTTCTTCCGGGCGATGAGTGGCACCACAGTGTCTTGCCCGTGACAGCTAATTCGGACCCTTCGTCGATCACTCCTCCAGCGTGCCCAGGCCTTGTCTGTTTGTCTTCCTATTCCTTTGGGGCCCCCCGTCCGCCACTACGCCGCCTCAAACGCGGAGCCACTATTCAAGTCCATCTGCTCGGGGAGGGAGGCACAGATCTACAGCACAGTTTCAGGGTGTGGCACGTTGCAACATTGCTCGTTGGCCCTTGGTGCGCATCCTATACCCCTTGTCAGCAGGTTCTCGCTCACCATAAATACAGCCTTATTGGGAACGTCTCCCTGATACCAGCGTTGGAGCAAGGGAGGGTCCAGAGGAGCCCACAGTCCAAGTCCCCCCCGCCCCCCTTTTCGCCTCAGCCCATCGCCGGCTGGAGTGGGGGGGTAGAGCTCTCTACTGTGCCCTAGTGTTGATTGTGTCTCTCGCTGTTCTCTTCCCTTCCGGAGGTGTGTGTCTCGAATATATTATGTTACCCTGCTAACAAACACTCCGCATACCATCACCACAAAATATTTACAACACAGATTCAATGACCCCGCAAGTTATGACAACGCAAACTTTTACCACGACTATACCTTTACCACCAATGCAAAGGCATGCGTGGTATAGGTATACTCATAGTAAAAGTTTTAAAGGTCAGTGAGAGTACCCTGCCCTACCCTACACCCTAATGTACCCCTGCACGACCCTCCCCCGACACCCAGTCCTCTCCCTACATTTACACTACCCAGCACGACCCCCCCGACACTACCCTAAACCACTACCCTGCACTACACTCACACTACAACATTAACCTAAAACACTACTCCCAGCACGACCCGACCCCCAGTCCGGTCCCTACATTCAAACACTACCCTGCACGACCCCCCCAGTATGCCCTAAAACACTACCCTATTCAAACACCACAGCACAACCCTAAAACACTACCCCCAGCACGACCCTCCCCCGACTCCCAGTCCGGTCCCTACATTCAAACACTACCCTGTACGACCCCCCGACACTACCCTAAACCATAAAACCTTACCCTACACAAACACTACCCTACACTATACAAACACTACCCTAAAAAATAAACCCCCACCCCAAGGCCCAATCCCCCTCACCTCTCTCTCCTCATGGTTCCTCTCTCTTCCTGGTTCCTCTCTCTTCCTGGTTCCTGCTTCACATCGTCTGTCTCCGAGGGGCGGTGCACGTCGTCGTGGGGTAACTGAAGAGCCTCTGTTTCCTCACAACGACGTGGATCGCCCATTTAATTTTTTTACAAGGCATGTGCATTTACCATACATACCTTTACAACGCATTTCGTTGTAAAGGCATGCGTGGTAAATGCACGCGCGTTGTAAAAATAAATGCAGAGTACTGGTATGCGGGGAAGGTGCACTATGCGGAGTAATGGTATGCGGGGTCAAAGTCCTAGTCATAAAAAATGTGTTGTGAAGAATATTTACCGTGTGTCTCCCTTCATGCCCATGGGCTCCATCCTCGGCATACAAAACTAGGCTTGGAGGGTGGGGTCCTGTGATATTGACAAATAAAATTGTTTGACTAGGTATGTTACTTTGAAAGTGCATTTAAAATGTTGAGTTTACGTCCGAGCAAAAGCATATTCAGTTTTATTGAGCCACGTGGGTTCCGGGACTACCTGTGCCATGTTTTTGTTGTCCTGCCTGCAGGTTCAGCAGGTGTTGCAGTTTCAAGCACTTATCGGTACTCCTGAATTATTATATCTATATAATGTATACAGTGGGTCACGGCCCAGTGTGTACCATAAAAATTCAATAAAATGTTTAAAAACTAAATGTTGAGTTTACTAGGCTGATGTGGTACCTGCAGCTAGTTGGTGCAGTTTCTGATTTGCTCTTTGGGATTCTGCTGAAGTTTTTTCACCACCTTTGTTTCATTAGCTCCCCTTTTGTATGACCTAATTGTTTGGTTCCTTCAACAAACATGCAGCTTTATCATAATGCTGCTTTGATAATTTTTACTGCTATTGATCTGGGTGCATCTGTCTCTTCAGCAAGATCATATAATGGCAGGACTCATGACATCCTGTTCGAGATGCTCAGAGATCCATGGAGATTATACACAATAGCTTCTGTGCTCTACTTGGTTGCCCTCAGAGGAACTGCGTGAATAAAGCAGCCTTGTATTTGCAGGCATCAAGGTGCTGAAATGCTAATAAAGCACTTGTTTACCTTCTTGATGATTTGTCTTGAGGTTCACTTAGAGTGCTGCTGCAGCACACTGTCCAACTAAGACAAACATGGCCGGCGCAATGTGGCTATGATCCTTCTGTTGATTAGTGTGCGTCCCACAGGGGGTGGTGCTTAATCTTGTAAGTTAAGGAGAAAGTGAAAAGTTGAAATAAATGGTTAACCAATGATATATCTAAATACACTAATTCTTGTCAGGTTTTATATCTCAATAACATAGGGCCTGATCTATAGTTTAGCAAGCTGGTACTCCACTACATAACAGATATCCTGTCAGCCTTATTATAAATGCCATAGGGTTTAATGCACTTGTAATAAGACCATCTGGATATCTGTCAAGTTTGTAACTGAGTTTGCCAAACTCAAAATCGGGCCCGTGTTTTATTTGTATTTTTTTATATATCGTTTTTCCACGCACAAAAAGGATGTAGTTGAAACCTAAAAACCATAGAGAATTTTCATACTTCAGATCACATTTCAAGTAATGTAATTCTTTGATTAGCATGCAGAATGGGCTGCCTTTAGTGGGGAAGCCTCATTTCAAAGTGGCATTCACCAAAAGGTCCTTTACACATATTGAAAACAATGCACTTCCTATGTGCTGGAGTGATGCCCCAGATGACAATTATCATTAGGTGACTTCTCTGGTCTCATCAAAGTGTGATTGACAAAGTCTGAAAGAAGTGGCTGAAGAAAACTGACCCAAAACCCAATCTCTGTATATTGGAACAATAGGTTGGTGGACGGCCGCACTGTCAAGCCAGACCTAGTGACTGCTTTAGTGTCTGTAGCCTGTTAAATCATAGAGGCAAAGGGTTTATTGTACAAATCTAACCATGCAGTGCTATTGCTGAATTTAGTCCATGACCCCTTGATATACCTCCGTAAAAAAATTGTTGTCCAGATATTTCCATTTTGGATTTGTTTTTGTATCATTAGAGAAGTAATTTAGTTTGGGTGGACCTTGCTGATCCAGGCCGAAATTTTCTGTACAACATTTTTAAAAATGGTGGATGTGCTGCAGTGATGATGTAGTATTTCAGGAATCATAAGACCTGTATACTTAATTTTGGTGTCAAAACATTGGTTTTGGGGGTCAAATAGTCTTACAGAGACAGAAATAACTCCTCAGAGCATTATATCATTATATAACTGCCATTTCCCAAAATGGGGACTCTATAATGAAGTGTTTTGCCATCATATCGGTAAATTATCCAGTATTGTATCTTTTATAGCATGGGTATTCATAGTACAGCCCGCGGGCCACTGGCGGCCCGCCCGACCTTCATTGGCGGCCCGCGGACCTTGTTGCCATACGAGTCCTTCCTGTAAAGTTTAAACAGAGAAGATGGCCGCAGGAGCATACGTTGTGAATACGTATTCAATACGTATTCACATCGTTTGCTCCTGCGACCATCTTCTCTGCTTATCCTTGCCTCTGATTGGCCTGAGCCTCTGAGACGTCACACCCGGCACCCAGCGCGAAGCACAGGCCCTTTAAAAGTCAGCTGTAACTAGCGCTTTTACAGCTGACTTTTAAAGGACCTTTTAAGAAGCTTCCTGTGTCCGTGGTGTCGACGTCCTCGCAGCCCCGGAGAATCTGCACTGCAGCCGCTTTGACACCTTCGGGTAAAGTCAGCGCTATATTAAAATGCATTAAATAAATAAAAAATCACTCGTCATGACCTGTGCTGTCCTCCTCTGAAGCTGCACCCCCTCCCCCTTCCCCTCTGTGTGATCTCTGGGGGCTGCGGCTGGTTCACGAGTTTCTGATCTAGTTATGCTTAAAGTCCCCCCTTAATGGACTCGGTGAGAGGCCCGTCAGTCCTTTTAGAGACGCCCCCCCACCAGGTTTCTGCCTCGGAAACTAGGCCAGAGTCTGCCTTCCGCCTGTTCACAGCAAGACAGCGGCTAAGACTGTTGAATATTGATTGCAGCCCCCGTGGCACAGTTGTTTGCGTGTTGTTGTCATTACAAGGTCGGGTCTATGGTGGAAGAGGTAGGGGAAACCCACAAAACCTTCTCTTAATGGGTGCCTTTGCAGGTGAAGCTTGTTAGGATGCCTCTCTGGGGGTGTCACAGTGACCCTGCTTACAGGATGTCTTCGGGTGTCCAGCGGTGCTGTTTTGTTGTAGGTGGCAGAGTGGGAGTTTATTATTTACCTGCAGGAGTCATAGGTTGCTGGAAGGGATGCGTCACACAACCATCTTAGTGATATCTTGTGAACATTAGGGGGTTTCTTGTCATTATTTGCTTCAAATGATTAGTATTCAGTAGAAACGAGAATTACATTTTGAAATTGGAAAGGGCAATGCATGTGAAAAATTGGACGTGTCTTTGGTACCAGTGACATTTAGGGGTTCAAATGGGTACCCTGATTGTTGATGTTTAAAATAGGTCTGTGTCATAGTCTTTCAAGTGTCAAATCAGATCCGTAGCAGCTTGCATGAGTGCTACCCAGTGATGGCCTTACCAGCGGCATACGCAAATGATGACACCCCCCCCCCCCCCCGCCCAAGCAGAACGTCTGTAGTGAGGGGACCGAGACACCAATATTTCACAGAATTCATAGGCCGGTGAATGAGGCGACTACTGGGGTTGCCCCAACCTTACCACATCAGCTGAATTATCCTTCCGTCCTCTGGGAGAGTTCCTGGCAACTTGGCAAGAAAGGATGCTAACATCTTAAAAGTCCATATTTGTTTAGCAAAGAGGCTTCAACTTGTTCACAAGCTGTATTACAGTAGCTAAGATACAGAGGCTTACGGATAATAAACAGAAAATACTGTGGCCTGTGCTGAACTGGGCATGTGCTGAATATCCAGTTGCTGCAAATTGCCATGCAATCCCACTTAAGATTGCTATTGCCTGCTAATAAATAAATATTCTAAACATGTGCTGCATGTAGTTACATCTGCTTTGGAAATACAGCATTGTCTAGTAATGTTTTGAAACAGCAGTGATTTTTCCCCTCTCTAGCCCCGCCCCCACTGACCCCGCCCTAATGACCCCGCCCCCCCATGACCCCACCCCCACCGGTGCGGCCCTCGGCCACAAACCACATTTTAAATTTGGCCCCCGAGAGAAAGTTTGTGAGTACCCATGTTTTATAGAGTCACATGCTTGTATCTTCCCCCGTCGTCATGGTGGGAGTCCCACGGTACCAGTAGAAATAGTAATACTGAATACATAGACCTCCATAGAGAGATAATTTCAATTGAGCACTATCAACCTCATTCTGTAACACCCAAAGTTCGGCCAATCACTGCAGAGACCTCAGAGTAACCCTCTCCACAGAGCCACCACACCTCAGATTTCTTACCGCACATTGTGTGATTGGGAGTGTCTCTGAGCTCTGCCCAGTGAAACTTGGCTTTTTTAACTTTTGACCTCCAGCTTCCAGCTCAAGGTATTCCTTTCTGCGACTTTCACAATGCCAGATAAAAAAGGGTTGTTCAGGCCCTGTAAAACTTGTGGGAAATCTAGACTTTTCTCAGAAGATCCCCACCATCTCTATTGCCTCATCCCTGACCATAAGCCCAGGGAATGCAAATAATGCCGAACCTTTTTGGCCAAGACCCTCAAGGCTAGGGAAGGAAGACTGCTCCTTTGGCTCCAGAAGAAAAAGGCTGTTTCTGAATCTGGCTCGGACACTGAGGAAAAGCCCCATTCTTTCTCCAGGAAAAGAAGGCAGCTCCTCCTCTCACCAAGGGAACTCCAAGAAATCAAAATCACAGGAGCAGGAAAAATCTGAGGAGAAACGCCACAGAAAGCAGGTAGAAGGAACTTTAAAATCATCTTCTGCTCCAGTCTCTGCTTCTCTAACTCCTGTGAGAGATCTTCCTTCTCGTCTGTCGACGGCGTCGTCGACGAGAGCTATCTGTGTCAGTAGACCTGAGGTGATATCTTCGCCGTCGACAGCTTCGGCGGTCAGAAGGTCGACGGCCGCTGCCTCGAAGGGCCCGCAGTTGACTTTGTCGATGGCGTCATCGTCTACGAGACCATCGCCGCCGACGAGCCTTCCTCCTCCGAGAATTTCTGTAATCATGCAGGCTGCACAAAGGAGAGCTAAAAACCCGGCATCTCAGTGTTCTGCACCTCCAGATAAAGAAGGACGCCGGCTAGACAACATCGGGATGAATTTGATCGAGGCATATGAGCTGCAGATCACAACACTAGCATAGATCGCCATCTGTTGGGCTCTGATGCTTGCACGTTATTGTTGTCTTGGAAGAAGTCTTTGTAGTCACGAGATGGGTGACTCCTCCCTTGGACGATAGTGCGCATGGGCATCAACTCCATCGTTAGATTGTTTTTTTCCGCCACTGGGTTCGGATGCAACTTTTCCGCTCTGGTTGGCAATCTAATTTCCAAGCTTCTCGAAGCGCAAAATTTACAGAAAAACCATCGAATCATCTTCGACATCGATTTCATCGGCTCGATTCCAGACGTCGACGCGGGCAGCTGGGCCGATCCACGCCGTAAGGCCTACGGCTCATGGAAAGGACACCTTTCAAAAAATGCCCCAGTGTGGAGCAAAATTTCCGCACAGAGACCAGACCACCACTAGGTCTGCAACCTGTGCCCATCACCTGACCACGACGAGTCCAGCTGTCCAGCCTGCGCATCCTTTCGATCCAAAAAGACCATCCAAGATCGAAGGGCTAGAAGACGCATCATGGCACAGAGACCAGCCCCGGAACCAGAGGACATCTTTGATGAAGGCCCCGATGTCCCAGAAGAAGATTCAGAGGATCTCGAAATCGTCCCTGAGGCAGAAGACTCAGACGACCTCATCACTCCTGGGCAACGTGTGAGTACTACTGCCCCTGCCTCAACCCCTACAAAACCAAAGGCAGTGGTCAAGACTTCGCCTGTTGGCCCCAGTCGAGACCGAAAACATCCTTCAGAAGCCCCGCCTCTGGGTTCGGCTCCGAAGGAAAAAAAGACGAGCCTTTCGGTGGCTCGGGACCGAGCAAACCTCATGTCATTGTCCCACCGGCACCTTCGGCACGAAGCCAAAAGAACACTCGGCGCCGAAATCGGCTCCGACGCCTTCCACCTCCAAATCGGCCCAGACAACGCCATGGCCCATAGAAAAGCCGGCTTCCAAGGTTCCCAAGCCTAAAGATCCAGCTTCGGCTCCGAAAATAACATCCTCGGCACCGAAACAAACGGCTAACGACTCTGATACACCTCCTAAAGCCAAAACCTATAAGGAACCACAACCTCGCTCGGAACCGAAAAAATCGGCACCGAAAACTGTTACTGAGGAACAAGAACTTTCTCACCCAGATCCCATCGATCCAAGGCAGAAAAAGAATTATATCAACCCAAAAACTGGACATGTCACGGCTGTGCCATGTAAAAAAAGAAAACTGGACACACCATCTGCTCCAGTTCCTGTACAGAAGAAGGACTCTGCACCATCGCCTATGCTCCCTTCGTCTCCTACACTGCCTTTTAACCCACCTCCTCTGCCTACACCATCCTTACCTGTCACTTCTCCACCACATACACCACCACCGGAGGATGATGATGATGATGACCTAGGGGGTGGAGGTGATCCTAATGATCCGTTCACACATCCAGATACCTCACCACTTGATGATTGGGCATTTCCTATCCCAACAGACCTACCAGACCCACAGCCATATCCCTCAAAACCATCTCCCCCAGATCACCTGGGGTTTGGCCAATTATTAAATAGAGCTGGGTTACAATGCACTCCGACGCACCAGAGGAAGATTTTCTCTTAGATACTTTTGAACAATCTCAAAAGTCGGTGCAAATATTACCTATGATCAAAGGAGTCATTAAGCATGCCCCCGAAGTATTTAAAGACCCCATCCGGGCCAGCGTTCTTAACCCTAGAATAGAAAAGAAATATAGGCCTGCCCCTGAAGATCCTACTTACATCAAAGGACAGTTGCCTTTGGATTCTCTGGTTGTTTACAATGCTAGGAAACGCGCCAACTCCCAGACCTCCGGAGATGCACCACCCCCGGATAAAGAATCCAAACTGCTAGAAGCTTCTGGCAAAAGAGTAGCAGCACAAGCAGCTAATCACTGGCATATTGCCAACACCCATGCACTACTTGCACGATATGACAGGGCACACTATGACCAGTTAGAAAACCTCTTACAACATCTGCCTGACCAGTATAAAACCCAGGCAAATGACCTTATCCAAGAGGGCAGGCTAATTTCCAATGCGTCAATTAAATGTGCACTTGACGCAGCAGACACTGCCTCTAGATCAATTAACACCAGTGTGCTCCTTAGACGCCATGCCTGGCTACGCATTTCAGGCTTTAAGCCAGAAGTACAAACTACCATACTCAGTCAGCCATTCAACCAAGAACAGCTATTTGGGCCAGCTGTAGATACTGCCCTTGAAAAAATGAAAAAGGACACCGAGACTGCTAAGTTCATGGGAGCATTACAGTCTCCACAAATGCGTGGCTCCTTTCGGCGCTCATTCTACAGAGGAGCCTCCAAAAATATGGGCGCAGACACCGCGTCTACATTTAAAGCCAATCCACAAATATCTCCCAGTAGAGGTTATTTCAGAGGCGGATACAGAGGGAACAACAATAAGGGACGAATTCGAGGTAATAACACTCGCACCTCCCCTGCCACAACACAGTGACTTTCCTCCGCCTCCCCCCCCCTCTGCTCCCCCTGACCATTCCACTCCAGTCAGGGGCAGACTAGAACAGTTCCTACCTGTCTGGAACTCCATCACAACAGACAAGTGGGTAAGACAAATTATCCAGTATGATTACTGCCTGGAACTTACAGCTACCCCTCCACACATACCACCCAAACAGCGTCCAATGTCCGCAGACCAGCTTATGCTCCTCAAACAAGAGGTTCTCTCACTGCTTCAAAAGCATGCAATAGAGCCAGTTCCCTTAGAACATCAAGGAACAGGAGTATACTCCCTGTACTTCCTAATCCCCAAAAAGGACCGGACTCTAAGACCAATACTCGACCTCAGACCCCTAAATCTGTATATACACTCAGATCATTTCCATATGATCGCTCTTCAACAAGTGCTCCCACTGCTGCAAAAAGGTGATTTCCTTGCCACACTAGATCTCAAGGACACATACTTTCACATTCCCATACATCCTGCTCACAGGAAGTACCTACGGTTTGTGGTGGACGGACAACACTACCAGTTCAAATTCCTTCCGTTCGGGGTAACAACCGCGCCCTGAGTATTCACAAAATGTCTTGCAGTAGTAGCAGCACATCTCAGAAGACAACAAATTCATGTCTTCCCATATCTAGACGACTGGCTAATAAAAGCCAAGTCATTCTACCAATGTGTTCTACACACTCACCAAACCATCCAACTATTACACAACTTGGGGTTCACTATCAACTATCCAAAGTCTCATCTCCAACACTCTCATATACACCAATATCTAGGAGCTACCATAAACACCTCCACAGCCCTAGCATATCCCAGTCCAGCCAGGATAGCCAGTATACAAGCTCTTATAACAAAATTTCAAAACCAACACTCTCTTCCAGCCAGAGTGTTCATGCAGCTCATAGGCATGATGGCATCTTGCATCTTCATTGTGCCTTATGCAAGACTTCAAATGCATCCCTTACAGTAATGTCTAGCACGTCAGTGGAACCAGGCTCACAGACAACTCACAGATCTGGTGTTGGTGGACAGCCGCACACATCGCTCTCTGCAGTGGTGGAACGTAACAAACTTGTCCAAAGGGCGGCCGTTCCTAGAGCCTTTTCCACAGATAGTGCTGACAACAGACTCATCACTCACAGGATAGGGAGCCCATCTCCTCGGACACACCACTCAGGGCAAATGGACCACTCAACAGAGTACTCCATATCAATTACCTAGCACTACTAGCAGTATTCCTAGCACTAAAATCATTCCAACTACATGTACAGAACAAGGCTGTCCTCATCCGGACGGACAACATGACAGCCATGTATCACATACAAAAACAAGGAGGCACACATTCTCTGCAGCTGTCCCACCTTTCACAGAACATTTGGAGATGGGCCATTCCTCAGAACATATACCTACTTGCAGAACACCTCCCAGGGGTTCACAATCATATAGCCGATCTGTTAAGTCGACAGACACAACAGATCCACGAATGGGAATTACATCTCCAAATTCTACTACCCTTTTTCCAAAAATGGGGCCAACCAGACATAGATCTGTTCGCCACACACAAACGCTAAATGCCCAACCTTCGCCGCCAGGTTTCCCCACCCGCAGTCAAAGGGCAATGCGATATGGATGAACTGGTCAGGCAGATTTGCGTACGCTTTTCCGCCTCTCCCACTGATTCCACTAGTAGTACGCAAGCTCAGGCAGTAGTCTCTCAAACTGATCCTAGTAGCTCCCACATGGGCACGCCAGCCGTGGTTCACAACACTAATGGAACTCTCTCTAGCTCCACACCAAAAACTGCATCTCTCCCCGTCCTTAATAATCCAGATCCATGGAGAGATCAGACCTTCAGATCCAGGTCAACTGAATCTGGCGATCTGGCTCCTGAAGTCCTAGAGTTCGGTTACCTTAACCTGCCACCAAACTGCATGAACATTATAAAAGAAGCCAGAAGACCTACTACTAGAGCTTGCTACGCTGCAAAATGGAAAAGATTTGCCATTTACTGCACTAACAATAACATACAACCACTGGATGCATCCATCCAGAACATCATTTGCTACTTATTACACTTTCAAAGATGTAATTTAGCATACTCATCCATACGTCTCCACCTAGCAGCATTAGCAGCTTACTTACAAAATCGACAACACTTGTCACTCTTTAGAGTCCCTGCGATCAAAGCCTCCATGAAAGGATTTAAAATAATTATTCCTCCCAGATTACCACCCTCTCCAGTGTGGAATCTGAACATTGTTCTTACTAGGCTCATGGGACCCCTATATGAACCTCTACATAAATGCGAACTACAGTTCTTCACGTGGAAAGTAGCTTTCCTTATCGCAATCACATCCCTCAGAAGGGTAAGTGAAATCCAGGCTTTAACCATACAACAACCATTCTTACAATTACATCGTAACAAAGTGGTTCTTAGGACAAATCCTAAATTCCTTCCAAAAGTCATATCTCCTTTTCATCTTAACCAATCAATAGAGTTACCAGTGTTCTTTCCAACCCCAGACTCTGTAGCGGAAAGAGCTCTCCACACCTTAGATGTTAAAAGAGCCCTTCTTTACTACATTGACAGAACTAAATCCTTACGCAAAACAATGGTTTGTAGCTTTCTCTCCACCACATAAGAGCAACCCCATCTCTAAATCTGGGATTGCTAGGTGGATAGTTAAATGTATCCAAATATGCTACCAGAAAGCTAAACGCACACTAACCGTTCCCCCTAGAGCGCATTCCACATGCAAACTAGGGGCTTCCATGGCATTCTTAGGGAACATTCCCCTAGAAGATATTTGTAAGGCAGCCACATGGTCTACAACACACACCTTCACTAAACACTATTGTGTTGACGTGCAAGCAAAGCTACAAGCATCTGTGGGCCAAGCTGTCCTTAAAACTTTATTTCAAACTGCTGCAACCGATACAGGTGACCATCGCTAGGGGAGATACTGCTATATAGTCTATGCTAGTGTGTGATCTGCAGCTCATATGCCTCGAACGGAATATGCTACTTACCAGTATGCATCTGTTCTTGACATGTAGAGCTGCAGATCCACACACGCCCACCCACCTCCCCGGGACCTGTATCTGTTCCAGCTTTATCTTACTTGGATATCACACATGGACATCTCTTTCTCTTCTACGAACTCCATCATTTCCCATCATGGCAAAAAACAATCTAACGATGGCGTTCATGCCCATGTGCACTATCGTCCAAGGGAGAAGTCACCTATCTCGTGACTACAAAGACTTCTTCCAAGACAACAACAACGTGCAAGCATCCGAGCCCAACACTAGATGGCGATCTATGCTAGTGTGTGGATCTGCAGCTCTACATGCCAAGAACAGATGCATACTGGTAAGTAGCATATTCCTTCCTCCTTGGCGGCTACCTCTACAAGAGCTTCCAATGCTATGGCCATTCTGGGGAGATACGACCGACAGATGTCGTCGGACATCTCGTCGCTTTTTTCTAAAAAGAAAAATGTCATATGCCAAAGAAATCCGAAAGAGAAGCTAACATCAACTGCAGCTCGACAGAAGAGAGTTTTAGATGCCTCAGAAATACGACAAGATGAAGTTTACAAAAGATTGATACTGATGGGTGAAGAGGATCAAATATTTTATCATTGTAACAAGTGCTAATTTGTTAAACAATAGCAGAAACCGGTGAATCACAACAAGAATCTGAGTCTTCTGAGAAAGCAACGACAACCAAACCCAAAGCCCAGCCACTTAAAAGATAGATGGATACCCCTCGTCTAGCTCCAACAACTAAGTTTAGCCAGAACCAGGGTCAAAGGGATTGCTAAAAGAACAAAGTACAGAGTATGCAAGTCTCAAAGGGCAAACATGTTTTTATCTGCAGTTAGTTTCTTCCAAGATGACGTTTTCAGCCAAGTAGCCAATCTAAACAGTGAGGTGAATGTATTTATAGCGGATTTATATGCCCACCTGAACTGCATGATTGTATACATTAGAAAATATGAATGTACAGTGAGCTCCCAGCAGCAACGTAACCCCCAGCCTTCATTTGAGTTTGCACTTTTTGAAAAGCAAATTAAGTTTTAAAGCCACTCTTGAGTGCTGGCTACGGGTTCACACTCAGTGAGATCAGAGAAATAGTAGTCAACATTGACGAAACTGTAGTGATCCATAATAATGAAATTAAGATTTTTCTGGTGAGAATGTACAATAACCAAATTTGTTTTTGTCAGTCTAACAAAACGAATGAGCCACTTATGGTGTTCTCAGGTGATTAAAACCCTAAAGTTCTTGATGACCAAATAGGATTACAGGTTGCAGTAAAATGCCAGATGTTGTCTTAACAATTTTTACATCACTGTTTGATATCAGCTAAGCAAAACTGTTACAAGCTAAAGTTCTTGAGTTTGGAACAGAAGCCGATAACATTGATGATGGCTTTGAAGGTATATGCAAAGAAGTGGATGAAAATCCCATGAACCGGCAGTACATTTGCATAGCATAAGCCTGTCTTTTCCAAATCATACTTTATTAATTACATCACAGCAAAATAAAAACTCTGCTACATATGATGACTGCCCACGCAATCTATGGCAAGTGCAAAATTAGAGAGCAAATCACTTCAATGACTAGGATTGGTGCATCAACAAGTTATAATGACATAGTATGGAACAGGAACTTGTTAGCCGCTCATGCTGCAAAATCTTGTTAATTTGAAAGCACACCATTTCCAAGTCACTTTACCAGAGAAGGATGTACAATTGCTGCTCTTGATAATTTTGATTTTAAAGACGGCTCTTCTTTGTCTGGAACATCCTACGCACGTGACACTGCCATGATGCTTTTTCAAAACTGTACCAATGAAGTAGCTGTTCGATAACAAGCTGTGTCAGCTGTAGGCATAAACAAACGAAGCTACAAACTTACAACCCAACTGCCTTGCCAACATGGTCAAAAGCACTACAAGCCATTAACACATCCCAGTCTACCAGAAAGTTTAAAAGTGGCTAAATACCAGCCTATCCTGCCAATTTTCTGAGCAGTCCAGTCAAATTTGATGATCTTTATCCAACGATGGGCGTTTTCCATTTGACAAAAGTTGCATTGCGGTGTGCAGGAAGTTATCTCAGTGGATATGGCATAGATAATGCACTTATTGAGGCTGACATCTTTGGAAGCAAAACTGTGCGCCAGTATTGAGCAGTGGCGGCTGGCATGACTCGCGGGTGCGGTGACAGGGGTCGCGTGGGGGGTGGGTTTCTGGGAGCTTATAAAAAAAAAACGTACCTTCGCCTGCTCGGTCCGGGCCTGTGTCGCGTCTCCTCTCTCTGCTCCGAGTCCCAGGAAGCAGGCAGCCTCCCTCCCCTCCCTGAGCCACACACAACACTGCAATGGCAGCGTTGTGATTGGCTGGGACGCCGACCGCACAGGGGTCTACGGGGTGGCCATTTACTCCATGTAGGCTGCATGCAGCCTACATGGAGAAAACGGAGAGTGCATATGACTGGTTTGTTCGCCCTGGGGCCGACCATACAGTGAGCGCCCACAAAAGTGGGCAAGCCACTCCTCCCCTGACCTGGAGCAGGACATGCCAACCCGCCTGCCCCCAACCAACCCCTTCTTCTGCTTTCTTGCACTGCGAGAAGCAGTGACATAAAATGGTAATGATACCATTTTATGTTACTGCTTCTCACAGTGCAAGAAAGCAGTGGGGTGATGCTCCTCCGCCCCTGGTATTGAGTGGAACTCATTATGTTTGTTTGTTGCAAGGTATGCTCATCACATCTAAGGCTATAGAAACATTTTGTTGGAATGTTTTCTGGAACAAGAATGACAAATTAGGTTTTGCATATCTTATCTCAGAAGTGAACAAGGCATAGTGTACACTTTTTTCAAAAGACATAATGCAAAGCCAGGCAATGTTCAATACACTCAGTTAAAAATCTGAAAACTTGAAAACCTAGTTTGTAGGGTTTGTCAAGGAATGTGAAGAAAAATCAGAACTTTGCAAGTACTGGGGAAATGTTTTACACATGATGGTTCTAATGAAAAACATGATACATGCTGATCAGGAAGGGGATTGAGAGCTGCACATGAAGACTCTGGAGTCCCTGATTACTGTGTTTTGCGAATTTAATTGCATAAACTACCCTATATATGGGTCCTGGTATTTGGAAAGAGTGAAGAATGTAGAGGTGGAAAACCATACTTCTACAGAATATTCATCCAAAGACATTTTGCGGTGAAAGACAGAGTGAGGTTCAGTGCTGTGGCTCAAGATAGGAAACTGAAATAGACAATCCAGAGATCACAGAAAAGCTGCAAGGGAATTGTTGGTCAGACACGTAAAAGTGAATATGTTGCTTAATGGTAGCTAGTTAACCATGAAGTCCTTTCTATTTGCAATGTTTTCAGAGAGATGACAAATTCAAAATGAATGGACCATCGTGAAACTGTTACTCACTACGCTGTTGTGGGAAAGAGAGGGGAGCGTTTTAATAAACCTGTTGACAGTCTTCTTCATTTTATGCAGCAGCAAGGAAACTCCTTTGAAATGACTGAGTCTATGTGACTACACAACTTTGTGACCAAATATGTGGATAGTGATATAAAGACACGTCTACTAGATGTCCTGGAACGTGGATCGAAACGATCTACAAAACTGAAGCAGGAGAGATTGGTATTGAAAGAGAAAAAGCTGCTTGACATAATCACCAAAGCTAAACTTCCACGCTTTAATTGCCATAGTAAGAGTTTCGTCCAACCAGCCACTACAAAACAGGTGACAATAAAAAAAACTTTTGCAAGCACATATACGGATGCATGTAGCAAAAGAATGGGGTGAATTTATCAAAGACATTCTTTCGCATGATCTTCTTCTTTGATGGAGATTCTGCAACCACACCAGTTAAGCACAAACGCTAACAAGAGCTAGAAAAAATACTTTCACCTGAAGAAATTCAATGTGCAAAGGTTTCCTCATTGAAAACTGCTGTTGTTGTGGACTTTGCCGCAATTGCAAATGGTCAAGATTTTATCGATGCAAAACGAGGTTGTTATGACTGTTCTACAGATATCATAGTTTGCACCTTGCAAGAACTGCACATTGTCTTTGACAGTAATCTTGAACGATCTGTCAAAGAATGTGAGATAATCAAACAAATGTCTACAAATGGAACAATTGACCTTCCCTGCACAAAAATGCGACTCCTATACCTGCGCAACTTGATAAATGCTGGTTATCAACATCAAACAAAATGAACTTGGAGATGTTAACTCGCCAAAACATTACTGATGCTTCAGTGATAGCTGAATTTTAATTATTGCAAGTGGAATGATTGTCAATGAGGAGTTGGTGCCTGTCGACAGATCTTCAAAAGTTCAGGCCATATTGTTTAAGAACTTGGAGGAAGGTGACCTTCGTGTTGTGCCCCATGTTGATTGGGCTGTTGGAAATGGTTCCAATCGAGACATTGTACTGTCAAATGACACAGATGTTATTGTGCTACTTAGATTTGTTGCAATAGTCATTATTCAAGAATTGGCAGAGTTATGGATGTTATGGAAGAGGCGAGAAACAACACGTAATCCCGCTTCATATTCTGTAGAAGAAACGTGGCCCAGAGATGCCCAGTGTTCTTATCAAAGCATATATTCTTGCGGTGATGACACTATGAGCAAAATTGGAACAGAAGAAGGTGACTTTAAAAACTTATAAATATGCCTTGTGCGTGTATGGAAAACAAGTTCTGGCTGTCGCACATTTGACAGTCTTCGGTACAGTGAGTTCTAGAGATCAGACCCGCTAAGTGACCTTCCACCGACCTCATATACTGTGCATGGGCACATTAAAAGAGCATTCTACTTGATCGGAAAATGTGTAAATGTTTTGGATCATGCATTTGTAGAGAAAGATTTGTATGAATTTGGTTGGGAGGACATTGATAGGGTGCTAAAACCTATGAAATTTCTAAAGCCTCTACCCACAGAACGTAGACTTACATGTACTTGCAAAACCTGTGCTACAAAAAGATGTCCCTGTCGATCTGCTCTTTTCAAATGTTCAACATTCTGCAAATGTACCACGAGGGATTGCCAAAACAAAGAACTATGAAAATGTGTCTAAAACAGGAGTGATACACATTATATATATTTTTTCATATTTAGATCATAAACATTGTTTGGTGTATACATAAGAATTTAAACCGTTATTTGTTTCATTTTTATATAGGTCTCTTCTTTCTCTATTACAGCCTCCATTTTGGAAAATTGCAGAAGGATTGCCCTGAGGAGTTATTTTCTCTCTCTATAGGACTAACTGATCCCCAAAACTTATGTTTTGACACCAAAATGAAGTATATAGGTCTCATAGTTTCTCAAATACTACATTATCACTGCAACACATCCGCCATTAAAAAACAAAACAAAAAAAAAAATCCTGATCAGCAGTGTGTACCCAAGCTAAATGACTTCTCTAATGATCCAAAGACACAAATCAACAAGCATTTACAATGCAACGGTCTCGGCATTGTTAAAGTTAGAGCTATTGGCATTGCTCATGACAATGCCGTTTCTTTAAATGTTTTAAAAACAAAAACATAAACAAAAATAATGTCATGAGCAATGCCAATAGCTCTAACTTTACCAATGCCTTCCCGGGTACACACACAGCCGCACCCGAGCACTTCACAGGTCTTTAAAAGACCATTTGCATGTTAATGAGGCCTCGCTGTTGTTTCACCCCTTCTAAGAGCCCCTGCAGCTCCACTCTGCCTATTGCTCACCCCTTCTAAGAGCCCCTGCAGCTCCACTCTGTCTATTGCTCACCTCTTCTAAGAGCCCCTGCAGCTCCACTCTGCCTATTGCTCACCCCTTCTAAGAGCCCCTGCAGCTCCACTCTGCCTATTGCTTAAAGATTTGCCCCCCCCCCCCGAAATTTTTCTTAGCCCCCCGAAATTCGGCTCTAGTTGCGCCTGTGCTTTCCTCCACCTGCTTTTCCCGCTCATTTCTTACTGCTCCATGTGCCAAATTCTCCCCCTTTCTTTCTCCCATGTTCCTCACTTGGCTGCCCTCTGTATGCTTTGTATCTTCCTAACCACTGACCATCTTCCTCTGCCCAATGTCTGTTCCTCTCCCCTACCCAGTCTGTTCGTCTCCAGTTTATTTCCCCTCCCTCACGCTGTGCCGGAGAAGTCCGGAATAGGTGCACAGAAAGGCAACAAGTGGAAGCAGCAACAGCATCTTCGGCGCATAGTCGTGGAAAGAATCAGACGCGGGGTGTGCTTTGGACTGCTTGCGCTTACAGCTTAGCTCGAGAGTTCAAAAGGACATGAGGCTGAGCCAGAGTCAGACACCCGGTTCGAGACAGAGTGGCAAGCTTTTTCCTTTACATTCAAACGTTGTTGAGTTCTTCTAAATCTCTGCAACTACACCCGTGTTAATTTTAAGCTAGGCAACATGAAACAGGATGATTACGTTTTGTTCAGAGTAACTCGCATGACATTTTAAAACTAAAACAAACCATTTGATAAAGATTGAAAATTAAGGGGATTTTGTTTTTAGCATACGCCTGCCAAACCCAGCAGCAAAGGCTGTATATAGCACGGTGTTGGTGAGGGTCATAAGGACTGTTAGCCGGAAAAGTACACTAATAGCAACGCGGATTACTAGTAGTCATTTGGGCATTACACCCTTTGACTCATTACTTGGTATGCATGAGAACCACATAGCCTTTGGTGCACAAAGCAAATCAGCAGCATCCCTGATAAAAGCCCATGGACCCTGGTGCGTCAGTGGGCTGCCAGCCAGAAAGAATACCCGGGCAATAGTAGAGAGTGAGCTAGGGGGAGCGGACGAGCACACGACCGCCTTTCTCCGCTCCTTTTCGGGTTCGGGGGCGTGTTTTGCTGTTGTCTCCTCCCTGAGACTTTTCGCAAAAAACACGCCCCCCGATCCGAAAAGGACGGGGCATGAGTGGAGTGACGGGACCTCTTCTCCAATGGCTGGCCAGCATTTACGAGGCCAGCCAATGGAGAACAGGGCAGAAGAGGGGCGGGTTCAAGCCCCTCTTCTCCCAAGTCATTAAATCTCCGGACTTCCGGTCTGCCGACCGGATGGTCCCGAGACCTAAAAATGAAAATCTCTGGACAATAATTCTTTTACGGAAGTATATCAGGGGGCAGAGATAAATTAGAATCTCCTCTGGGATGCCACAGAATACAAAAAGCCTGCGTTTTTACTTGTCTAAGTACCTATATTTAGACCTTGTAGAGTATACAAAAAAGTGATGGATAAAATGCACGAATTAATCTCAGCCACTAGTAATTACTTGTAATTGCCCAGTCCATCGTTATTATGCACACCATCTCACCTCAGTTTGGACCCAGCCATAGACAAGTCAGTCTAGACCCTGCTGTAATGAGCACAGTCCAACCCGAACTGCCAGGCCATGTCCTCCCTGAACTGGAACACCAGCACTGGTTTCGCCCAGGGTTCATCAGCCAGCTTTAGTTTGGTTCCACGGAGGACTTCCCATGCTCGTGTATCTACAAGCTTCGTCTCCTCCCACCCGGGCTTCATTTTGAACCCCTCCACCCCCCCCCCCCCCTCTCTTGTGGGGACTGTGTCATTACCTGCCTTGTGGGGTCTAACCTTTCCCATGTTATTAATGAGTTATAACACACTAATAACAGAAAAATGTTAAGAAAAAATTCATGATGCAGGATCCTGCTTCAAATTTGAAAATATATTATTTATTCGTGCGCACAGCACCATCCTTGTGGGGACCTAGTCCGTAACACTATTTGTGATTGAATACAGTCGAAGGGTCATGACTAAATGTTTATTTTATCAACAATATACTCAAACAACATTCTAATATATTCATATATGAATTGCTGCATATATACTAGGGGTATACATTAAAAACAGATTATGTTATTGTGCCAGAAAATATAATATCCTGCTTAAAGAAAGACACTTAAAGCTGTATTTAACTTATTAGTGCTTAAAATCTTAGGAGATAAGGGAACTAACACATAAAGAAATTAACATATGGAAACAGGCAATATGGTCAAGAGGAACCAAGAGCTTGATTAGCTGCTTACATTTTTGCCAAAATAGATGTTTAAGTCCCCACAGAGATAGTGGGTGAAGATCATTGTGTTTAAGCCTGCATAGAAATAGTGTGTACATTAAAAGCTTGAATCCCATTTTAAAGAGTGTGAAGTAAATGATGTTCAAGTCCACACAGAGGTTGTGGGTAATTATAGGAATGCTCAAGTCCCCACAGAGATGGTATGTTATTATAGCAATGTTTAAGTCCCCACATAGATAGTGTGTTATCATAGAGATGTTCAAGTCCCCATAGAGATGGTGTGTTATTATAGTGTTGTTCAAGGCCCCACAAAGATAGTGCGTTATAGCGATGTTTAAGACCCCACAGAGAGAGTGCATGACGAAGATTGTGTTTAAGTTCTCATTAAAATAGGGCCCGATTCACAAAGGTAAACTTAGACAAAAGTCTAACTTTACTACTTTTCAATATTCACAAAGCCCCATACAGAGAATGTGAAGCTGATAATGTTCAAGTCGAAGCAAACACGAGATGGACGAAGCACTGAAACCTTTAAGTCACTCACCCCCAGTCACAGATCAGGGTGGAATTTATCATCGTTTCTTTAGCTCACTTCGCCACCCCATTTCAGACACAGCTATATGCAAATCAGACTTGACACTGTGCCTCATGGGAACAGTCCAGCCCGAACTGCCAAGCCAGGTCTTCCCTGGACTGGAAACAAGCATCCTGGGGCCAGTTTCGGGGTAACACCCCGTCATCAGCCAGGCTAGCTTGAATACAGTAGCAAAGTGAGCAATGGACCCACGTCTGGGCATATAACCTTGCAACTTAGGGCGAACAAAGAAAACACAAGGATATGATGGACGGAATGCTGAAACTTTTCAGTCACTAACCCCCAGTTACAGATCTGTGTTGAATCCATCATCATTCTTTAGCTCACTTCGCCACCCTAGTTCAGACCCAGCTATATGCAAATAAGTATTGACCCTGTGCCTCATGGCACCCCCTGGTGCTTCCTGTCGAAACAGAGCTTGCGTTTAATTACAGGAATGCTCAAGTCACCACAGAGATGGTATGTTTTTATAGTGATGTTCAAGTCCCCACACAGATAGTGTTTTATTATAGTTGTTTTCAAGCCCCCACAAAGATAGTGTTATTATAGCGATGTTTAAGTCCGCACAGAGACAGTGCATGACGATGATCGTGTTTAAGTCCTCATTAACATAGGGCCTGATTCACAATGGTAAACTTAGACAAAAAATCTAACTTTTCTACATTTCAGTTTCAACAATGTAAACTTAGACCAAAAGTCTAATTGTACTACTTTTCAATATTCACAAAGCCCCATACAAAGAATGCAAAGCTGATGATGCTCAAGCCAAAACAGAGCTTGTGTGTAGTTACAGGAATGTTCAAGTCCCCACAGAAAGGGTGTGTGACTATAGTATTACCAGGGTTGCCAAAGAGAATGTGGGTGATTATAGAAATGCCCAGGTCCCCACAGAGATAGTGTGTGATTAAAGGGATGCGCAGGTCCTCACAGATAGTGTGTGATTATAGACAAGCCCAGATCCAATCAAAGATAGTGTGTGGTTATAGGGATTTCCAGGTCCCCACAGAGATAGTGTGATTATAGGGATACACGGGGATAGCGCACACGTAGTGTGTGATCATAGTCATGTTCAAGTCCCCATAGAGATAGTGTGTGATTACAGTCATATGCAAGTCTCCACAGTGATATTTGTAATGAGAGGGATGTTGAAGAACCCATACAGATCCTATTAGTCTAATAGCTTATTAAAATAATCCACTCGAGGGATATGTGATTGACGTCTCTCACACATTTGAATCCTAGTGCTTCCACTCAGCTTTTCATCCTTCCAAGGTTCATACAATAAGTACTGTTTAATTGGATGACAATTAACATATGGTATTCAGTGCCAAGATATCCCCAGGCATGAATGTGTACATAATATATATGCACATGAAATGATGTGGTGTGATAATGGTGGTACTCAAGCCACCACCAGAGAGAGACTGGAATGATCCCATATCTATTAATCCCACTTCAAAGTCAGAATTCATGGAGTTAAACTGTGTTCATCCAGGAAGGTCCACACTTCCTTAAGAATCCAAATATGAGTTCTCATTCTCTTTTCTAGCCGCCATCTATGAACTCTAGTCTCCATAAGAAAGATAAAACTGTATTTGTGATTGCAACAAACTCCCTGTGCTGATTTGTTCTAACCCTTAAGGATTATTACAATAGAGAAATAGATTGAAAAACTGGCACATCTTTATAATTTTTATCTCTATAATTTAAGAATGTAATGGTCCTCTTCTCAGAAAGCTCTTCTTTCCCTCAAAGTATTTCTTCTGCTTGCTGTGGGGCTCTTTCTAGCTACCCAGGCTCACACTCTATAGATACCTGTATATATCATAAACCTTGTTTAGAAAACTAAAACAATGACAGTGTCTGGGAGCACACATTCTAAAGTTGATTTCCAGAATGGGGCTCACTGTCCTTTGCGCAAGTATAGGAACAAATCATCTTGGAAGTGGTATATCCGCCTTTTTATGGGAAAAGACACATTCTCAAAATGTGCCCGGGGTGAAACAATGGAAACTTTCACAAAGTTGAAATATCGATTTTAGAACCCCCCTTTAATATTTGGAGTCTAGAATAGATACTCTTAAACCAGGCTTGTGTTTTGTTTGTACACGAGTAGAGAAAGGGAGGGTGGTGCAACAGCCTTCTTCATGGAAAGAAGCACTTTCTCAGAAGTACCAAAGTTAAGTACAATAGACTTTCTCGGCATTGAAGGTCTTGTTATTTGAAAGCCAAATCATATACAAGAGCCTTACAAATTGTATTCCTGAACTGAGCTGGTATGGTCATTGTACAGGAGTAGAGAAAGTCACTTTGGCTGATGTACAGCTGTCTTTTTCATCGGAATAAACACCTCAAAATGTGCCTACTTTAATTATAGAAGTCTTTTGCAATGTTAACAAAAACATTTTTGATGAGTGAGGCCAAATGTTGTACATCGATCTGTTGGGGGTATACAACTAGGCTTCCTTAAAGGGGCTGGTGAATCCTTTGTTCAGGAATAGAGAAAGACAACTTGATAGTCTGCTCTAGCTGTTTTAGTGTGAAAAGAAACCTTAAAATGTGCCCAGTTAAAGATAGGAGTCCTTTACAAAGTTGAAAAACATGATTTCAGCAATGAACACTTTGTTCATAGAGTCTTAAACACTGTTTCAATTAGGTTTGTGGTCCCTTTGTGCCGGAGTAGAGATAATCACTTACAGTTGTATAACTACACTTTTCATGTGAAAAAGGACATTTTCAAAATAGGCACGTGTTAAATATGGTGAATGAAATTTATTCCAAAATATCATGAGACATAAATATATTAAATATCACCACTGCAAAAATATAGTGGAACAGAATATCAAAAGTAAGAATAAAGGTATTATTGTATACAATGTTTTTAAGAAAATTGTTTTAATTATTATTGTGTACTTTAATATAGTTGTAATAAACATTGATTTTAATTAAATATATCTATACTAATAATATTAGTATAATGTTTTTTAAATATAGTTTGTAATTTTAAATGTGTAATTACATTTTTTAAATGTAATTAGTATATAATTTAGTAGCGGGATATTGGGTTTGTAGGGGAATATGATGGTAAGTTAATTACATTTTAAAGAACTTTTAATGTTAAGTAATATAAGGTAAATTCAATTTTTAAATGGTTATTATGTAAATGTTTTAATTGTTCTATTCTTTCATTTATTTGGGTTTAATTTTGGATTTCTAATATATATTTTGTATAGTATAATTAGTCATCTAATTTAGTAGTGTATGGTTTGGTTTGTAGGGGAATAGGGTGAGAACATAATTAAATTAAAATAACTTTATATTTAATTTATAAGTCATTGTATACTTTTTTGTAAAATGGTTTAATTTAGTCTATGTAAGAAATAATTAATAATATTTATTTAAAAAAGTATTTATATTTATAATTGTATGTTTCATTTATTTAGGTTTTCATAATTTTATTATTGTTTTATTTATATTTTAATTTATCTTCTTGGTGTTTGTGGGTTTTGTTCAGTAGTAGTGGGAGAAGTGAATTTCTATGTATGTTTATTTCAATATTTCATTTATTTATACATTTATTCTGTAATCTATAATACATTTTGCATTTTATTTAAATTGATAGAATATATATTTTTTGGTTTAAATGTGGTTAATCATTTTCTGTTTCTAGGTATTTAAATATATATTTTTTAAATTGCTGTGTTGGAATGGTATATGTAACCTTTCTGAAGTCCATCACTTTACTCTACTGTTGCTTGGATTGGAGTTGGAATAGTAAGTCTAGCCCATCCAATTCCAATGCTTTCCTTATTGTTGCTTAATTGGAGTGGGGATAGTAAATCTAACCCTTTCAAAGTCTTACGCTTTCCCTACTGTTTAGTATGGAGTGAGAATAGTACATCTAACCCCTTTGAAGTCCAATGCTTTTCCTTCTGTTGTATATATTGGGGTAGGAATAGTAGATGTAATCCCTTTGAACTCCAAAACCTTCCTAGCTTTGCTTACATTGCAGTGGGAATATTAAATCTAACCCCTCCGAAATACAACACTTTCCCTGCTTTTGCTTAGGGTGGAAGGAAATCGTAATTTGACCACTCTGAAATTCAACACCTTCCTTACTGTTGTTTAGACTGGAGTGGAAATAGTAAATGTAACCCCTCAGACTCCCAGCACTTTCCCTACTGTTACTTGGAGTGAGAGTAGCAAATCTAACCTGTCCAGAGTCCATCACTTTACCTACTGTTGCTTAGACTGGGGTGGGAATAGGAACTCTAATCACTTCTAAATCCAACCCCTTCCCTACTGTTGCCTAGATCAGAGTGGGAAAAGTCATTCTAACCCTTCTGAAGTCCAATACTTCTGTACAGTTGCTTAGATTGGAGTGGATTAGTAAATGTAGCCTCTCTGAAGTCCCAACATTTTTCCTTGTGTCGCTTAAATAAGAGTGGTAATAGTAAATTTAACCCCTCCGAAATTTAAACCTTTCTGTACTATTGCTTAGATTGGAGTGGGAATAGTTAATCTAACTCATCTGAAGTTCAATATTTTCTCTGAGTTTAAGTTGGGGAGGGAATAGTAAATTTCATTTGCCCTGCTTTTGTTTTAATTGGAGTTAAATAAATTAAGTTTGTTTCATTTAATTGTGGTTATACATTTTAAATGATATATCTTTTGTTATTTAAAAAAATCTAGTTTTATTTGGCATTAATATTTTTATTTATTTACCTAATTGTGTTATATGTTAATGTTTTTTACAATTATTTTCATTAATGTTATTATTCATGTATCTAAAATATTGAGCTACTTAAAAAAAGGGCAGTTCACCCTAAACTCCCGTAAAAATATATAGAAATGTATAAATAAAAATCTCCACCTATTACCGCTTGAATAATGTGGTAATAGATAGTGAATAACAATAAAACCTAATAATTACCTAGAAGTAAGTCCCTAACCCAGAATATAGCAGAACGCAGACTGCAGAACACAGCAAATCTATAATAAAAATGACATGGCTGCCTATTACCTTTGGTAAACACAACCATTAGCCAATAACATAATCAATCAACTTTATTTGGTTTCAGCATATAAAATCATATCATAAACATCCTAAACATACTCACTTCTCAGCCCCATGTACCGTGGTATACCATGAACATACCACGGTAAAACGTGGTACAATATACAAGAACATTTTTTTAAAGTTATAACATTACTTATACTATTTACAGATGCTACCAACAATGAACATTTCCACATCATAATATATATTCCTACCACATGACATTTACATTCGTTCTCACACTTTCACTCTACGTCTGTTTCAATTAGCATACTCCACTCCGCTCCACTTTGACACTTCACTTTATGCCACTACACTCTACGCTATCCCACTCTACACCACTACACTTTACGTCAGGCCATATAGGTAAGCAGTTAAAAAATAAAATAAATTGTTATGAGGCTTTAACTCCAGTATATATGCAAAAGGTTGATACTAACCTGTTCATATTTACATACATGTTCATTAATTTATCATCTGTTGGACTTCATATTATTGAAATCAGTCATAGATTCAAATAAGAGTTTACATTTATTGTTTAAATAAATGTGGAAATGTACTATTTTTGCTTCATTTGTCTTACAAAATCCAAACAGATAAAATGTGTAAAAAATAAATGTTGATAAATACAGACAGAAATGTCAAGAAAATAAATACCATAAAACTGGGAACCCTAATTATACGGTATGCTACTCTATTCTATTAATTCCAGTCTATTCCACTTCACTGTACCCCCCCCTCCACTGTATGCTTTTCTTCTCTATACTATTCCACTGTATGAAACTCCACTCTACTACACTACACTCTATGCTACTCTACTCTCTGCCATTCCACTCTGACCCACTTCATGGTACACCACTACACTCTACGCTATCCCACTAGTAGCTATTCCACTCTACAGCACTCCATTGTACTCAACTGCAGTATACACCACTCCACTCTAACACAATCTGCTGTATGCTACTACACTGTACAACACTACATTGTATGCCACTAAACTGTATGCCACTACACTCTACGTGTCAACAGTCTAAGCCATTCCACTCTATGACCCTGTACTCTACGCTACTCCACTACATGCCACTCCACTGTACATCACTAGACTTAATGCTACTAAACTCAATGTTATTCCACTCAACACTACTCCACTGTATGCTACTCCAATGTACGGCACTCAACTCTGTTACTCCACACGCTATTCCGCTCTTCCCCACTCCAGTGTACACTATTCCACTATACGCCACTCTACTTTACACAATTCGACTTTATGCCAGTATACTGTACCTCACTCCACTCTGCACCACTCCACTATATGCCTCTCCTCTCTATGCCACTCCACTCAATTATATTCCAGTCTACGTCACTGCACTGTATGCCAGTCTACTCAACCATACTGCTCTGTACACCACTGCACTGTATTCCCTTGTCGTTTACACCATTCCAATGTATGCCACTACACTGTATAACACTCTAATCTATGGCACTCCAGTGTATGCCACTACACTGTATGCAAACCCACTCTACACTATTCAACGGTATGCAACTTCACTATACCACTCTCCACTGTATGCTATCCCACTCTATACCACTCTGCTATACGCCACTCAACTGTATGTCACTCTACTACATGCTATTTCTTTGTACATCACTCCACTGTAAGCCTCGCCGATGTACGCCACTCTATTATAACCCACTTAACTTTTTGCCACTCCACTCTATGCCACTCGAGTGTACCTCATTCCATTCCACTCCACTCCACTCTCTCACGCTATACTGTATGACAGTATACTTTACAATACTCTCCTCCACAGTTTTGTATCGCACCATTTAATGACACTCCACTTGACAACAGTAAACTGTGCTATTATAAGCAAAATTTTATTAAAATTTAAAAAACCTTTGAAATACCATTAAAAAAAATAAGGTTAAGGATAAGCTATAGTTAGGAAAACGTCATTTCTTCTTTGCATACAAACCAAATATAAACTACACACATTAGAAATTCAAGAGTTATAGTTATAACTTTAATTTATAATTTGCACATCACTTTCGAGTTACTATAAGTCATAGTTATAACTCACATTTATATTTACTCACCACCTTCAAATTACTAGAAGTCATGCACCTACCTACACAGTATTGTCACTTCACTCACCACATTGAATGGACTATAACTCACCACTCTCACAGAGATTGTGCATGAAAGTAAAACCCTACATAGATAGTATGTGACGATAACGTTCAAGTCACCCTACAAATAGTGTGTGAAGATAATGATGCTGAAGTCCTCACAGAGATAGTGCGACCATAGACATGCTCATGAATCTGCATAACTTGTTATTATGGAGGTATTCCAGTCACCACCAACATAGTGCCAAGAGATTATCAAGGTTAAGACCATATAGAGGTAGTGTGTACAGATAATGAACACGATGCATTGATGTTTGGGTGGATGCCACGGTGGGACAGGGGGCTGCTAGGGGCCCCCAACAATACTTTCTGACAGCCTTTCAATGTTAGAAAGGCCGACATGGAAAGGTTGTCAGAAATGGACATCCTAATCCTGACAGTGGTGCCTGAGCAGGCAATGCCGCTATTTGGGGATTATCTGTCCGGCCAATGCCCCCAAGAGATCTCCGATCCTGTCGGAGGCGTCAGTCTTTCCCCCAGGATGCATCGGTCGTAATGCGGAGGTCGGACCACTGAGTCAGATTGTTGGACGGACTGCCACTGACAGGCTGTTGGTGGTAATCCGCCCTACATCGTAATGGGCCCCACAGTGTGTGGAGATTATCATGGTGAAATCCATACAGTGATAGCCATGATACTTTCCCAGGTGATAGTAGGCTCTACAAATGTGTATAAATAACACAATTTAGTGTGAAAAGATGATATTCAAGTCCTCACAGAGATAGTGTGTGATTATAGTGATGATCAAGTAACCACAGAGATATTGTGTAGTTATTAGGATGTTCACTACAGTTATTGGAGTGTTCACTACAGGAATAGTGGGTGGTTACTGGGATGTTCAAGTTATCACAGCAATAGTATGTGGTTATTGGGATGTTAAAGATCTCAGAGAGATAGTGTGTCAAGGTAAGCATGTTCAAGTTCTCACAAAATAGGGTATAGAGATAATGCTCAAGTCTTCACACAGATAGCTGTAAAATCTGCTGGTTCGTTTTTGTGCATACTATCAGTCGAAGCTCTCAAATACCAGTCTGCAAAAATAGACCCTCAGATTAAGCTATTAAATACCATGGCAGTCTTCATTTCGAGAATGATGCAAAGATTTCAAATTCAAACAAACTCTTATTCAAAGCTCAAAAAACAGCAGGAATTACATGACCGACCTTCTCCTGCACCTGCTCTCTGATTTTGGATAAACTGAAATCATTCCCTTTTGGTCCTAGACGATATTCTCTATGACATTAAGAAGGCTTTGCAGCCTGAAAGCCTGGCAAGCACTCTCAAATTAGATACTACCCATGTCTCTTAAACCTCAAAGGGTCTCCTACAGGCCGCACTTCCTCCAGCACATGAGGTCAAAAAGTTCATGCCCAGGGGCAGTCAAAGTTAGGCACACCAGGCATTATACACCCTCACAAGCTCCATAGCTCCGTCACAGAGCACCTTGTCAGCACCAGCAAACCACATCCTCATAGACAATCTCACCCCTGGATACAGTAGCGCAACCAAGGATGTGTACCATGGTATACTAACTGCCCCAGACATACCAGCAGAGGGCCCACGGAGGAAAAAAAATCAACGCAAGACACAAAAGCATAAGGCTAACTTTGCCACACAGAAAAATATCTACTCTTTTTTCAATAATTCAAATTGCAATCCAAACCTGTTCAACAAAAATACCTTAGTGAAACAGGCAAACAAAACAGCCGACCAAACAACAACCCAAGCTGGCAACCCCCTTCATCGCAAAGTCTTTGCTGGATGAAATTATTGAAGATGAAGTGCAAAAAGGATCCTCCAGGATAGGCACCACACTGGAACCACAAGCAGATGGACCCCTCCTAGGAGGCCAGTACCAAGAAAGTAATCTCCTGCCCTGCGACCAAAAATAAATGACCAGAATTGCCATGCCATGATTCAAGAAATGGAAAGCTATGCCCAGACACAGAAGAGGTCTGCAGCCAACAGAAATAATCCTCTCTAGGGATTTCAATATGAATATACTCGGGTCCCAGCAAGATGAAGAGTTATTAACAACCCTGAATGCGTTCTGATTAGTTCCAGAACAAAATCAAAACTCCGCATTCAAGCACGACAAAATGGGCAAGGTCCTCAAAAAGGAATTAGAGTATCTTAACTTATAAGCAATCAATGGCCGTTTTCACACCCTAAGCCCACCTTCTCTCACATATCACAACTATAAAACCCACTCTCTAAAATACTTCACTGTGTTCCCTGCTCCACTTATGTATTTTGTCTCTAGCTTTTCAATACAACCAATAGGTGAAAGTGACCATCTACCGCAAGAATTATGTCTTGCCTAAATCTCATAAACCATACATTAGAAGGTGTAACACAAGCTAGCCCTCATACAATAAACCACAACAGATTGAAATGGTCATCTTGCACAATCCACGATCTTTCTAAATTAGCAAAAGTTAGATTCTACTCCCTCCTGTTGGAGACCAGTGCTCCTCATCCTGCCTGGGAGCAATTTTTCAATCAATTTGTCACCAACCACTTAGCCTCATGAAGAAGCAATAGCAACCATCACAGAACGGTTAAGTTGAAAGCTAGTGGAAAAACAAAAGAACTCAAGCATTGTGTAAGTCGAGCCCTTAAAGCTTATCATAAAGCTTTAAAAGACAACCTTTTGAAAGACAAAGTCTGACTACAGAAAACATAGTTGGGACCAAAAAAGGGAGGCTAACAACAATCGAAGCATCAAACTGCTGCACAACCTTAATACCAACTAACACTAGACCATTTGAAAAATCGTGACCAACCTAAATGACCTGTCTAAAACATGAACAGTAGTCCACATCCAAGAAGCAAGCTGGTATGATTACCTCTCAAACACTTTGACTAACCTGGGAATGCACTGCATGTAGATAAGACTGTAATACACAAAGCAACAGTCTCACCAGAGTTGGGTTTCAAAACTCCATCAGAGCAACACAGTCCTCTAACCCCCTTCACTTTCGGGCAGCAACAATCGAGTGCCACATTTTGAGAAACCACGAGACTGAGCCCCAGGTCCAAATGGCATTCCAACAGCCATCTTTAAGGAGGCCAAATCGTTCTGGGCAAGCAATCTGGAGCCAGTATACGAGAGCATAATCACTCTAAGCTCCATCCCCTCCTCATGGAAAGGTTCTACCAGTTCTATGGTCAATAAAGGTGGCAATGTCTGCGATGCCTCCAACTAACGACGCATAGCTCTACTTTGCCGCTGGTCTCTTTGAGGAGTAGTCATCCTGGGATAAAGAAAGACGTTTGATTCCATTTACTCAAACTGGGTTTGCCAAACGACTGGGCACAACATAAAAAATGATAGCTCTAGCCTTGCTGTTCAACAAACACAGGAAAACCAACCAGTCTACCTGTGCTTTATAGACTATAAAGCAGCATTGGCTAGGGTGGATGGAGGCAAGCTTTGGAGCAAACTTGCCAGTTGGAAAATACCTTACCCACTGCTGCTAGCCTTGATTCTACTCCACACCGACACCTGGATCAGAATAAAGTTAAGCAACTGTGCCCATCTATCAAGAAAGATCTGGACCCACCATGGATTAAGACATGGGTGTGGACTAGCCCCCACACTCTTTTTAACTTTTTCGTGGTTGACCCCCGCCCCCCTCCCCCACTAGCCTCGCCCAGGTAAACTCACAAACCCCAAAGTTGTGCAACATCTTGCTGCCCTGCCTAGTGTATGCGGATAACTTAGTCTTCCTTAGCCACACAAAGGTTGGTCTTCAGAGGCCTATGAACCCCACAGCCTCATACTCTAGCACAAATACTGTGGAAATCAACCTAAAGAAGTCTGTTATTGTGATACGGGGAAACCATCATTGAGCCTCTGCCAATAATATCTGGAAAAAGATTACGTTGAGGTGGTATCAGAATACAAATATCCTGGCATGCTACTTGATAGACAAGACTCCTTTAAGCAATATCTGGAGCTCATGCACCTCAAAGCCAATACTCTCACCGCAGTTTTCAAACACCTAAAATTGGCAATTGCAACATCATCATCATTCACACATCTTCTGAAAATAATACAAACCAAATGAGTTTCAATCATAGCCTATGGCAGTGAAGCCCTAAGAGGTAGAGATGCCACTCTATTTGACAAAATCATCACAATCTCTTTCAAGTCTGTTTTTTCGATACTGCGTCACTCGTCTCCAGTCCAGTTGCGAGTAGAATTTGGTCTAACCAAACAATCCTTAGTGAGACAAGGAACATTCATCAAATTCTGCTACAAATTAAAGAATGCAAACAATGGAACCTTGAATCTCTGGCAAGAAATTTTCAGCAGAAACCACTCTTTAGCGAGATCCTATCTTTCTTGCTCACTAACCATTCTCAGGCTAATTGAAGTTTCAAGGACCAACTACTCCCTAGCCAAGGCCACTGTAAAGAAAATATTCAAGAGAAATTCGCTGCAGCCAAACAAAGAAGTGTTCGCATTACCTGGTTTACAATAGCATCCTATGATAAATTAGCAGCTCAACCGTATCTGGGAACATGCATCAAAGCATTGACCAAAACATATTTTCTGAAATACCATCTGGGCTGCCTACCATCACTTGTATACTTACCGACCTGAAAATGCACCACCAGAATAAAGGCGTGCCGACTTTGTGGAAAATCCCCTGAAACTATGGTTCACCAAATCTGTATATGCAAAGCAAATTTGGAGGATCAAAAACTATTTTCAGACCAGCTTTTCACCAGAGGGGTTACGCTGCTACAGGCAAGCCATCCAAGCTTGCTTTAACCCCGCAGATATTCAGCTAAATTGCAGACTTGACAAAATACTGACAAGGCTAGATCAGAAAATGAATCAACATATTGATCGGATTATGTCTGAATAAGTTTCAGGTATTTTGATTTTGTTTACTGCACTATTTTATATTTTCCCAGTCACACTATTCTGAATAAAACTCAAACATAGGTCAGTCGGTAGTAGGTGGGAGCACATGAATTCTGGACTTGCATTACGACACCATTTGCACAATATCCTGATCGCACTGCCACTTTATTGAAATTTCCATCATAGTCCAAACGTGAATTTGTTTACAGTCCATATTAGAAAGACTCACACTGAGGTTGCTCCGCTTCAATACAGTCAAGACAACAGCACACCATGCACTTTAAACAGATCAAAATGGTCAAAGGATGCAGTCTTTCCGCAGGCTACTTGTCCACCTGACCAGAAATTAGCCATGGGTCTTCAAGCGGTGAAATGATTGCACTGTATCGTATCCATAGAATGTTTTATATACTTATGCTACTTATACAAAGTATTGCACTTTCAAATTCCTTCATTTTGCACTGTTACACCTTGTTCTGCTCTCATATATTAAACGTTTCAGAATAATACTTAGGCATGGTTTTTAAGTTGTGAAATTATTGAACCAACCTGTAACAATTACAATAACTTGGAACCAAGTACCACATGGTAGCTTTTCGCTCGCTCAGGGTAGCGCAGCAGAGCAGTCCAAGACCTACTCAAGGAAGGTGGTGTAGACTAGTACTCTTCATTTGCTAGCATGTAATAACAGCACTCGTACAATTTATTTTTCAGTCAGTGCCTTTTCTTTAATAAGGAAAAGGACGTATATTACACACACTACAAAATACTACGCATTAAATTACAAACACATACATAAGCTGGATGGAAAGACTTTTGGTGACATCCTCATTTCATGTTACACCCCTAATGAGACCTGAACCCCATCACCACAATACCCCAAACTATACCAGATGCAATATCACAAGGGGATGTTCTTTTAAATAAGGCAGACCTACTGGCTTTGTCAGGGTGTCTCTACATTAATTAATTAAACCATGTCATGATTTCCCCATTACATTAAAAGTAACAAGGACAATAAAGACATTCAAATGTAGTCATCAGCATTGCAGCATTCATAAACAATATTCTCAACAAAGTATTTATAAACAAAACAACCACACTGATGTCAGAATCTTTCTTTTTTACTCCTCAGGCCACATAATGCAACTATAGGGACCATACACAGTTTATTTTGTCGGCCATCGGAGGAGTATGTCATCAATGGAGACAAAGAAGTCTCTGCCACTGGCATACTGAAGGTCCACCCGACTCTAAATGAGGCAGACGGACGTGCAGTTTGGCAGAGAGGGTCCTTTGTCTACATTGAGACAGAGTACCCTCTTCACCAAACTCTAAATCAGCCCCTAAGATTTGGAGAGACAGAGCACGGGCAGTAGGAGGGAAGCAGAGACAAAGATAAAGAGAGACAGAGACACAAACATAGCGAGAGGCCGAGAGGCAGCTAGAGATGGAGAGATGAAAAGAGATAGAGTGGTAAAAATAAATACAGATAACCATGAACAGAGACAGTCAGACTGAATGAATGGTAGATACAGTGAGTCCAGGGGGTGCCTACCTCGCTTTTTCTTTCCCTGGCATCCTGTCTTTTTTTTGTTTTAATCCCTCTGTCTCTGCCATTCCTTGTGTTTCTATCTTCTCCTCCTTTCTCTGTCTTTCTTTCTTTTTCTTTTTCCATTTCCATAACTATCTCCCATTACATCTCCCTGTGGTTATCATTCTGTATTTGCCTGTCTTTCTCAGGCTTTCCCTCACTGTTTCTCATCCTCCATGTTGCCCCTTTGCAAGTATTTTTCTATCTTTTTCTCGCACTATCTCTCCATGTCATTATCGCGGTCTGTCTTTTTCCATCTTTCTCTCAGCATCTCTTGCTGTATTTCTTGATCTTTCTGTTCATATCCATATCTCTTTATTTTTCTGGACTTTCCATGCCTTCATGTATCTGTCTTTGTTTTTACTCCCTGTCTCTGGCTATCTATCCTTGTCTTTCTGCCCCTCTTCCTAGCATTTTCAGTCTGTCTTTCCATGTTGGCCCAAGTCTTTCTCTGTCTCTTCTGCATCTCTCTCATCTCTCCTTTTATCTTTTTCTGTCTTCCCTGTCTTTTTATACTGGTCACTCTCACACTCCCCCTGACTTTTCTCTCTACCTCTTGCTGTCTCTCTCCCCACCCCACCCATCTTTCTCCTTCTCTGACTTTATATGTCTCTCCCTTTGTCTTCTTTCTCTACCTCCATGCCTGTTTCTTTCTTGTGCTCCCCGTCTCTCCCTTTCCTAGGCCGTTCTTATTATAATGGACAAATTACAAATATTTTTTGCAGCCTATTTTTAATGAAATGCTTCACCTGTGAACATCATTAATAGGCTTTGCCTTTTAAATAATGGCTGTTGTCAAGTGCAGTTCGTATCTGCAGGAGATTTTGTTGTTGTAATACTGCCTTCTGTCCTTGCATGGCCGCGGAATGTAGAGATGTAGACATGTCACTCTCTTACATTTCAAATATGCTTTCCTGCATTCATAAATGTTGTATGCAAATTATCCTCTTACCTCCTGTACCACACTATTTCTACTTCCTCGCATATTCCACATACTAAACCTCTAATTCCCCCTTTTCTCCTGCTTCCTCCTCAGCTCGTTCCATTTTCTCCGTCTTCCTTCATTTGATAGGCTCCCTATGTTTTACATCCTCATATTAAACTCTCCAAGCCTTCAATTCTCTTTTTTAAGACCCTTCCTTCTCCCCTTTGACCCTTAAACGTCCCAGTCTCGGGCCCTTCCCTGCACCTGTCCATTTGTAGTGCACATTACCTTCAGTGTGAGCACCTTATAGGCTACAAAATATATCGATGTTCAGCTTCTGAATGAATCTGAGAGACATTTGTCTCTTTTACTAAGTGCAAACAACCGGGGCAGCTGTAGACATGGACAGAAGGAATGCTTTGTGAATGTACATGTACGAGACGAACACAGGCACATTTAAATATACTATGCGCCTTAAACTTACAGATGTTGCTTTATTGCTTTTAATGTAAATCGCTCCGAGCAGGAGGTTACAATCCTTCAGCCTCTTTTTGGAGGCCTTAGCCCCATCCGTGCTGCAGTCAGGGTCTCAGATCAGTGACACCTGATTCTCCTGGCTTCTCAAAGGTGTTTCTATGCACAGGGCCCATCCCCCAGTCTACAGCCTAAACTGACTTCAGGAGATTCCGGCGCAATGGCCTCTTGACTTGCTAATTGCCCTTTTCTTATGCGCAGGTGTGTGTTTGCATGGGGGTCGCTGCCCATCCCGAAGTCAAGCCTTGAACTTCCTCTCAAGGCAGAGAATATTAGCATCTTCAATGGTGGACTAAGGGAAGGGCTTTGTGCACAGGGTGAATCGCAAAAAAACGGCTAACTTGCTTTAACTACCTTTCAAATGCAGTGTGAAGAAATATTCCCTCTTTAAACAGGAAAATCTAAGTTCCATAGTGATATGCGTTCACGTTTATATTAACAAGAACTATGATAAATGCAAGGGTTTATATACAGACCGTTCTGAAATTGGTAATTAGTTTAACAGGAGACTCACATTTTAAAAACATACTTTACATATCTCATCTCATTTTCAAGATACACGACTTCAGTGTGAAGGTTCCTCCTATTTAAAGGCTTGTGATAAATAAAAAATGTTTCTTAAAGGAAACAGGGGGCCCAGAGGCTCTAGGTGTGAACACAGGTTAAGCCCAACATTGAACACAGTTTCGAAACAGAAATGGGATGTGCAGAATAACGTAAGAGCAAAATTTATTGGAAGCACATTTATGTTTTCTATAGAGTACAATATATTTATTTTGAGCACACTTTTTTACTCTGGGAGGTAAAAGTAATATTTTGAACAGAATTTGATGAACTTTTCTTAAGCAAAGGTGCATTGTCTAGAAGCACTGTAACGTGTCCCATAGGCAAAATTGCACGTAAATATTACGAGTTTTCCTTAATTTTAAATGTCTGTTTTTTGTTTTCGTCATACTTTGTTAAACTCTTAACAATCTTTTCCTCCACTGCAATGTTTCTGCAGTGGCCCTGAGTGCAAGCTCTTTCCATTGGGGTCATTAATTCAGCCAGCACTCCTGCCTAATACTGCACAGGTGGATGACCTCCTTTCTGGACATGAAAAGTGTTACAGGAGACTCTTCGACATCAATTGTATTAGTAAAGCAAAATATAAATCAAATCCTGGCTGTTACATGAAAACCTGTTTACCCAGCTAATATATTATTTCAGAGCAAGTACAGAACAACGAATGTTTGCAACCAACATTCTATTTTACTTCCTCAACAAAATAAAGCTTGTTGACTGAAATGGGTTGCAAAAGTCGTGAAATATGGGTAAATGTATTTTCAGATTATGGTTAAGAACAGAGAGAAAAGAAAATAGGCCCTGAGATGCATATTCCTCTTTCACTGAGCTCCTTTTCACTGTACATCTGCCGTCTAGGCATAGGGAAAACCTTGTTTAATTGGAAACTGTAAAGCTATGCCTCTTTTTGCATGATCATCCCCCGAAGTTTTGGACTGATGCTGCTGGTTTTTCTACTCAGAGTGCAGTCATTCCTGCTAACCATACCTCAGCGCCAGTGTTCTAACATGGTATAAAATTAATGTTCAATTGGCCATCCCTAATTGGTATAACCTAACTTACTTATAGGTACGTGGTATATGGTACCATGGGGACCCAGGGCATGTAACTTAGAGAGCCCACCAGGACGGCAGCACTGATTGTGTCACTCTGAGTGTCACATGGTACACAATGGCTCCCAGCCTGTCACCGCAGCCTAGAAGGGCAGTTTTAAAACTGCTTGTTCGACTTTGCCATTTAAACCAATGGCAAAGGCCCCAGTTACCTTAATATATAAACATCCTCTTAAGGAAGGTCTACAGATCACTAAGTCAGGGAGCAGTATATTAATAAGTTGGCCATGTACTTTTAAATGTTCTAACAGTAAAACTTCCAAATTGTCTTTTTACTGTGGAAAGGATAGTAGCCCCATTGGTTACTACAGAGTTACAGGCTGACATCTCAGCCCTGATAACTTCTGAATGGGAATACTAAAATGGGAACTTCAAGGTACCAAATTGGCTGTGGCATTAAACCAGACTAAATGCTCAAGTCAGATTTAATGTCACTTTTAAGGAAAAACAACTTTTAGAAAGTTGCCACTCTATTGTCCAGTTTATTCGGTGGCCATTCCAGTTTCTGGCCACCAGAAGGACTTCTGCCTACACCACCCTACTCTATTCCACTCATGCCACTCTACTCTACGCCACTCTCCCCCACTCTATACCACTCGACTCTACTCCATTCTATGGCACTCCTCTCTATGCCACACCACTCTGACACATCACTCCACAATACACTACTCTACTCCAGGACACTCCATGATTCTCCACTTTACTCCACAACACTCGAAGACACTCCACTCTATGACACTCCAACACCCTACTCCACTTCACTCCTCCACACTCTACTCCATCCGAACTCCACTCTACGCCTTTCTCTTCACTCTGACACTCCACTCCACGACAGTCCACTCTACCACTCCACTTCACCACACTCTGACAGTCTTCAACACTCTTCTCTATGACACTCTAGGCCACTCTATGCCACCACGCTCTGCAACACTCGATGCCATTTCACCCTAGGCCACTCTACGACCATAAATTCTACCACATGCCAGTCTACCACACTCTATGCCACTACTTTCTACTAAACTGCACTCTACCACACTTGATGCCACTCTACGACACTATGCCACTCCATTCTACTACACTCCACGCCACTATACTCCAGTCTGACATTCCATGCTATACTACTCCACTATGACACTTTATTCTACAATATGCCACTGTACGTACGCCACTCCACTGTACGCCACTCCACTCTGACACACTACTCTAATGTACACCAATCCACTCTGACCCTTCACCCCACGCCAGTCTTGTCTACACCACTACCTTTTATCCATGCTGAACAGCAGCCACGCTGCTGTACAACATGACAAGAGCACATTTGCCAAGCCAATAGCTCTTGCATAGGCGAGACATATTGTCTTTACCAATGCTTGTTATGATTGTTCTTCTCCCACCCTTGGGAATGTCAACTAACTGTTTTAATATGGAAAGCTTAAGGAACAGTTTAAATTAAGCATTTTAAGTGTTTTAAAAGTACTTACATAATATGGTGATATTTAAATATATCTTCTACGAAGTTCACTGTTATTATAAGAGCATGCACTTTCTGTTAAAAATGAAGTTCTGCATGCTGTGGGTATAACATTTCTACAGTTCACTGCCTGCAATAATATAATGCTAGTCTCTCACTCATCTAGCCATCATCAAAAACAACATATTCCATTGTGCCTATTAATATGTAAACAAAGGCAATAAAATATAAAGACTCTGTATTGCTGCTACAAGCATTAAAATGTAACAATAGGCATTCTTTAAATGCAGATAAGGATCAAATGGCAATAGTGAAGTATTCTGGGAGTCTGAAACTGACTCAAATTGCTTTTAGCACTGTTTATAGACCCAAAAAGTCTAAAGTCAATAGCTTAATATCAAAATATTTGGATAAACACATGTTATGGAGCTTTTCCTTTGAAATGTCTGTCCTTTCTGCTGCTACTGGGCGTTTCTGGTTAGCAAAGTGTGTTTAAATGCAAAGTGTGTTTAAGACTGCAGTACCGCCTCCTGTCTACAGGGGCAGAGCTGAGCAGAAATATAAACACACTTGATGAAACACAGGTCTCCACAAGGTAATTTTTTCAAAAGTTGTAAAAATTAGCACAGATGTTCCTGAAGTCATTTTTTATCATTTGGTGGTCGTCCTATTTCCCGGCTTCCTATGTTCTCTAAAATCCTTGAGAGGCATGTTAACCTCCATCTTTCGTCACATATTGAATCCTCTGGATTTCTTCATCACTCTCAATCGGGTTTCCGCTCTCACTTTTCAACCGAGACCACGTTATTAGGAGTAATTGAGAACCTACGCCTGTTACTCGACCGAGGAGAAACGGCGGCGCTTATCCTTTTGGATTTAAGCGCCGCGTTTGATACCGTGTTGCACCCCATTCTATTGAAGGCACTTAGGTCAGCAGGGGTAGTTGGTTGAGCCTGGTCTTGGTTGGCTTCTTTTTTGCAACACCGTTCCTTTCAAATCTTTTCGTCCACTGCTTCCTCATCCATTCGCCCATCTGCATATGGAGTTCCCCAGGGGTCCTCACTCAGCCCTCTGTTATTTAACATCTACGTACGTCCTTTGGCTGATATTGTGGAGGTCTCTGGCTTAGTTCTTTACTCATATGCAGATGATACCCAGATCATTTTTTCACTCTCAGCTGAAGCGGAAAGCTCTCCCTCCTCGCTTCAGCATGGTCTGGGTAAGGGGGCTGAGTGGATGCAGACTAATCTGCTAAAACTGAATGGTGAAAAAACCGAGGTCTTAATCTTCGGTAAGAACTCTCACCTTTGGGGTCCCAGACATTGGCCTCCAATAATGGGCTCTCTTCCCCAGCCTGTGAAGCAGGTGCGGAACCTTGGTTTTATAATGGACGATTCACTCTCTATGCGGCAACAAGTGGTGAGTGTCGCAGCCACTTGTTTCACCACATTGAGATGGCTACGCAAGATTCTTTGGATGCACCCTGACTACACCAAGCGTACGGTTGTCCAGGCGTTAATAACATCACGCCTGGACTATGGAAATGTGCTGTACTTAGGGGGTTGCCAGGAGACTTTGCGGAAACTTCAGCTGGTTCAAAATTCTGCAGCTCGTCTCCTGTGTAAAATCCCCCGTAGGACTAGTTTCTCCCCTTTTCTTCATGATCTACACTGGCTTCGTATAGACAAGCGCATCAAACACAAGACGCTGTGCACAATGTTCAAGATTAAACATCAGACTGCTCCTGCATACTTGCAATCTCTTGTCCATCCTTATGTCCCTGTCCGCTCTCTTAGATCTGCATCACAGGGCAATTTTCATGTTCCTCGTTTTAGGCTGTCTAGAATGGGAGGTCGTTCTTTCTCATGTCTCGCTCCTAGACTGTGGAACTCACTTCCTCTGTCTTTGAAGCTGGAACCTCATTACTTGAACTTTCGTAAGAATTTGAAAACCTGGTTATTTTCCCGCAAATAAACTTCAGCCACAGTGATCCCTTTATTACCTGGTCATCGGCGGCGCCGGGAGACCCCATTGTGGGTAGCTGCGCGCCTAAGAAATAAATTAATAATAATAATTGCCTTGTGGGGATCTGAGTTCAAGTCCCCACAGCGTGAGTGTGTTATCACACCCAAGTCCCCACAAGGATAGTCTCTCTCTCTCTCTCTCTCTCACTCTCACTCTATACCCAACAAAAGTAAAGAGATGGTCTCTATTTTATCAAAATCGGTCCGTATTTTACCCAAACAAATCTAAACAAACGCAATACATGTATGAAATGGCATTATGCCGCTCACTGATTCAATTCGAGCTTTGTTTTCAGTGTTTGGTCCTTCTAGCGTCTGAAAAGGGAATATCCCACACATAATCCCATCACATTTTATTTGAGTTATACAGCGCAGGCTGGGTTATAGCGCTTTCTTACATGACTTTCAGCCATGCCAAATAGCAGCTGTGCTGCTATTCAACATGGCTAAAAGACATTGACAATGCCAATAGCTCTCGGATTGGTGAGACCTATTGGCTTTGCCAATGCTTGTTTTCTAATGAGGGTAAGATGCCAGGATCTCAGTGAGCAGAACTGGTTTACATGTGATGTGCTGGTAAGGATACATTTTAAAAAACACACTATCTTCCCAGTGCTTCTGGCTCGCTTGCAGTATCAACAGTGGACACCAGTCAGCAGCAGAATGCCACACGTGATGTTAAGAACCAAATAATTAGTACTGAGTCGCATCATTGCCGACATAAATGGCAAGTGTATAGCAGTGTATCTTTCTACAATGTGGCTTGCCCTTGTACTGTATGCATCTTTTTAGCGTCTGGAAACAGACAGCTGAAGCTGTCTGTAACCAGATGCTAAAAAGAGTAACAATGATTACAGGAACATTCAATCAATCAATCAATCAATTAGGGTTTGTAAAGGGCGGCTCCTCACCCGTGAGGGTCTCAAGGCGCTGGGGGGAGGGCCGCTGGACCGTCTGAGCGCGGGGGTTCAGTCGACGAGCCAGGTCTTGATCCTTCCTGAATTGGGTCAGCAACGGGGATTGTCTGAGGTGCAGACACAGGGTGTTCCAGGTCTTGGCGGCAAGGTAGGAGAAGAATCTTCCTCTGGTTCTAGTCTTGTGGATCCGAGGGACGGTGGCCAGGGCCAGCAGGGCAGAGCATAGGTGTCTGTGGTTACGTTGAATGAGAGGCGGTGGTTCAGGTATGCTGGTCCTGCTTCGTGTAGGGCTTTGTAGGTGTGTGAGAGGGGCTTGAAAGGGATTCTTTTGTTGACTGGAAGCCAGTGGATTTCTCAAAGATGTTTGGTGATATGGCTGCTGTGGGGGGTGTCGAGGACCAGCCGGCATTTTTAACATTCTGTCGTTTCCGGAGGAGTTTCTGGGTGATGCTGGCATAGTGTGTTGCCGTAGTCGAGTCTGCTGCCGATGAGGGTGACCGTTTTTCTGGATTCGATGGCGATCTATCTGAATGTCTTTTGAAGCAGGCATAGCAGGTCGAAGCCAGATGAGGAAAAGTTGTTTATCTGATGGTTCATTGTGAGAGAGGAGTCTAGTATGATGCCGAGGTTTGGTACGGTGTCCGTGGGGGTGGGTGGGGTTGCCAATACAGAGGGCCACCAGGAGTCGTCCCATGCTGAGGGGGTGGGTCCCAGGATGAGGACTTCAGTCTTGTCCGAGCTGAGTTTGAAGCAACTGTTTTTCATCCAGGTGGCAACTGCCTTAATCCCGCTGTGGAAGTTGCTTCTGGCAGTTGTGGGTTCATTGGTTATAGAGAGGATCAGTTTGGTACTCTCAACCTAGGGGACGATGTTGAGTCCGTAGTTCCTGATGGCCGCAAGAGGGGCCATGTAGATGTCCTAGAGAGTGGGGCTCAGGGAGGAGCCCTGGGGTACTCTGCAGCTGCTCTCCGTGGGTTCAGAGAGGGACGGAGGTAGTCTGGACTCTCTGTATTTCGACCGGTAGGAAGGAGTGGATCCAATCCAGGGCCTTGTCTGGGATACCGGCTTCATGGAGTCTTGTGATGAGGGTGCATTGGGAGATGGTGTCGAAGGCGCCCGAGAGGTCTAGAAGGATGAGAGCTGCAGTTTTGCCCTGGTCGAGGAGGGAGTAGATTCGTCAGTGGCGGCGAGAAGTGCGGTCTCGGTGCTGTGGTTGCTTCTGAAACTGGTTTGGGAGATGTCCAGGACGTGGTTTGCTTCGATGAACTCAGTTGGGCGTTGATGGCCTTCTCAATGACTTTGGCTGGGAAGGAGGTCAGGGAGATGCGTCTGAAGTTCTTGAGGTCTGTTGGGTCGGTGGATGGTTTCTTTAGCAGAGGATTGATCGTGGCTTGTTTCCAGTCGTTGGGGAAGTCCCCGGTCTCGGTGTAGCAGTTGATGGTGCAGCGTAGTTCGGGGGCAATGGCGGTGGCTCCTCTGTGGGAGATGTGGTGTGGACATGGGTCCAAGGAGCTCCGGAGTGGATGCTCTTCATGGTCTTGAGTATTGTCTATGGTGAGCGGGGTCCAGTTGAGCAGGATCTGTTTGGGTGCGGCGTGGTTGGGTGTGGTGGTGTCGGGCTTTGTGGAAGGGTCTTGGGTGTCGAAGCTGTCGTAGATCTGCCTGATCTTGTGGTGGAAGAACGTGCTGAGTTTGTCGCAGAGGTCTTGGGAGGGTGGGACGTCCGTGGTCTAACTGTTGGGCCTGGCAAACTCCTTGATGATGGTGAAGAGTTCTTTACTGTTGTGTGCATTGGTGTTTATTCTGTCCTAGAGGGCCGTTTGCTTAGTGGTTTTGAGGAGGAGGTGGTGGGCGGTGATTGCAGCTTTGAAGGTTTTGTGGGTTTTCGGGGTTTCGTTGTTCCTCCATTTCTTCTCTAGTAGTCTGCAGGTGCTTCTGGACTCGTGGAGGGTGGAAGTGAACCAGCTAGCTTTCTTGGAGTGTTGCTTGAGGGGAGACAGGGTGTCGGAGCAGTTGGAGATCCATCGGTGGAGATTGCGTGCTGCGGTATTGGCGTTGATGTTTGTCGGCTATGTGTAGTGCTGAGGGAGGCGGTGAGCTGTTCTTCGGTGACCTTGGTCCACCTGCGGCCTGGGGGTGGGGCGTTGATTTATGGTGGGTTTGGTGAAGGCGAAGTGCATGCAGTGGTGGTCAGTCCAAAGGAGTTCGGTGGTGTGGCTGTAGGTGACTTTTCCGCTGGCTGAGAGGACGGAGCAGAGCGTGTGTCCTGCTGCGTGGGTTGGAGAGGTGACTATCTGCTTGAGTCGTACGTTGGCGAGGTTCTCAAGAAGGGATGCTGTGTTCTGGTCGTTGTGGTTGTCCAGGAGAAAGTTGAGGGCGCTGAGTAGGATGCAATCTGTGGATGAGAGAGCCTGGGGGCGATGAAGTCGATGCTGGCTTTAGTGAAGGGCGGGCGGAGTACTGGTGGTCTGTAGACAAGGGTGCTGTGAAGGATGGTGTTTGGGTTGGTCTGGATCTGGAAGTGGAGGTGTTCCATTGTTTTCGTTGGGTCGTCCGTTGTAGGAAGCTGGGTTTCTGTTGCACTTTTTGCCAGATTTCTGATGCACTTTGACTTGATGTGCCCTGGGTCCTCGCCAATCAGGTTCCCAGGGCCTGTGTTCTTTCCCAAAAACTGTACCTTTGTACCCCCAATTGACACCTCTCAGGCCACATGTAAGTCCCTTGTAAAAGGTACCATGGGTACCAATGGCACTGTGACCAGAGAAGGTCTCGAAGGGCTGCAGCAATATTGTGCCACCCTCAAATGTCCTGTACCTTAACACACACACTGCCATTGTAGGCTGCGAGTTTTGGTGCAGAGAAAAGTGAAGAGGCGACATGGCACACATTCCTGTGTGCCATGCCTGTAACCCACTGCCTATGGTGTAGGTAAAACACCCATTTAGCTTGGTGCACTATACCACTGGTGAGAGTACAGTTGCATGAGCACTGTATCCCTACAGAGTCTAAGTCCATTCATAGACATTGTAAGTGCAGTAAAGCCATAAAGAGTATATGGTCTGGGAGTTTGTCATAACAAACTCCACAGCACCATAATGACGTTATTGTTTTTTGGGAAGTTTGGTAGCAAACTTCTCAGAAAAATAAATCCACAATGATGCCAGTGTGGGATTTATTTTATAATGCCCTCAGAGGGCATCTTAGAGATGCCCCCTGAAAAACCACCAGTTTCTGGACCCCTGGGGTGGGAGCCTAAGCTCCCTGAGCCCAGAAACAAAGCCTTTCCTTTAGAGGAGGTGTTCACACCTCCCTCAGGTCAGGAAGAGCCATCTGTGGCAGGGGAGCGTCAAAGGCCTTGCCCCCTTTCTAACCTGACCCCCAACCTCTCCTGCTATCAGGAGCTGGTCCCCTTCCTGTCTCCCCTCCTTTTCGGTGGGAAGAAAGGTGGCACAACTTAGAGCAACCCAGAAGGTGTGCCCACCTCTGCCAACACCATCCCTCAGGTGGAGGAGGTGAGGCCCACTCTTCAGTGCCCGCGATCTTGCTGATGGCAGGCACTCTCCAATCAGGATTAGGGAATTGTGCCCACTCCCCCACGTGGGGTGAGCACACCAAGGGTGTAGTCAACCTAAGGTCAGTAGCCCATTGGCTACTAACCTCGAGACCACTAAAATGCCCCATAAATACAGTATTTAGGTGGCATCCCTTAACCAAGTAGGCAGCTTCCCACAACCTACGAAGAAGGAGGACGAAAGAAGACGCCCAGCAGAGGAGACTGCAGAGAAGAACTGACTTGGCCCCAGCCCTTCCAGCCGGTCTGCCGTTTTCAGAGATCCTGTGCCAAAAGTCATCTTGTCCTGCTGCCAGCGACTTCCAGAACCCTTAGGAGAACTGACTACCTTTAACAAATACCAGAGCTCATGTGAACATCAGCTCTGTTCAAAAGAATCACCAAAGAAAGACTCCGAGCCTGCTGAGGACAAAGAAACCCAACACCTGGAACCACCAATGCACTCTACACCTACGGCTTGAGTCAGAGTGGCCCACCGGTCCTAGAGAGGCACTCCAGAGTCCGAGTCCACCGTGGGTTGACCACTCCAGGACTGTCCGACGTCACCTGCAGCGTCTGCACGGAGACCCCCTCTCAGCCATGAGTGGCCTGGTAAGGTGAAATCAGACCTCAAAAGATACCCCAGCATCCGGCCGCCCTGCTCCCTCGAAAAGAGGAACTGAGGTGCACCTACGTCCCGAGCCCTCCAACTTACCTGCCCAGCTTGATGGTTCCTCCTGGGAGACCACCTAGACTGAGCCTGCAGCTAAAAACCAAAACTGGCAATTCCCATTGAAACAAACAGGGCACCTGATGCCAAAACAGCACCCAGCACCCTGCACCCGGCCGCCCCTGTGCCTCTGAGGGTGTTCATTGTGTGCTAATCGATCCCCCTTTGCCCTGAGCCTAACACCAGGAGCTTTGCTACCACATCCAAGTGGCCTGCCTGTGAGTAGCCACCAACCAGAGGCCCACTATCCCCCATTGGATAACATTAAGCCTCTGCACTTTGCACCCGGCCGCCCTAGTGCCACTAAGGGTGTTTCAAGAGTGTGTTCTCGACCCTGAGGGAACCCTGGTTCTAACCCCAGAATACCAACTCCAAAATCTAAGTACTTACTGATAACACTGTTTTCTCCCATAGGACTTAATTGACTGCCTTTCTGTGAAAATTCTTTCAAGTGTGGAGTTGGTTTGTATGAAAAACCGAAGAAACTGCTCATGTGTAAAAACTGAATTACTTACCTTTTGTCTAGGGAATGTCCCAGTGTGAGATCTAGGTATATCACACTGATTATCAAAAGTAACTTAAAACCTATTCCAAGAAGTAACGTACATAGTAATGTACAAAGTAACTGAAAAGTAATTTTGACTGTTGACTTACCTGTAAATCGACCAACTGCATTCTAACCTGCTTTCAACTGTAATTCACTGCATAGAATCTTGCAAAGTATTATTATACCTACCTGTACCAGGCCTGGCTTGGTTCTATAAATAAAATATAACTAACTAATATTTTTATGCAAACAAATTGGTCCGAGTTCAGTCTTCAAGTATGTGACATTTCTTGCCTGAGTGTGTACAATAAATGCTTTACACTACCCTCTGATAAAGCGTTACCGCTCGCCCAGACTACCACAAATAGAGAGTAAGGTATTCTCTACTTTTACCTCTGCCTACCTTTGGGGTTCCACTGGACTCTGTGCACACTATACCTTGCTTTGGTATAGTAAACACAGAGCCAGCTTCCTACATCCGTTAATATTGTTTGTTCTTTTTCTGAGATATGTGAAGTTGTTGGTATTAATGAGCACAAACCTAGCTGAGGAGCAACGTTGTTCCATACATCTAGTGATGGTAGACTATTTGATAGCATCTTGTGTAATAGAGGTGCACATAATTTAGGCCTTTCCTTAAGGTACTTTAGGAACCTGTATTTATTTACTGTTCAGCTTGTGAAAGTCAGTGAGGAGGTCAGATGCACGTAGAAGGAAGCATGGTAACCTGGGCCGGGGAAGGCTAAGCTTGACCCAGTGGGGGCCCGGGGGAAACGCCGGTCAGAGGCGGGAAGCCCTGCCCGACGATATGCAAAGCCCGCTTGAGGGGGGGGCAACCAGGATTGGTCGCCCCAGGGCAAGCTTGAACCCCCCAATAAAGGGGCGAGCTGATAAATCGAGGGGGGGGGGATAAATAGGGGGCAACAGGCCTGTTTAAGCACAACCCCCCCCCCCGCCCTCGCAGTAGAGAGAAGGAATCCCATCCACCCACACCAGAAGAAGCGGGCGTTGCAGCTGCGAGGGTAGAGGTGAGGTGGAAGGAACACAAGAAAGGTAGAAAAGAGAGAATTACTAAAAGGTAGATGGAACACTCACACAGTGTACTTGGGATGCCTCACAGCAGGGGCACTGAGGAAGCCAAGGGCGGCTTACCGCCATAGAAAGAGTAGATGTGATGCTCCCGCAGGACCCTTGGCATGCCTCATGGCAGGGGTACGAAAGGGTCCAGGGCAAGTGGGACGGCACTTGCAGCCCAGGCAGGTCCTGACGGACACCCTCCAAATCTGTAGCAAGTTGAAGCCTTGACCAGTGAATCAGAGGCCCAGACAGGTGGCCCTTCCCTTCCCTGGAAAGTGAGATGGCTGGGTCCACACGGCAACAAAAATTATTGCAAAGACAATGAAATATGTTAGCATGGATATTAAGAGAGGAGTGGATAACCAGGATTTTGCAAATGTATAAATTGTTATGTTCAATAAACTGCTACCTTTTATGGCACCAAAGCACATTGTCAGTGGTGTGATTTGAGGGTCATTATGAACACAGTTTTGAAGCAAGGGAGGGGGGACGACTCGCCACCTGGAAGGGGTTTTGTTAGTGACAGAGCATAAAAAGAAAGTGCTGCCTTTGCCTTGTGTGGGCCTCCTGAAGATTCTACCCTCCAATACAGTACATTGCTCAAAACTACAAATCCAACAACAGTGATAAAAGATTTGCAGCTTTTGTGTTAGGCATGTAATTATAGATTATTCCAGATCCAGAAACGTTATGTATAAATATGGAAACTCATTTACCTTTTGATGATAGTATGCCTCATGACATCTGCTCTTTGTTAATATTATTCATTTTTAGGATTTATTCAGGAGGCAGGGACTACATTCTGACTTTAATGCAGAAGGTAGCAGAGCTAATGAGTTTTCCCTTTACGTTTATAGAGCCTCTTGATTCCATCATTTTCAATTTCTTAGTTTGAAAACCATGTTGATCGCTATTCTAGTCTTCTTGCTTAATCCACTTGACATGCCTACTTCCCCTATGTCAAACAAAAGATGGGCAGCATTTAGTGGAAACCTAGTCTCCGTAGTGCGGTTCCCCCATTGAATAAACCTTGTGGCATGCAGGTATGGCTAAGTGAATAAAAGAAAAGATTACCACAAACCACATCCTACAGTTATAGGTGTGTTAGTAAAATTGTCTTGGGTGTAGTCAGCCAAGGCTGCTTCTCCCAGAATGTATTAGGTTGTTAAACAATAGTTTGGGCCTTAGCGATAAGATGGAAAACCATTAAAACTATACAGAAGCCAGAAAATCTGTAAACCAAACATGCTTAAAGGCTGAACTTTGAAAGCTGCAGGGCTGAAGGTTATGGCAAATAGGAGAAGTCAGAGTTGGAAATAGTGGTGGACGTAGCTGAATTTCCTTTAAGTGGCCCAATGAAAATTAGGTTCATGGTGTATAACCGAGTTTCCTTTTCTTTTTTGTTTTCAGTATGAAGGTTGGTGTTGAAGATGCAACCTCTTCTGTGAATATTACCGTCCAGGTCCACGCATACACTACAGTATCAATGTTAAAGCAGCAGGTAAGCATTTAGTATAGTCGTTTTGATTTAACAATCTGATCACTATCACTGAGGTGCTTAGTGGATAAATGGAAGCAACATTGGACCTCATCAACAAAGAATGTAACTCCATTTCTTTGTTGTAGAAAGCTCTTAAAACTGCTGTTCAGCAAGCCTACCTTAAATGCAGTAGAAGAACAAAAATAAAATCCATTGAGAATATCTGCAAGATGGGTACTAATAAATACTCGCTGTCAAACAATTTCTTTTTAACGACTTAAGTTGACACTTTGAACTTTATCTACCTTAAAAAAATTAAATATTGGGTTGTTAGCAACATGACCAACTAAAGGGCAAGAAAAGGTCCAGATTTCATAATAAAGGCCAAGAATTATTGTAAAGCTAGGAGACCAGTGATAAGGCAAAGCAGACCTGGAGTAACAGTCTGGACAAACCTTTATCTAACGATTGTCACAACTGGTATCAGATGAGTCTTATCCACAACTGAAATGACTACACCAACACATTTTACATACTTTTCCTTCTTCGGACACATGGACGACCTATGAAGGACTGTAGGTTAAAAGGTGTAGAGAAAGGAGCCTCAAGATTCTGGAGCAATGGCAGGGGCAAGCATTGCTGTGGAACGTTAGTACTATACAGCAGGAATGATAGAAAGCCGAATTATGCCTGAAACAATGTAGTAAGAATTTCAGTAGAGTCTCAATATTCCTTCCCCAACAAGATATTGGAGAAACCATCAATGTTGCCGTAGAAGTGATATGGGTCGTAGCAGGGTTATATTTACATGAAAACAAAATGTGAACAGTACAGAGACTTCACGCGAGGACAGCATAAAGTCTCATTGGTGGAATGGTGTCAACTATTGCATTATGAAGGAACACACAAGAAAACACCAAATTAATAAATCCGTTATGCTATAGGCATTCTAAATAGATGCACCAAGTAGGAAGATCCATCGAAGATACTGGAGTGTGTAGTTGAAGCCAGTTCAGTTGAAATTCTGGACTATCAAGCTGCAATGGAACAAAGAAAAAATTCCGGAAAACCGCCCCAAATTAACACCCAGAAATCCAGTTAAGTGTGGACTAGTAAGGCGCATGGGTACTTGACAGTTGTGCAGGGCAGGAAAGTTGGTGATATATTAAAGAGCCAACTTTGAGAAAGAAAAACTGTTGAGAAGCACTGTTCACTTGCAGTGTCCCATATGTAAATTGAGGGCATCCAGAATAGTCATCATGCATGCAGTACTGCAGTGTCCCCCTGCCCAATATGGCTCATTCTGAGTAAACCATATTGATACTGTAGAAATCCGTTTTATAGGATTGCGCCCTCCATGTGTGTTCCTCCAGTGAAGAGTGGGAACCACCTGGAATTAGTCTGCAAAAGAAATGGTGATAAAACAGAACTCAAACAAAGCTGCTGGCAGGGCACACGACTCCTAATGTCCTTAACCCTTTTGTGGCAAGCTTGCAGCAGCTGTCAGTAATGTCGCTGTCCCCCTAATGGTACATTCCAAAGCTCTACTGCCTCTAAACTTTACTGCTCTGGACAAGTCACTGAATGTGCCACCTTGCGAAAAACGTTCAGACAGACTTAAAAGTAGCATGGAAATTGGCAGTTGGAAGAGCAAGTGTATGAGATGAGGAGCTCTAGTTGGCAGTGGTATACACCCTGTCCAAGTAGTAGCCCTTTCTTCTCGTCAGTGTAAGGGGATTACACCCAAGATAACCCCTACTCAACCCCTTGGTAGCTAGGCACGAGCAGTTAGGCTTATCTCAGAGGCAATGTGTAAAGTATTTGTACATAACACACAGCAACACAGTGAAGACACTACAAAATGGACACCACACAAGTTTATAAAAATAGCCAATATTTATCTAAACAAAGCAAGACCAAAATGACAAAAATCCAACATACACAAGCATAGATATGAATTTTTAAAGAATATTTCAAAAATACAGATCCTTGAAGTCGAAAGCACCAACCGGTGCAATCGCTGCATCTGAAAGAGACACGTTAGTGATAGATTCCTTACCTTGGAATATCCCCAGGCATCAGGCTGGATCTGGGAAGTTTTCGTCAGCAGTACCCCTGCACGTTGGTAGGAGTCTGCATGCAGCTCCGCGTACATCGCTGGTGTCGTAGTCGCCGAGATGACGTCGTCGGAGCTACTTAGAAGTGCCCACGCGCGCTGACGTCAGTTCTTTTTCTTTTTCTGCGCCAGCAAGCGCAGATCCGAGAGAGAGCGGTACTCCTAGTCAATAAATTTGACTTGTTTATTAGACGTGTCTCTTGTATCTGTCGAGAATTCAACTTTTGGTGCAGTAGGGATGGCCGGGTTTAAGTCCTGTTGGGACTGCCGTCGGACCATGTCAGTGACGAACCCGCTCAACGTGTGTCTCTCCTGCTTGGGGCATGCCATCTCCCCCGAGACGTGCCCCGATTGCCGGGCCATGGCGCGGTAGGCTTGCGGGAGTGTTCCCGGAAGTTGTTAGAGGCCCGGCACTCGGTTCCGTGCCGCTCGAGGTCCCGCTCCCGTAGGGAGGTCAAGGGATCGCTGGCACAGCCGACACAATCGTTCATTGGAATCGAGGACAGGTAAGTCCAAGCGCCATAAAAGGTCAAAGGAGCGGCGTCGCTCTTCGTCTACCCCTCACCGGTTGCGGGACCTGGTGGAGGGGGCAGGCGGTCACTCCCCCGCGGCTCCTTCGGGGCCTCCGTTGTTGCCTGCGGCTTACCTGCATTTTTGGGGACTGTACGTGCCTCCGGAAGAAGTATAGGTACTTCTGTCAGCAACATGGCAATTTCTTTGTGCCATCGGGTCCCTCCAGAGCGCCGTTGGGCCCCGCGGACCCCTTCGGTGGTTCTGCCCCCGTGCCGCTGCCTTTGGCCCCAGTTACGCCGGCAAGATACCCTGTGGCACCGTTGGCTCCAGTCTCGTCGCCGCGCCGCCGTTGGCTCCGACCTCGGCACTGACGTTGGCTCCGACCTCAGGGCGCTGCCGTCGGCTCCGACCTCGGCGCTGCCATCGGCTCCGACCTCGGCGCTGCCATCGGCTCCGGCCTCGGCGCTGCTGTCGGCACCGGCCTCGGCGCCGCTGCTGGCTCCGTCCTCGGCGCAGCCATTGGCTCCAGCTGCGACACTGCCGTTGGCCTGGGCGCGGCAGTTGGCTCCGGCCTCGGCGCCGCCTTCGAATCCAGTATCGACTCCGGCCTCGGCGCTGCCTTCGGATCCAGCATTGGCTCCGGCCTCGGCGCAGCCTGCGGTGCCGGCATCGGCCTCGGCGACACCGTTGCTTCACAGCCTTGGCGCCGGCCTCAGCGCCGGCAACGGTTTCATTGCCTCCAGGGCCGGTTTATATCGAGCCTGCGTTTTCCTGCCTCCAATCCCTATTCCTGATCAAAGGGGGGTACTAGGAGGGGTCTGAGGACCTCCTCGCCGCTCGCTGTGTGGAAGATCTAAACTAGATTGACAATATGGAGAATCCCAGCAAGCTAGAATTCTCTCTACGTCCTGATACACTGTCCCCCTCCTACGTAGCTACAGAGGTGGTGGGTACATTATGTGATATGCCATAGGGGAGGCTCCTAACCTCAAATTCCCTACAGTGCCTATTGGGGCAGTCTCCTCTCTGCAGTGCTTCAGCAGCGGCCTCCTCTACAGAACCGCTGCTACCCTTCAATAACGCACTTTAAACGTAACACAGGGGCGCCTGTGCATACAAGGCATCCCCAGTTTCATCGCACAGCACCTACCACCAGAGTGTCTAGTGGTCCAGGGCTCTGCTTCTCCAAGGGCCTTTTGGCCCTCTATTCCAACTCTGTGTGGGACACGGTGGCGCAGGTGCTGCCACAGTGTCTAGCGGAGGCTTGGTAGGTGTTCTCCCAAGCGATTGCCAGGGGCAAAGATGCAGCGGGATTCCCCGCATCCTCCATAGGCAGAGCAATTTGTATAACAGCAGGGTGGGTCCCAGGGCTAGCGGGCAGATCAGTCCACTGCCACCCCTACCACCGCTGCCTCAAGACCTTCCTAGTCTGCTATTTCAGTCCACTGTTTCAGACCCACCACATGCCAGTGGGCGGCAGGATTCACCATCACCTCCCCCACTGGTGCCCCAGCACTTTGGACTGGTGGGTTCTGCAAATAGTCCGAAGGGGCTACTCCTCCCCTTCGAGACTACTCCTCCTGCTATGCCACATCAGTACCACCGCTATCGGGGGATCACTTGACGCTTTGCAAAGATGAAGTTGCGGTACCCTTGGCCTGGGGGCCATCGAGCCTACTTCCACGTCCTGCCGGCCCACCGGCGTTACCTGCGGTTCACAGTTGGCCACTAGCATTTTCAGTGCACCGGGATACCCTTTGGGCCTTTCCAGCGCCCTTCGGTTGTTCACTAAAGTGATGGCGGTTGTCGCAGCTCGTCTGCACAGTTCAGGGGTTTGTCTTCCCCCTATCTCGACGACTGATTGGTGAAGGCGGGCTCGCCCCAGGCAGTTGTCTCCCACCTCCAGACTACGGCCGACCTCCTGCATTTGCTGGGGTGCTCCGTCAACGTGCCGCAGTCGCATCTGGTCCCTCTCAGAAGCTCCTCTTCATCGGAGTGGTTCTGGACACGGTGCAATTTCGGGTTTATCCTCCTGAACATCGAGTCCGGGACATTAGGGCAAGATTCTGATCTTTCAGCCCTTGTCCTGGGTTTCGGTCAGGAAGACACTGAGGCTGCAGGGCCTCATGGCCTCCTGCATCCTGCTGATCAATCATGCCAGATGGGATATGTGGGCTCTGCAGTGGGACCTGAAGTTCCAGTGGGCGCAGCATCAGGGACACCTGTCCGACCACGTCCAGATCTCGGAGGGCACTGCACAATACTTGCAGTGGTGGTTCACCAACCAGTGTTGGGTCAGCGGCAGATCCCTCTCCCTTCCTCAACCGGAGCACACAGTGGTGACGGACGAGTACCTCCTGGGATGGGGCGGCCACATGGGAGAGGCAGAGATCAGAGGTCTCTGGTCTGAGGCGGAGTCCAAACTCCATATCAATCTTTTGGAGCTCAGGGCGAACCTACTTGCACTGAAAGCACTCCTTCCCTCTGTCAAGGGGAGAGTAGTGCAGGTGTTCGCAGACAATACCACCACCATGTGGTACTGCAACAAGCAAGGTGGGGTGGGGTCATGGCCCTCGATCAGGAGGCTCTGCGCCTCTGGACATGGCTGGAACGCCAGGGCATTCTCCTGGTGGTTCAACACTAGGCAGGTTCTTTGAACGCCAGGGCAGACGCACTCCGCCGTCTGTGCATGATGGATCACGAATGGCGTCATCACTCAGACGTGGCGCAAGGTCTCTTTCAACAGTGTGGCGGACCTTGATTAGATCTATTCCCCGCCGAAGCGACCGTGCAATGTCCACAGTTCTGTGCGTTGGAGTTTCCATGGCGGCACTCGCTCGGCGACGCTTTTCGACGTGAGTGAAGTTGCGGTCTGTTGTACGCCTTTCCGCCTATACCACTTCTACCCAGAGTGCTGATGAAGATCAGACACATCCAGGCCTAAGTCATTCTTGTGGCACCGACATGGCTCGAGTGGTATCCCGAGCTACTCAGTATGAGTGTAGATCCCTCGATACGGCTGCCTCTTAGAAAGGATCTTCTGCCTCCACCTCCTTGCATAAAGATTGTGTGGCGAAAGTCGATTCCCTTTGACTTGCCTCCGGAAGTCTGTGATATGCTTCTGGCAGCCAGGCGTCCCTCAGCTAAGACTGTATATGCCTGCAGGTGGAACAAATTTGTGGCATGGTGTACAGCGAAAGCTGTAAATCCCCTTTCTGACCCTCTTTTTGAGGTCCTATTGTTCCTTCTCTCTTTGGCCCAGCATGGCTCTGCTCTGGGTGCTCTTCAGGGCTACCTTTCTGCATTTTCAGCCTTTCTCTGGCTGCCTGATCAGCCCTCTCTTTTCAAGTCCCCTGTGGTCAATAGATTTCTCAAAGGCATTACTCACCCTTTCCCTCCTATTTCTTTTGTAATGCCCCAATGGTGAACCTGGTTTTCACATACTTAATGTGCGCTCCCTTTGAGCCTCTTCATAACTGTCCTTTACGGTTATTAACTTTGCACACTGTCTTCCTGGTGGCTATCTCCTCCGCTAGGTGTGGGAGTGAGCTCCAGGCACTTTCATGTAAACCTCCTTTCCTGGCGGTTCATCCGGACAAGGTTGTGCTTGGGCCACATCCCTCCTTTCTACCAATAGTCCCTGCGTTTCATCTGGGGCAAACTGTCACTCTGCCCATTTTCATTCGGCCTCCGCACCCATCCAGAAAAGAAGAGAGGCTCCAGTGTCTGGACCCTAAACGCGCGCTTTCATTTTATCTCAACCACACACAACCATTCCGGGTGGATGTCCAGCTCTTTGTTGGCTATGTGGGAACCAAGAAAGGCTGGGCTGTGCCCAAGAGAACTATCTCCTGCTGGGTTTTCTTGTGAATTCCAGCCAGTTTCACTTTGGCTAAAAAGGAGCCTCTGGTAGGGTTGCGCGCCCATCCGACCAGGGCAACAGCGGCTACTACAGCATTGGGACGCGGTGTCCCACTGCAAGACATCTGTCAGGCGACCACGTGGGCCACGCTGCACACGTTCACTAAGCACTATTGCCTTTACAGTCAAGTCCGGAGAGACTACTTCTTTGGCCGTTCGGTTCTCTGTGACTTTCTGGTGTAATCTCACTTCGCAGACCCACCACCGGGGTTGGTATTGCTTGGGTATGTATTCTAAGGTAAGGAATCTATCACTAACGTGTCTCTTTCAGATATATCTGTAAGAGACATTAGTTAGTGATAGATTCCTTACCGCTCGCCCTCCCTCCCCGTTCTGCGAACTGTTCTCTAGGGTTCAGGGCCCTAGTTCTATTGCACCAGTAGTCGGTCTCTGGCATGGCTCTGCGTTCCTGGTGCGGAAACTCATGTACAGAACTGACGTCAGCGCGCGTGGGCACGTCTAAGTAGCTTTGACGACGTCATCTCGGCGACTACGACGCCAGTGACTTACACGGAGCCGCACGACAACGCCTACCGACGCGCAGGGGTACTGCTGACGAAAACTTTCCAGATTCAGTCTGGCGCCTGGGGATATTTTAAGGTAAGGAATCTATCACTAACTAATGTCTATTACAGCTATATCGTTACACAAGTAAGTAACTTGTGCATCATGACCAACAAATCCAACAGTTCAGTCCGACCGCGATGGACTCTAGGGCCTGCTACGGCGTCGGGGAAGACCCGCAAACAGTACTTTGGAGTTGAAGAGGGCTCGAGGACCTTTTGATGAAGTGCAGTGGAGAGGCGTCGGTACTGCAAGTCGGTGCAGATGTGCGGGAGTCCTTGCAGTCCCAAGCGTTGCAGGTTGAACTCCGTGCGATCGAAGTCCGAAGCACTGACATTGGCAGTACTGGGGCTGCGGTGTCATCGTGGGCGGTACGTCATGCACTTCACGATGTAGTGTCTGTGGCTTCGGTAAAGACAGCCGCGTGGTGTTGATGCAGAGCGTTGGTGTCGGAGTTGATAACGCTGTACTCCGCAGCGCTTCAAGTGCGGTGCGGTGAGGCGAGGCGGTGACCACAGCTGCGGTGCAGGTAGGGGCATCGGTGACACCACTTAGGCATTGTCGTCAGTAAAGCCAACGTTGCTTTGCTGTCGGATGGTGCGACAGGGCGGTGCTCAAGGCTGCAATGCAAGCAGCGGTGTCGAGTTCAGTGAGATGCGATGTTGTCGGTGAGACCAGGGCTGCGATGCCGTCGAGGTCAGTACTGCACTCACTCAGCGAATGGGGACCACAGCATTGGTGCAGGCAGCGGCGTCTGTGACGGCATAGAGAATGCTTTTCTTGCAGTTACAGCTTAGAAAACACCTCCAGGGGCCCAAAACTCGAATTGGCACCACTTGGCAGGTTCAGGACTCCCAGTTATGGAGTCTAGGTGCTGTAGATGAAGTCTTTGATGGCCCTGAGACTTTCAACAGGAGGAAAGCACACACTGTGAGAAAGTGCCATCTTTCTTGCATGGTATGCCCCCACTTTTTGCTGAATTGCTGAATGTACTTTGACTGAGTGTGCCCTGCACTCCTGCCAATCAGGGGCCCAGGGCCTATGTTCCTTCCCTAAAACAAACAAAACCCAAATTGGCAAACCCTGGCCACATGTCAGCCCCTGGTAAATGGTACCCTAGGTACCCAGGGCCTTGTGACCAGGGAAGGCCTCTAAGGGCTGCAGCACTCATTGTGCCTCCCTTTGAGGCCCTGTACCCTTACACACACACACTGCCTTTGCAGGCTGAGTGTTTGGGTGCAAGACAAAAACAAAGTCGACATGACACACATCCCTGTGTGCCATGCCCATCACCTACACTGCCATGGCATACATCAGCCACCCCTCTAGCTGGGTGCCTTATGCCAATGGTGTGGGCACAGGAGCAGGATCCCTGTGCCCCTACAGTACCCAGGTCCATTCCTGAGCACTGTAAGTGCAGTGCTGCCATTTAAGAGTACATGGTGCTGAGAGCTCGTCAAACACGAACTCCACAGCACCATAATGGCAACACTGAAGACTGAGAAGTTTGGTATCAAACTTCTCAGCACATTAAACCCACACTGATGCCAGTGTGGAATTTAATGTACCAAGCACCCCAGAGGGCATCTTAGAGATGCCCCCTTAAACCTAACCTACAATCCACGTCTGCTCTGAGGCTGCTTAGGCTGCCACACAGCAGACCTGTTGCTGGACCCCTGGGTGTGAGAGCCCCTGCTCTCCTGGGCCTGCAACAATGCACATCCTGGGCGAGGTGCTAAATCTCCTCCCCAGGATGGGCAGGGGGAAGCTTCAAAGGCATGCCGCCACTGTGAGCTTCCCCAGGCCACTGCAACCCCCCACTCTGGCGGGAAGCTTTGACCGATAACCCCAAATAAGGACAGGAGATGTGCCAGCCTGCCAACCCCACCCCTCAGGTGGGGGAGGCGAGGTGAAGCACATCTCCGGATTTTCGCCATCTTGAAGATGGGAAGCCCTACCCTATCAGGACTAGGCTACTGCCCCCCTCCCACAGGAGAGAGGCCGGATAGGGGGTGTACCCACCCCAGGACAGGCACCCATTGGTCCCTGCTCTTCACCTACCTGTAACGCCCCTAAATCTAGTATTTAGGGGCAGCCTGAACCTTCCTTCCCCAATTCCAGATTCCAAACTACAAAGAAGAGCAAGAAAAAAAGAAGACCTGCCCTGCAGCTGCTAAGAAGAGGAAGACACCAACTGCTTTGGCCCTAGCCCTACCGGCCTGTCGACCCTCAAACCTGCTCCTACTCCAACCCAGCATCTCTTGTGGCCAGAAACCTCACAAACCCCGGAGGACCTGGCTACCTTTTGGCTCTAAGCCCCTGGGATTCCCATGAGTAGAGGCTCTACTCAAAACCTACCTCTAATCCCTGGCAGCAGCCTGGAACCGCGAACCCAGCACCCTCTGCACCAGCCAAGCCTGGCCAGTGCCGGAGTGAACAAAGACCACGAGGACGACCCCACGGCGACTGTGACCCCGAGTCAGGCACCCAAGTACCTCCCTCGACACTCCTGAAGAAGCCTGCAGCCTCAGAACAAGGTGCCCCCCCTACCGCGATCAACAGAGGGTAAGATTTCCCGACACCAAAAGGCACTCCTACACGCCCCGCGGCCCCCTGTGCCCAATCCCGGGGTACCTACCTATTCTCCAACTACCCAACTTACCTCTCGAAATGGTGGTGGCACCTGAAGAATCCTCGTCCCCGAGCTTGCAGTCTTTTTCTAAACCGGAGATTTCCCATTGAAATCAATTGAGCGCCCAAATGCTCAAAAGCACCCTGCACCCAGCCGGCCGAGTGGCCCTGTCAGTGCAACCTCTACACCTACCTACTTCCCCACTTGCCCTGAGTAAGTGACCAGGAGCCCAGCTCCCACAGCCGCGTGGCTTGCCAGTCAGCAGCCACCAACCAAGGCCCCCCATATCCCTCATAGGATAACATTGGGCCTAACTCTCTCTGCACCCGGCCGCCCTAGAGTCGCTGAGGGTGAACCAACTGTACCTACCTGACCCTGGGGGACCCCTGAGACTATGCCCAGAACCTCAAC